>NC_143258.1:56276462-56583231 GCF_984573655.1 Nuphar pumila
AGAGCTCTGTATGGACTCAAACAAGCACCAAGAGCGTGGTATGAAAGACTACGAATATTTCTAGAACAATCTGGTTTTTCCATTGGTCGGGTAGACTCCACTTTATTTATTAAAAATTTTAATTCAGATATTCTTATTGTGCAAATTTATGTTGATGACATAATATTTGGTTCTACTAATGATTCTCTTTGTAAAGAATTTGCTAAAGCTATGCAGGAAGAGTTTGAAATGAGCTTGATGGGCGAATTAAACTACTTCCTTGGACTTCAAATAAAGCAAACTGAAGAAGGAATCTTCATCAATCAGGGTAAGTATACAAAAGAACTTCTCAAGAGATTTGGGATGGACTCATCGAAATCAAGAAGGAATCCTATGAGTACAACTACTTCTCTTGATAAAGATGAAAATGGTAAAAGTGTAGATACTAAGCTCTACAGAGGTATGATCGGATCTCTATTATACTTAACTGCTAGTCGACCTGATATTATGTTTAGTGTTTGTATGTGTGCAAGATTTCAAGCTAATCCAAAGGAATCTCATTTAACTGCAGTAAAACAAATTCTTCGATTTTTGAAAGATACTTCAGATTTCGGTTTGTTTTACCCAAAATCATCTTCCTTTGATTTAGTTTCATATAGTGATGCAAATTTTGCATGAAGTAAATCTGATCGCAAGAGTACTAGTGGAACTTGTCATTTCTTGGGAAATTCCTTAGTCTCTTGGTTTAGTAAAAAGCAAAATTCAGTATCACTCTCAACAACTGAAGCTGAATATATAGCGGCTAGTTTAGCATGTTCACAAGTACTTTGGATGAAACAGACCTTAAAAGATTTTGGTTTAAACTACTCCACAACAACTATTTATTGTGACAACACTAGTGCTATAAATCTTTCGAAAAATCCTATTCAGCACTCAAGAACTAAGCATATTGAAGTTAGACATCATTTTTTAAGAGATCATGTGTTAAAAGGAGATATTTCGTTAAATTTTATTTCCACTAAAGAACAACATGTTGATATCTTCACTAAACCTCTTAAAAATAAAGATTTTATGAGAATTAGGAGAGAACTAGGTATTTTCTCGTTTTTGGATTTATAAAAATGCTGATTTTTTTGAACAAAATCTCAAAATCGCACTATATTAGTCGACCGATAAAATTCTAGTCGACTGATGTTTTATATTTTGGAATGTATCGCATCATATTAGTCGACCGATATATTTCTAGTCGACTGATCATATTTTTAGAATTAGTCGCATTTTTTATCAAACAATTTTTAAAAGAATGAAAATTAAATATCTGCCTCCCTTAAATGTTGATCAAACTGAACCATCTGATCCTAATGAACCATCTATTTCTGAACCTTCACCTTCTGCGACACCTTCATCTCATGCAAAAAGAAAGAAATTTTCGACAAATCAAGACCATGATGAAGTTATGCAGAGACTAGAAGTGTTGGAGCTGCATCAACCCACCTTTTCGTGCGGATGTGACTCAACAACTTGCTTCAATTCAGAAGGATGTAACTGCAATTAAGGATTTGCTAAACTCTCTTTTCTGATGTTTGATCTTTGAAAAACATACTTTATGGGTTGTAATATTTTAAACTTCTCTATTTCTGCTTATGCTATTTTTGCCCTTACTCTTTTTGATTCTGACAAAGGGGGAGAAAAAGATAAAGATAGCATTACTTTGAAATTGCTGGGGAGATCTTGAGAAGAAGATGATAGCAATTACATTACAGGAGATCTTGCATGAGAAATGCAAAATTAAGAGAAAAAAAAAGCTTTGAATGAATGCATTTCTAAATACATGAAGAAATGATGAATGGAAATGCAAACCAATCAATATGTGATATATGTGCTTTAAATGTGCTAACTTTTAATGTTTTGCAGCATATTGATAGGGGGAGTAAAATCTCCATCTATGCATCTAAATGCTTCATCTTTGATTAAGTTTGTCATCATCAAAAAGGGGGAGATTGTTACGACAATGAAGCCATACATGATACTTCAAGTACAAGGTTTTGATGATGAGCAAGTAGAATCAATTGCATTTCAGCTAAGGCTATGAAGAAATTGAAGAATTCAGTGAAGAATCCTTGAAGACTAGTGTGCAAATGTTTAATTCATTAAAAGTCTTAGATTCTTGTAAGAGCCTTACTTAGAGTGCATATTTAGGTTGCATTTCACCTTAAAAGTCTTTAGAAAAACTTTTCTAAAAGAAACTCTTTTGAAAATCTTTTTAGAAAACTCTTTTCTTAAATTTTCATGTTTATTAGTCGACCAATAGACTTATCAGTCGACTAATCCTTTCGCGCCATATTTTCTAAAAAGTCATTCTTGTCAAATTAGTCGACCGAAGGTTTTATAAGTCGACTGGACAGAATGTCTGTTTTCTGGAAAATTAGCAGCAGTCGACTAATGGTTTTCAGTCGACTGAACAGAACATGTGTTTTCTGAAAATTTAGCAGCAGTCGACTAATGCTTTTTATCAGTCGACCGAACAGAATGTTTGTTTTTTAGAAGTTTTTAGCAGCAGTCGACTAAAAGGTTTTTCAGTCTACTGATGATATTATCAGTCGACTAACTTTTCTCAAGTCGACTAAGTTTCAAAAATTCAGATTTTCAAACGGCTCGATTAACAGATCAGTCGACCGACGATAACTGTCAGTCTACTAATAACTAACTATTAGTCGACTAACTGATGTTTCAGTCGACTAATTTTGCCGTTTTCCTGAAACTTCAAAAAGGCGTGTCTTTTCATTTTTCAAACGTTTTGATCGTTCGAAATGGACCGTTTTGACACCCTTTCATACTCTCAACGTATGGAATCTTTTAACTATAAATATGAGTGCATTTTACACTCAAAAACAACAATTCAATCGATTTGAATCTTGCTTTTCACTCTTATTCAGTCAAGTATTGATTTTCTCACTCACGTGATATTTTCACCTCAGTTTTTCACTCAAATCACTTTGAGAGATAGTGAATTCGTGAGTAGAGTGTTTCAACAACCTCAAAAGCCAATTGCATCTCATTTGCATTCAAAAGGAAGGCTCATAGGTTGTATTGTAAGTTCTTATTTCTTTTCTGTAAAAAGAAGGACTCCTTGGTGTAAAGGAGTTGTTTGCTTTCAGTGGGTTGTTACTGAAAGTGGGACCGGTTATGCTCTGTGTGATCTTGTAGTTTACAAGGTTGATAGTGGAAAATCTCAAGCGGGTTTTGCTTGGGGACTGGATGTAGGTCGGGTTTGACCGAACCAGGATAAAATCTTGTGTTCTTTGTGTGTTTGCTTTGAGATTTGCAAAATCATTCAATATTCCGCAGAAAAGTTTTAAAAGCACTATTCACCCCCCCTCTAGTGCTCGTTGCCTCGATCCTAGTGCACTTTCAAGAGAGGAGAGAGAGAGAGAGAGAGAGAGACGTTGAATGGCCCTCTTGGGCAGCCGTAGGTTTTTCTTTTTGGTATTGAACTTAGGGTTTAATTGCCTTCCATACTTAGGCATTAATAGGTTTAATGAAAAGAAAACAAAGGAGCTTACGTGAATGAGTTGGAGGATGGGAAAAAAGAAGGAAGGAAGGAAGAGAAGAGGGAAAGAAAGAAGGAAGGAAAGGGAAGAGAAGAAGGAAACAAAGAAGAGAGAAAGAAAAGGAAAGAAAGGGGAAGAAAGGAGAGGGAAAGAGGAAGAAAGAGAGGGGCTGAAAAGGGGTATACGTGAGTAGAGGGAGAGGAAAGAAAGGAGGAAAGAAAGAAAGAAAGAAAAGAAAAAGGAAGGAAAACGGAAAAAAAAGAATGAAAGAAGGAAAGAAAAAAAAAGGAAAAAAAGGAAAATGGAGGAAAAAAAAGAAAGGAAATGGGCTAGGGTGGTCGACCCCCTTGTGGGTCTCACCTTAAGAAAAATAAAATAATAAAATAAAATAAAAAATAAAATAAAACAAAAAAAAATAAAGAAAAAGGTAATTTTTTTTTCTTTTTTTATAAATTAAACAGAAAATGCAAATGGATAGACCATCTCAGAGCGGGTCTAAATTCCACTTTTGAAACTCATTTTGATGATTGTAGGGGTAAAATAGTCTTTTCAGAAAATTTTCAGACGAAACGAGCAATTTTTGGCAGTTTTTGAAACGAGCTCGAATTTTGAAGTTCAATAACTCGTTGCGAAGCAAATCTAGAGTAGAATTTGAAAATTTAATTTTGAAAGAAATCCAGATTGTTTTTCTTGAAAAAATATTTCCAAATTTAGAATCTTGGGGGTAAAAATGTCAATTTTGAAAAACTCGGGGTTTGAAATTGATTTCTGAAAGCTTTTGAAACTTGATCTGGATTGAAATTTATAAAACTGGAGTTTTGGACTTTGAAAATGAAATAAAATATGATGAAATGTTATGAAATGCTGAGAAATGATATGAAATTATGAGAAATTGTTATCATCGCAAAAATTTTTCCCCTCCCTTGCGAGAGAGAAACGAATTCCGCGAGTCAAACTCGACCAAAGTTTTGAAAATTGTTTTGAAAATTTACTCGCCTCCGTTTTGAAAATTTGCGGGAAAATTCCATGGAATGGGATCCGCCTGTCGGTACGAAGTTCAACCGTTCCTGGCGCCTTTACCAGGGGTAATTGAACCAAGGATCAATTACGTGCTTTAACTTGACTCAAATATCTAAATTATGCTCTATTTTTCCTAGAATGCACAGAGAATCAGGCTTGTGCTATGGAATTTTGAAAATAATGCAAGTTTGAGAAAATATGATGTTTGCTTTGGAAAATTGAAATGCATTTAGAAAAGGACTGGAAAATGCTTGAAAATGGAATTCCTGGGAAAATCATTGAATTTTATTGGAAATCAGAAATTTGCATTGGAAAGTGATTTCTCAGGAAAATTTGAACTTTAGAAAATCGATTTTGAAATTTGGAATTGCTTTTCTGAGAAAATAGATTTGAGAATTCTGAGAAAATCAAGAAATTCATTGGAAAATGACTTTTGAAATGGAAAATGAATTCTCAAGAAAACTGGAAAATATGAGAAAATAAATTTCTAAAAACTTGGGATTTTGAAATTTGAGAATTTGAAAACATAGGAAAATCTTGATTTGAACTTGGGAAATGCTTTGAAATGTCATTTGAAAACTTAGGATTTTGAGAAAATCAGATCCTGAGAAAGACTTGGAAATTCTTGAGAAAATTGAATTTTCTGAAATTGAAATTGGAAAATGAGTTTGAAATAATGCAATTTGAATGATATGAATGAATGAATATGAATTTGAAAAGGGAATTTCATTGAGGAATTGGGAAATCCTTTTAAAACTTTGAAAAATGCAGTGCATTTTGAAGTTAGCCTAAGTGTGTAGGCTGAATGTGGCTAATATGAAGATCATAAATCTTGGTTTTCTTCGTATTCTGACTATGGCCATAAATACAAATCCCACCGAGTTTATAAACTCCATAAGAGCTTGTGCACGTGCCATTCGTGTAAACCATAGTGAATTTGAAATAATGTGCATGAATCATACATCACATATTAAAATTTTGCAGAAATTAAACTATATGCAATGCAACCCTATTTTAAGCAGAAATGTAACTCTTATTCCAAATTATTACATTTGATGTTACATTGAATTGAAATAAAAAGAAAAATAAAATCTAAGTCTTCTTCTTGAATGTTCTTGCAAAACTAGAAAACAAGGTTAGCACAAAAATGTAGGTTTTTCTGAATTTATCCGAAAATATGGGAAATTATCAGATATTATTCAGATATAAACCCCAAATCATACCCCATTTGATATAAACATGATAAATAATGAATAAATTTTGAAAATAAACTTGAAAATTCGAAATTGGGGTCAAAATGACCAAAATACCCCTGATGACCTTGAAATCAGGGTTTTCTGAAAGATTTTTTGTAAATTTTGGAAATTTGAAAATCAAATGAAATAAATCAAACATAATATGATGAAATATGATGATATGCATGAAATTTTGGGAGAATTAGAAATTGAAATTTCGAAATTTAGGTCAAAATGACCAAAATACCCCCAATAACAAGACTATGGCCTTGAAACCTGGGTTTTCTGAAATAAATTTTGCAAAATTGAAAAATATGAAATGCAAAGGAGATTAAAATTAACCCTAATATGATTCTACATGCTTATGTACATGATAAAAACCCTAAAATGGCGAAAATATCATAAAATATCGAATTTAACCTGATTTTCGCTTGATTTTCGCTTCTGAATTTAAAGATAAACTAACACATAGAGCAAATGAACTTGGAATTAAACCAAATTTGGCATGGACACCTAAAATAACCCTAAAAATAGAATGGAGCTCGAAAATCTAATTTTTTTGTATTTTTAAATATGGAAATTCAAATAAAAACCCTAAATTTCATGATTTTTGCCTAAAATATTGATTCTAAAGGGGATTTAGGATATCAAACTTCCATAAAAATTTCCCAAATTTTATGGGATGACAGATGACAGTAAGGCAAGGATTTTTGCCTTTTACACTTTCTGGTTTTGACCTATGGTCGGAGCTGTACTACTCCGGCAAGTCGGATCGGAATCCGGCGACTCTAGTAAATGAAGGAAACAGACAGGTTTCGGTAGAAAATGTGGTAAAAATGGCAGACAGATGGGAAAATGGCTGAAATTGTGGGAAAATGTCCCTGACAAACAGAGGAAGATTTGATATTTTGACACTATTAGGATTCGGGTTACGGTTTGGAAAAGGCCATACTGTTATCAGAGACCTAAATCTCTGAGATTTCTGGACATTGGAATCTGTTAGATAGAAATAGAAAATCCGGGAAAAATACTGTAACAGATCTAAAAATTCCTAAATTTTGGTAAATGACAGGAAATTATGTTATGAACAACTTTCGTGTTGAAAGTTTTTGCAGAAGGGTTATAGATTGGATGGACTTGGTGCATTAAGGTCTGTCTATACCCTGACGAAAGAAAATCGATATTTTCCCAGGGATCTGAGAAATCCGATTTTTTACAGAAGTCAAAACTGACTGGAAAAACCTCAAAATTTCCAGATCATTAGTAGATTCAATCCTGAATCCACTGTGATTTTTGGAGAGCAATCCAAATCTCCCACAAGGGTGGTGTCGGAGGTTCTTTTCTGCTAAAGCAGAAATTGGAAATTCGGGAGGGTTCAAAAACCCGATCCAGTGTTTTATTTTTTTTATGGGGTTATAAAACCCGAATGAACCTCAGTTTTTTTTTTTTACTGGGAATCACAAACACATAGATGCATCTACCAAAAAAATATTCAAGATTTATTGACAAGAATTTAAGCATGAAGTAATGAATGGACTAGACATATGACTGAAATTTATAAGATTGATAAAGAAATCTAAATAAACTAGCCTAAGTATGCAAAATGAAATCAACTACCATGCTCATAACATAAAACTTATTAAAAAATGATAAAAATTTATCATAGGGTGGTAGAAAAACTGTTTAATGTATGCTATTAGTGAGAGGGGATCCGATCCATAGATTGGATGAATCCTATTCTCTCATATAGCAAAAACATGGAATGTATAGAAAAGTAAACAACCATATAACCATTTTTTTTTTTTTTCGTTTGATAAGATGGAGAGATCTTACCTTGAGGGTTACTTGGAAGGGCCGATGGAGTGCTGAGGCAATGGGAGTGAAAGTGTTTGAAGGAATGCTGGAGGTAAGCTACAACTGGGCGTCACCAAGGAAGGGGTTGCACTTGCTGTGGCTGAAGGAGAGGAGCTTCACTTGCTGCACCGGCTGGAGCTTGAAGACTGCTTTGATATGGAGGTAGTAGCTGCAGCAAGGAGATGTGGCAGTGATGGTTGGCTGTTGTCCAAGTGAAGGAGGCTGTGTTGCTGCAATGAGAGAGAGAGAGAGAGAGAGATGGGTTAGGAGGCAGCCGTATGGCTTTCTTTTTCTTCTTCTTTTTTTTTTGGTCTCTTTTAACTTAGGTCTTTATTCAGCCTCAACTTAGGGTTTTTAGGGGTTAATGAAAAGAGAGGGAAAGAGTGTACGTGAATGGGCTGGAGAAGGGAAAGGAAGGAAGGGAAGGGAAGAAGAAAAGAAAGGGAAGAAGAAGAAAAAGAAAGAAAAGGGAAAAAGAAAGGAAAGAAAGAAAAGGAGGGAAAAAGGAAAAGGGAAAGAAAAAAATGAGAAAATGGAAAGTGGGGCTGGAGGCTTGGGTGACCACCTTGTGGGTCCCACCTCCTTTCTAAAAAAAAATAAAAATAAAAAAAATAAAAATCAATAAAAACAAAAATAAACAAATAAAAAAAAGCATTTTTTTTTATATAAAATAGAAAAGTAAATGAATGGGCCATCTCAGAGCGGGTCCAAATTCCACATTTGAAATTCATTTTGACGATTAGAGGGGTAAAATAGTCTTTTTAGAAAGTTTCTAGACGAAACGAGCTATTTTTGGCATTTTTTTAAACGAGCTCGGATTTTGAAGTTCAATACCCCGTTGCGAAGCAAATCCAATGTAGAATTTAAAAATATAATTTTGAAAGAAATCCAGATTGTTTTTCTTGAGAAAATGCTTCCAAATCTATTTTTAGACAAAACGAGCTATTTTTGGTAGTTTTTGAAATGAGCTCGGATTTTGAAGTTCAATACCCCGTTGCGAAGCAAATCCAATGTAGAATTTAAAAATATAATTTTGAAAGAAATCCAGATTGTTTTTCTTGAGAAAATGCTTCCAAATCTATTTTTAGACAAAACGAGCTATTTTTGGTAGTTTTTGAAATGAGCTCGGATTTTGAAGTTCAATACCCCGTTGCGAAGCAAATCCAATGTAGAATTTAAAAATATAATTTTGAAAGAAATCCAGATTGTTTTTCTTGAGAAAATGCTTCCAAATCTATTTTTAGACAAAACGAGCTATTTTTGGTAGTTTTTGAAATGAGCTCGGATTTTGAAGTTCAATACCCCGTTGCGAAGCAAATCCAATGTAGAATTTAAAAATATAATTTTGAAAGAAATCCAGATTGTTTTTCTTGAGAAAATATTTCCAAATTTAGACTCCTGGGGTGAAAATGTCAATTTTGGAAACCTGAGGTTTGAAATTGATTTCTGAAAACTTTTAAAACTCAATCTAGATTGAAATTTATAAAGCTGGAGTTCTGGACTTCGAAAATGAAATGAAATGTTATGAAATGCTGAGAAATGATATGAAATGATGAGAAATGACATGAAATGCTATGCAAAATGCTAACCCTGAATGAAGAATTTTGGATGTTAGACCCCGATTGACACTTGTACCAGTTCAAAAAGTGTTAAAATTGACAAAATTTGCAAAAATGGTTGAAGAAATGATTTTCGAGCTCTGCCAAGCTAGAGTAACGTTGAAAATTAGGGTTTGAGCTGTATTCAACTGAAATGAACTGGATTGAGCTGGGTTTTAGAGTTTCAGAACTCAAATGAACTCAACAAACACTGACTCAACTGACCTTTCCAACTGAATTTTCAAGAAAAGCTGCCATTTTTAGAGAAATGGTATGGAATGGTCATTGGAATGAAGTGAATTACGAACCTGAACTGGGTTTGAGCTAAAACAAAAGTCAGTAATACTGAGATGAACTAAAATCAAGTCTCAAACACTAACTCAACTGACTGAACTCGGCTCAATTTCAGCTGAAAGATCTGAAATGGACTAAAATGGGCTCCTAGACACTTGGAAATGGTTTTGAACTGAAATTGGAGCACTTGAACTTCTGGTGAGCTCAAGTTAGACTCTGGGGAACATGACTGACTGTGAATGACTGACTTTGAGACAATTGGCTTGGATTCGAGTGAGAAATGAGCTCATTTTTGAAGAAATGATCCCATTTTGGCAGGAATGGTCAGAAATGAAAATGGTCTGTTCATTGTGAGCTCAGATGAGCTTGAGATGACTGATATTCTAACTGTCTTGAACTGACCAATGAGCTTGGTTGACTCCGACTGACTGGGGTCCGGGATGACCTAGGGGTAAAATGGTAATTTTCCTAATGAAAATGGGTAAAATGGTGCTTTTCTGAAACTGACTCGGGGTTTGACTCCTACACTGACCTAACAGGGTTGGCACTGCACGAGGAGGGTTGTTTGAGAATGAATGTGGAAAATTTGGGGTGTTTACAGATGCCCCTCTTTGCTACTAAGCCGGCTTGAAGACGAGCTTAGTGGCAAAGAAAAACACACCAAATTTTGGCTATAAAAATGCTCCAGTTAGAAGGATCTGACTGGGTATGAAAATATTAGCCTTGATGAAAATTGTAGATATGAAATGGAGAATAAAGAAGAAAATTTTACCTCAAAAGAAGTGAGATTCAGGTTTTGCCCTTAACCTGGATGGGACGAAAAACACCTCGTGTAGAAACGAGGCTCAGGTTTAACCCTTAACCTGACCGGGAAACGAAATACCCCATCAAAATAAGGCTTAGGTTTAACCCTTAACCTGATCAGGAAATGAAATACCTCATCAAAGGAGGCTCAGGTTTGTACCCTTATCCTGATTGGGCGGAAAATGAAATACCTCATCAAAGGAGGCTCAGGTTTATACCCTTATCCGGATTGGGCAGAAAATGAAATACCTCATCAAAGGAGGCTCAGGTTTGTACCCTTATCCTGATTGGGTAGAAAATGAAATACCTCCTCAAAGGAGGCTCAGGTTTGTACCCTTATCCTGATTGGGCGGAAAATGAAATACCTCATCAAAGGAGGCTCAGGTTTGTACCCTTATCCTGATTGGGCGAAAAATGAAATACCTCATCAAAGGAGGCTCAGGTTTGTACCCTTATCCTGATTGGGCGGAAAATGAAATACCTCATCAAAGGAGGCTCAGGTTTATACCCTTATCCTGATTGGGCAGAAAATGAAATACCTCATCAAAGGAGGCTCAGGTTTGTACCCTTATCCTGATTGGGCAGAAAAATGAAATACCTCATCAAAGGAGGCTCAGGTTTATACCCTTATCCTGATTGGGCGGAAAATGAATGGAATCCTCGAAGGAAGAAACCATGATGGAACCTTCGGATTTCCGCACAATGAATCCGATAGGGGTTTTGCAAAAGGATGAAATTGGGGTCCCTAAAGCTTGAAAAGGGGTTTGATTTTGGGCGCCTCATTGCTGAGACTAAATAACTTTTGAAATTGGTGACCTTTTGCGAGAAAATGATTGGTGGCTTAACCTCAAGCCGAAATTGGACTGTCTATGGTGGGACAGTGGGGACACAGGGAAGTGTGCGAATCTGAGAGCCCATGCGCTCAGATTATACCAACAGAAGGGAAGGAATCTTGAAAACTCCCATTATCAAGTCCTTAAAAGGGATAACAACTTATGTCAGGATGCGCCAAAGATGAACCTCAAGCTCTCGCTTCACGCCAGGATAGCTAGAAAATATTATCAAAATGTTGAAAATTATTGTTGATTCGAAATAATTGAAAGTGATGCACATTGCTTTGAAAATATTCCCTCTTTTCTACCTGAAGTATTATCTCTGGTTGGGCTTAACTTCGCAAAATCAAGATTCGAATTCAAATTGCTTGCAATTGGCTTTCTTTCAAGGAAGCTATCAATTTCCCTGATATGAGCAGAAAAGAGAGTATTCTTGATATTGTGAAAGCAATTTGTGAAAGAATATTGATAATAGAATTTCACAAAATTTAAAGAGGATTCTTTGGCAGATTTGGCAGTCTGATATCCTGGAATTCTTTCTCATGACGATCTTTCTGCCTACTATTTTTTTTTTCTTTTTTCTTTTTTTGGCAGAATTAGAGCTCTCTTGGGTTTTTGGAGATTACATCATCCTTCATTTTGGAGATGTCTTGACTTTTCTCTCTCTTTTTTTTTTTAGAAGGGTACGTCACAAACTCCTTCATCTCAGAGATGCTCCGATCCTTCTTTTTTTCTCTCAGGGATTATATCGACGGTTATTGGCTCATTGGTTGGAAATCTCTTGATGATAGCAGAAATTAAATATCCTTTAGGGTTTGTCGGGAGGCTCATCGCAGTCGCCTTCATCTTGACGGTGCTCTGAACTTTCCCTGGAAGGATCCGTCACAAACTCCGTCATCTTGGAGATGATTCAAATCTTCTTTAGCCCCGGGGGTCTACTCGCCTAATTCGCCTTCATCTTGACGACAGTTGAGAGATCCCTTTTGCAGATATTTAATTGCAGCTTTAGGTGATTGAGGAGATATAGGGATTGAATGGATTTTTCTGTATCACCCAGGATATTTTGACTGCTTTATTTTCCAAGAATGATCTTTAAAAATGTGCCATTGACTGCGATCAATACCGATCACTTATGGCTTTGCAACAACATTGAATTTCCTTTGCTGGCCATATCGAGGATTTATTCTTCATCCTTTTGGTCGGCTAATAGAAAGAATTTGAATTTTGAATCCTTTTTCACGAAAGCTTTGACCTTTCAGAGATAATACTGAAGGTATTCTGAGGTAATGTTTTTGTGCAATAAAAATTTTGAAATCAATAAATATTTAATGACAAATTGACAAGATTTTCTTGAAATCCTTTGTGGAAGCGAGTATTTGAAGCACAACGTAACACATCCATGACAAAAATTTTCTTCTCCTTTCCCCAAAGGAGAAGATTCAGACATTGGAAATAGAAATTACTCCTCTCTTCCCTGAAAAGGAGGTGTTTGCAAAACGAACTTTCGAAGAGAAATTAAGCTTTCGTCAAAACTTCCTAACATTAGGCTTCTCTTATGGAAAGGGGGCCGGTAATGATGAGGTCGGTGAATTGATCATGAAGGAACGAGTCCATCACACTCTCCCTGAAAAGAGGGTCCTTCATGATGAAATGGCCTAGTTTGAAATTGCGGTCACAAGGAAACCGAGCTTCCGTCGAAGCTCTCCCTGAATTAAGGGTTCCTTGTATGGAATTGGAAATTTGTTTTGCAAACGGTTCACATAGACACGAGTCCCTTCAAACTCTCCCTGAAAAGGGGCTAGGTGAACAAAGGATAGCATGCGAAAAGAACGAGCTCCCTCAAACTCTCCCTATAAAAAGGGTCTCTCGCAAGAGAAATTTATTGGAATTGGTATTGGATGACCACAAGGGTCAAATTTTGGAAATTGGAATTTTGAAATTTGATATTTGAAATTGGAAATTGGAAATTGATAATTGGAAATTGGAAATTGGAAATTGATTGGCTAACAAGGTCAAAATTGTGAATTGGTTTACTGAGAATGACATGGGTTCTATAGGGATTCCTCCTAAGAACGACATTGGTTCTATTGAGAATGGCATTGGTTTCGCAGGGGTTCGACCTGGGTTCAACAGGGATTCAGCCTAAGAACGACATTGGTTCAATTGAGAACGACATTGGTTCACTAGGAATGACATGGGTTTGATAGGTATTCAGCCTACGAACGACATTGGTTCAATTAAGAACGACATTGGTTCACTAGGAACAACATGGGTTCGATAGGTATTCAGCCTACGAACAACATTGGTTCAATTAAGAACGACATTGGTTCACTGGGAACAACATGAGTTCAATTAAGAACAACATTGGTTCACTGGGAACGACATGGGTTCAATAGGGATTCAGCCTAAGAACGACATTGGTTTAATTAAGAACGACATTGGTTCACTAGGAACGACATGGGTTCGATAGGTATTCAGCCTACGAACGACATTGGTTCAATTAAGAACGACATTGGTTCACTAGGAACAACATGGGTTTGATAGGTATTCAGCCTACGAACAACATTGGTTCAATTAAGAACGACATTGGTTCACTGGGAACAACATGAGTTCAATTAAGAACAACATTGGTTCACTGGGAACGACATGGGTTCAATAGGGATTCAGCCTAAGAACGACATTGGTTCAATTGAGAACGACATTGGTTCACTAGGAACGACATGGGTTCGATAGGTATTCAGCCTAAGAACGACATTGGTTCAATTGAGAACGACATTGGTTCACTAGGAACGACATGGGTTCGATAGGTATTCAGCCTAAGAACGACATTGGTTCAATTGAGAACGACATTGGTTCACTAGGAACGACATGGGTTCGATAGGTATTCAGCCTAAGAACGACATTGGTTCAATTGAGAACGACATTGGTTCACTAGGAACAATAGTGGTTCGATAGGTATTCAGCCTACGAACAACATTGGTTCAATTGAGAACGAGGACTATTATATAGACTTGGATTGATTCTATGAACGGTTTCAGGATTATCCCCTTATCCTGAACGGGGATAGAAATTGGATGACTCGAAGGTCGAAATTGACATAATTAATATTGAACTTGAATTCTGATGAAAGGTCAGCGTGAAGACTGCACCTAAGAGATCGAATAACGCGACCAATGGGCAAGACACCAACACGAGTGTTAGATTTTTAAAAGGTACCAGTACGAGCACTGGATTTTGAAAACGTACCAGTACAAGCATTATGTTTTGAAAGATTACCAGTACGAATACTGGGTTTTGGAAGATTACCAGTACGAGCACTGGATTTTGGGAGATTACCAATACGAGCACTGGATTTTGAGAGATTACCAATACGAGCACTGGATTTAGAAGAATTTACCAGCACGAACCTTGGATTTTGAAAATCTTACCAGCACGAACACTGGATTTTTGAAAATTTACCAGCACAAACACTGGATTTAGAAAATTTTTACCAGCACGAACCCTGGATTTTGAAAATCTTTCCAGCACGAACACTGGATTTTTGAGAATTTACTAATTGATTTTGATAGAAGATTTTCAGTCTTCACCCTCACGACGACTTGGACAACTGTCGGGGTCTCAGGATTTATCCCTTAACCTGAAGGGGAAGTTCAGGTTTATCCCTTAACCTGAAGGGGAAGTTCAGGTTTATCCCTTAACCTGAAGGGGAAGTTCAGGTTTATCCCTTAACCTGAAGGGGAAGTTCAGGTTTATCCCTTAACCTGAAGGGGAAGTTCAGGTTTATCCCTTAACCTGAAGGGGAAACTGAATTTGATGCAAATGAATGTAAATGGATGCAAATGAATGCATGTAAATGTAAATGAATGCAAATGTATGCAAAATGATGTAAATGAATGCACATGTATGCAAAATGAGAGATTTGTTTGATCCTGCCTGCATACAGAATGTTTTGAAGGCAAATTTTCAAAATAATGCCCCAGTGTAACTGGGAAAGAAGGATTTGACCATTATTGAGGAAAATATATTGAGGAATTACAAAGGATGGAATAGAGGATTTAAGTATAGAAAATTTTCACATGTTGAGCATTGATGGGGTCTGATAATTCCACACCATCGGCATTGATGAGCAGATATGAATTGTGAGGTAATGCTTCCTCGACAATATAGGGTCCTTCCCAATTCGATGACCATTTTCCACCCGGGCGGTGCTTGAGATAGGTCGTTGATCTGATCACTAGATCATTGACTCAGAATTTCCTTTGAATGACAAATTTTGCATATTGCCTGGCTATCCTCTGACGATATGATTGAGCATGCTCTACTGCTCTGAGTCTTCTTTTATTGAGCAAATCAAGTTGTACCAGTCGCTGCTGCTAATACTGATCAAGCGATAACTCCAGCAGTGATGCGAACTTCAAGGCAGGTTTATGAACATGTAGAGGCAGTACTACTTCAGTTCCGTAGACAAGTTCTGACGAAGTAGCATTAGTTGGATTTCGAATGATGATTCTGTATGCTCACAATGCATCATGGATCTTCTCATGCCAGTCACGAACTGTTTTTAAAGTTCGCTCCAAGATTCTAATAAGAATCTTACTGGTGGCCTCTGCTTGACCATTCCCTTGAGGATAATAAAGAGCGAAGAAATTATGATGGATTCTGATTTTTGAGCAGAATGTCCTCATTCTCTCATTCTTGAAATAACTGTCATTGTCTGACACGATATTGTGCGGTATGCCGAAACGACATAGGATATTCTTATGGATGAATGAGACCACATGTCGACCTTCTACTGTGCGTAGAGTGACTGCTTCTACCCATTTAGTAAAATATTCTGTTGCAGCAAGAAAATATTTATGGCCATTTGAAGCAGAAGGAGTAATGGGGCCAACAACATCAAAAGTCCACATAGAAAATGGCCATGGTGAGACGACAGATTGCAAATATGTCGCTGGCGCATGAATGGAAGGTGCATGCATCTGGCATTGAACGCACTTCTTCACAAAACGATAACAATCTTGTTGCATAGTTCTCCAGTAATATCCTGCTCGGATGATTTGTTTGACAAGAGTTTGGTAGCCGACGTGACCATCGCAAATGCCTTCGTGTACCTCCCGCATGACTTCTTTGGCTTCATCTTCATCTAGGCATCTGGCATATTTAGAACTGAATCCACGATGATAGAGGACATCGGCAATAATAAAATATCGGGCAGACACACGCCAAATCGCTCGTTACTCTTACCAGTGATATTCTAAGAGAAGGAGACAGATGTCTTCTTTTTTATGGGAGCCTTTCTGAAACAGTCCTTAGCTTGCTCAGACATCATCCTAATCATCATTTTCTTGAACATCTGATATGTAGTAGGATCAATGCCATCCCTATCATTCAAACTCTGTCTTCTGGCAAATCTTGGAGAATCCATTTCTTCTTGCCTGCTTCTAAAATCACTGATGCCCTGATACAGTGGTGTCTTCTTGCTTGATCTGATCTGAACCACTTGGGAATACTGATGCTCTTTGTAGAATGGATGATTAAATTTCGATGATGAAGATTCAAGATAGAAATGAATATAATAAAAATATTTGATGAGAATTTGATAGATAATTGAAAGAACATCCCATTACTAGGGATTGGGTCGCCGCTGGAGTCACGACAATTATGTTGTCATTCTTTACAAGGAGAACGAACAACTACAAATATGCCTTGTCACCTAGGCGAGGTTATCAAACCATGATAGAATGAAAATTGAAGGATTTTTTTTTTCTTTATTGAAGAAAAAATATGATTGCATCAATAGTGGACTTGAGAAAGAGGGAGTATATAGACAGTCTGTCACCACTCTTAACGATCAACAGAGACACGAGGACCAAGGAAAAGAGTGAGAATGATGAAAGAATCCCAGCCATATATGGCAGAATGGTATGCTCCGGACCACTGTGCTGATGTAAGGTCGAACTATGGCACGACTCCAGATAGCAGCCGCATCTCTATGTGCTTCTGTCTCTGAGAAAACTGTCGAACACACCGCTCCGGATGATAGTAAGCACAGAAGAATGGACCAAGCAACTTGAATCTCTTGCCATATGCATAGGTGTATCTGGGAGGCGATAATTCTCGATCAAAATAGTCCCACACCACTTCTTCTTCCTGCAGATAGTCGATCAGGAATCGGTACCGCGCAACTGGAAGGAGCTCCTTACCGTTGTATCTGAATGAACTAGCTCTGGTTGGTACATGCTGAAGGAACCAAGATTGAAGAGCATAAGTACATCCCTCGACTAAGATGGACTCTCCAAGTGTGAAGCGGGTCAGTCCTCTGTATAGAAAAGCAAGCGCAGCCATGGCTATCGAGAGACGGCTGGTCTGTCGACTTCCTCATCTTCTCAAAAGCTGAACTATTCTGACATCCACTTAATTTTGTCCATCTGGAAAGAAAGCAAGTCCCACAGTACATAGAACCATCGCATGTTGAATTCTCTCTTGAGCTGTTCTGGACAGCGAGTTGACTTCTGCAAATTTTCCATGCTGTCGGTAGATCTCGATCAGGCTCACGTACTCATTCTCGTTTTCTTCAATCAGTGGCAAAGACTTGCCCCCTGTCATGCGAGCTACGACATCTTTGGGGTCCAGACCCTTGACATTGATCAGAAATTGCTGCTCTAATGGATCTCCAGGCTGATCGACTGGCTTGGGCAGTCCCATAATCTCTGAAAATTCATCCATCAGTATTGTCATCTCGCCCCACGGGAACCAGAACGTGCAAGTGCGCGGATTCCACCGCTCCGCCAGTGCATGAATCAGATTGCCGTTGACTGTCAACTTTCCCACTGCAGATGCCAATTCCAACCCACAATCGCTCAAGTGGTCCGGAAACATACGAGAGAAATTTTTGAACCAGACATAATACCACCGGGAGAAGAAGGGTCCGGTGCTAAGAGATCGATGCTCAGGAAGACTTTGTCGCACCTCATAGGAGATGTGACCCTCAGGAAAAACAGAATCGAGCTGACTGGATGCCATTGGACTGAAAGACAAGAAGACTGGAATTAGACTTTGGAAAAATATAAGAAATTTGAAAATTGCAGGCAGGATAAAATGAAAGCTGGAAATTCGAAGTCCAGAGGAACGAAAGAATGGAAAATTTCCTGGAGTTTTGAAGGAAAAGGTGGATAATTTAGAAAAATCGTCCAGGGTTTTTGAGAAAAAGGAGATATTTCATAAAAGATGAAAAATGAGGTATTTTGGAAAATTGTTTGGTATTTTGGAAAAATTGAAAAAAAAAATGAAAAAATAAGGCAAAAGTGACTATCATACATTCAATTACAAACAATTATGCACATACAGCATTCCCTAAGAAGCTGACTCTAAATGCATCAATTTTGAAAGAGCTTTAGGACCCTAATCCTGACTCTAGGCTCAGATCAACTGTGTCCAATCATGCTATGCCGATATACTCGAACCGAGGCTCGATGTACGTGGCATAAAAATTCATCTCCGGGACTAGGCTTGTGTTTTCCCAACATCCTTGAGCGCCTGCCGATATACGTTGGACTATGGCCCTTGGTACGTGGCAGGGGGGCGTTAGCCCAAATAAGTGGCCCAGTTGTGAGGCTCTGTCCCGAACTATGGTTCTGGAAGAGAGCCCAGCAACGTGAAGACCGGGTAGACATAGGTGGGGTGGTTTTTGAAATATGATCACATGCAAGCAAACAGAGGGCTCTAAGTCCTAAAGAGATATAATTTTGAAATTTTTTGAAGAAGCAAACATTGTTTTCATACAAGTCCTAAATTGAGGAGTGTTGTATTTCAGACCTAAGTCTAAGTGAGCATGCATAATTCTCCTCAATATGGTCCTATCAAACCATGCCTAGTCTACATGCAATCCATGTCAGCTGGGTTCAAGTCTAGGCTCCTAGGTTCACATGATATCAAAAATTAAAAGCTGACAGTTCAAAGAGCATGATTTTGATAATTGAGCTAAGTCAAAGCACATAATTGATCAGGCGAAGACAGGTCCCATCACGGTCGCCAAACCTGTTATCATCGCAAAATTTTTCCCCTCCCTTGCGAGAGAGAAAAGAATTTCGCGAGTCAAACTCGACCAAAGTTTTGAAAATTGTTTTGAAAATTTACTCGCCTCCGTTTTGAAAATTTGCGGGAAAATTCCATGGAATGGGATCCGCCTGTCGGTACGAAGTTCAACCGTTCCTGGCGCCTTTACCAGGGGTAATTGAACCAAGGATCAATTACGTGCTTTAACTTGACTCAAATATCTAAATTATGCTCTATTTTTCCTAGAATGCACAGAGAATCAGGCTTGTGCTATGGAATTTTGAAAATAATGCAAGTTTGAGAAAATATGATGTTTGCTTTGGAAAATTGAAATGCATTTAGAAAAGGACTGGAAAATGCTTGAAAATGGAATTCCTGGGAAAATCATTGAATTTTATTGGAAATCAGAAATTTGCATTGGAAAGTGATTTCTCAGGAAAATTTGAACTTTAGAAAATCGATTTTGAAATTTGGAATTGCTTTTCTGAGAAAATAGATTTGAGAATTCTGAGAAAATCAAGAAATTCATTGGAAAATGACTTTTGAAATGGAAAATGAATTCTCAAGAAAACTGGAAAATATGAGAAAATAAATTTCTAAAAACTTGGGATTTTGAAATTTGAGAATTTGAAAACATAGGAAAATCTTGATTTGAACTTGGGAAATGCTTTGAAATGTCATTTGAAAACTTAGGATTTTGAGAAAATCAGATCCTGAGAAAGACTTGGAAATTCTTGAGAAAATTGAATTTTCTGAAATTGAAATTGGAAAATGAGTTTGAAATAATGCAATTTGAATGATATGAATGAATGAATATGAATTTGAAAAGGGAATTTCATTGAGGAATTGGGAAATCCTTTTAAAACTTTGAAAAATGCAGTGCATTTTGAAGTTAGCCTAAGTGTGTAGGCTGAATGTGGCTAATATGAAGATCATAAATCTTGGTTTTCTTCGTATTCTGACTATGGCCATAAATACAAATCCCACCGAGTTTATAAACTCCATAAGAGCTTGTGCACGTGCCATTCGTGTAAACCATAGTGAATTTGAAATAATGTGCATGAATCATACATCACATATTAAAATTTTGCAGAAATTAAACTATATGCAATGCAACCCTATTTTAAGCAGAAATGTAACTCTTATTCCAAATTATTACATTTGATGTTACATTGAATTGAAATAAAAAGAAAAATAAAATCTAAGTCTTCTTCTTGAATGTTCTTGCAAAACTAGAAAACAAGGTTAGCACAAAAATGTAGGTTTTTCTGAATTTATCCGAAAATATGGGAAATTATCGGATATTATTCAGATATAAACCCCAAATCATACCCCATTTGATATAAACATGATAAATAATGAATAAATTTTGAAAATAAACTTGAAAATTCGAAATTGGGGTCAAAATGACCAAAATACCCCTGATGACCTTGAAATCAGGGTTTTCTGAAAGATTTTTTGTAAATTTTGGAAATTTGAAAATCAAATGAAATAAATCAAACATAATATGATGAAATATGATGATATGCATGAAATTTTGGGAGAATTAGAAATTGAAATTTCGAAATTTAGGTCAAAATGACCAAAATACCCCCAATAACAAGACTATGGCCTTGAAACCTGGGTTTTCTGAAATAAATTTTGCAAAATTGAAAAATATGAAATGCAAAGGAGATTAAAATTAACCCTAATATGATTCTACATGCTTATGTACATGATAAAAACCCTAAAATGGCGAAAATATCATAAAATATCGAATTTAACCTGATTTTCGCTTGATTTTCGCTTCTGAATTTAAAGATAAACTAACACATAGAGCAAATGAACTTGGAATTAAACCAAATTTGGCATGGACACCTAAAATAACCCTAAAAATAGAATGGAGCTCGAAAATTTAATTTTTTTGTATTTTTAAATATGGAAATTCAAATAAAAACCCTAAATTTCATGATTTTTGCCTAAAATATTGATTCTAAAGGGGATTTAGGATATCAAACTTCCATAAAAAATTCCCAAATTTTATGGGATGACAGATGACAGTAAGGCAAGGATTTTTGCCTTTTACACTTTCTGGTTTTGACCTATGGTCGGAGCTGTACTACTCCGGCAAGTCGGATCGGAATCCGGCGACTCTAGTAAATGAAGGAAACAGACAGGTTTCGGTAGAAAATGTGGTAAAAATGACAGACAGATGGGAAAATGGCTGAAATTGTGGGAAAATGTCCCTGACAAACAGAGTAAGATTTGATATTTTGACACTATTAGGATTCGGGTTACGGTTTGGAAAAGGCCATACTGTTATCAGAGACCTAAATCTCTGAGATTTCTGGACATTGGAATCTGTTAGACAGAAATAGAAAATCCGGGAAAAATACTGTAACAGATCTAAAAATTCCCAAATTTTGGTAAATGACAGGAAATTATGTTATGAACAACTTTCGTGTTGAAAGTTTTTGCAGAAGGGTTATAGATTGGATGGACTTGGTGCATTAAGGTCTGTCTATACCCTGACGAAAGAAAATCGATATTTTCCCAGGGGTCTGAGAAATCCGATTTTTTACAGAAGTCAAAGCTGACTGGAAAAACCTCAAAATTTCCAGATCATTAGTAGATTCAATCCTGAATCCACTGTGATTTTTGGAGAGCAATCCAAATCTCCCACAAGGGTGGTGTCGGAGGTTCTTTTCTGCTAAAGCAGAAATTGGAAATTCGGGAGGGTTCAAAAACCCGATCCAGTGTTTTATTTTTTTTATGGGGTTATAAAACCCGAATGAACCTGAGTTTTTTTTTTTTACTGGGAATCACAAACACATAGATGCATCTACCAAAAAAATATTCAAGATTTATTGACAAGAATTTAAGCATGAAGTAATGAATGGACTAGACATATGACTGAAATTTATAAGATTGATAAAGAAATCTAAATAAACTAGCCTAAGTATGCAAAATGAAATCAACTACCATGCTCATAACATAAAACTTATTAAAAAATGATAAAAATTTATCATAGGGTGGTAGAAAAACTGTTTAATGTATGCTATTAGTGAGAGGGGATCCGATCCATAGATTGGATGAATCCTATTCTCTCATATAGCAAAAACATGGAATGTATAGAAAAGTAAACAACCATATAACCATTTTTTTTTTTTTCGTTTGATAAGATGGAGAGATCTTACCTTGAGGGTTACTTGGAAGGGCCGATGGAGTGCTGAGGCAATGGGAGTGAAAGTGTTTGAAGGAATGCTGGAGGTAAGCTACAACTGGGCGTCACCAAGGAAGGGGTTGCACTTGCTGTGGCTGAAGGAGAGGAGCTTCACTTGCTGCACCGGCTGGAGCTTGAAGACTGCTTTGATATGGAGGTAGTAGCTGCAGCAAGGAGATGTGGCAGTGATGGTTGGCTGTTGTCCAAGTGAAGGAGGCTGTGTTGCTGCAATGAGAGAGAGAGAGAGAGAGAGATGGGTTAGGAGGCAGCCGTATGGCTTTCTTTTTCTTCTTCTTTTTTTTTTGGTCTCTTTTAACTTAGGTCTTTATTCAGCCTCAACTTAGGGTTTTTAGGGGTTAATGAAAAGAGAGGGAAAGAGTGTACGTGAATGGGCTGGAGAAGGGAAAGGAAGGAAGGGAAGGGAAGAAGAAAAGAAAGGGAAGAAGAAGAAAAAGAAAGAAAAGGGAAAAAGAAAGGAAAGAAAGAAAAGGAGGGAAAAAGGAAAAGGGAAAGAAAAAAATGAGAAAATGGAAAGTGGGGCTGGAGGCTTGGGTGACCACCTTGTGGGTCCCACCTCCTTTCTAAAAAAAAATAAAAATAAAAAAAATAAAAATCAATAAAAACAAAAATAAACAAATAAAAAAAAGCATTTTTTTTTATATAAAATAGAAAAGTAAATGAATGGGCCATCTCAGAGCGGGTCCAAATTCCACATTTGAAATTCATTTTGACGATTAGAGGGGTAAAATAGTCTTTTTAGAAAGTTTCTAGACGAAACGAGCTATTTTTGGCATTTTTTTAAACGAGCTCGGATTTTGAAGTTCAATACCCCGTTGCGAAGCAAATCCAATGTAGAATTTAAAAATATAATTTTGAAAGAAATCCAGATTGTTTTTCTTGAGAAAATGCTTCCAAATCTATTTTTAGACAAAACGAGCTATTTTTGGTAGTTTTTGAAATGAGCTCGGATTTTGAAGTTCAATACCCCGTTGCGAAGCAAATCCAATGTAGAATTTAAAAATATAATTTTGAAAGAAATCCAGATTGTTTTTCTTGAGAAAATGCTTCCAAATCTATTTTTAGACAAAACGAGCTATTTTTGGTAGTTTTTGAAATGAGCTCGGATTTTGAAGTTCAATACCCCGTTGCGAAGCAAATCCAATGTAGAATTTAAAAATATAATTTTGAAAGAAATCCAGATTGTTTTTCTTGAGAAAATGCTTCCAAATCTATTTTTAGACAAAACGAGCTATTTTTGGTAGTTTTTGAAATGAGCTCGGATTTTGAAGTTCAATACCCCGTTGCGAAGCAAATCCAATGTAGAATTTAAAAATATAATTTTGAAAGAAATCCAGATTGTTTTTCTTGAGAAAATATTTCCAAATTTAGACTCCTGGGGTGAAAATGTCAATTTTGGAAACCTGAGGTTTGAAATTGATTTCTGAAAACTTTTAAAACTCAATCTAGATTGAAATTTATAAAGCTGGAGTTCTGGACTTCGAAAATGAAATGAAATGTGATGAAATGTTATGAAATGCTGAGAAATGATATGAAATGATGAGAAATGACATGAAATGCTATGCAAAATGCTAACCCTGAATGAAGAATTTTGGATGTTAGACCCCGATTGACACTTGTACCAGTTCAAAAAGTGTTAAAATTGACAAAATTTGCAAAAATGGTTGAAGAAATGATTTTCGAGCTCTGCCAAGCTAGAGTAACGTTGAAAATTAGGGTTTGAGCTGTATTCAACTGAAATGAACTGGATTGAGCTGGGTTTTAGAGTTTCAGAACTCAAATGAACTCAACAAACACTGACTCAACTGACCTTTCCAACTGAATTTTCAAGAAAAGCTGCCATTTTTAGAGAAATGGTATGGAATGGTCATTGGAATGAAGTGAATTACGAACCTGAACTGGGTTTGAGCTAAAACAAAAGTCAGTAATACTGAGATGAACTAAAATCAAGTCTCAAACACTAACTCAACTGACTGAACTCGGCTCAATTTCAGCTGAAAGATCTGAAATGGACTAAAATGGGCTCCTAGACACTTGGAAATGGTTTTGAACTGAAATTGGAGCACTTGAACTTCTGGTGAGCTCAAGTTAGACTCTGGGGAACATGACTGACTGTGAATGACTGACTTTGAGACAATTGGCTTGGATTCGAGTGAGAAATGAGCTCATTTTTGAAGAAATGATCCCATTTTGGCAGGAATGGTCAGAAATGAAAATGGTCTGTTCATTGTGAGCTCAGATGAGCTTGAGATGACTGATATTCTAACTGTCTTGAACTGACCAATGAGCTTGGTTGACTCCGACTGACTGGGGTCCGGGATGACCTAGGGGTAAAATGGTAATTTTCCTAATGAAAATGGGTAAAATGGTGCTTTTCTGAAACTGACTCGGGGTTTGACTCCTACACTGACCTAACAGGGTTGGCACTGCACGAGGAGGGTTGTTTGAGAATGAATGTGGAAAATTTGGGGTGTTTACAGAAATGACATGCGAAATGCTAACCCTGAATGAAGAATTTTGGAAATTAGACCCCCATTGGCAGCTGTACCAGTTTAAAAAACATTAAAATTGATAAAATTTGCAAAATGGTTGAAGAAATGGTTTTGGGACTCTATTGGATTAGAGTGACACTGAAAATCAGGCTTTAGCTGAAATAAACTGAGATGAGCTGGATTGAGCTAGATTCTAGAGTTTCAAAACTCAAATAAATTGACCAAACACTGACTCAACTGACCTTTCCGACTGAATTTTTAAGAAATACTGCCATTTTTAGAGGAATGGTACGGAATGGTCACTGGAGTGAAGTGAATCAGGGATCTGAGCTGGGTTTGCGCTAGAACAAAGGTCAGTAATACTGACATGAACTAAAATCGAAGCTCGAACACTAGCTCAATTGACTGAACTCAGCTCAGTTTCAGCTAAAAGAGCTAAAATGGACTAAAATGGGCTCTTGGACACTTAGAAATGATTTTGAACTGAAACTGGAGCACTCAAACTTCTGGTGAGCTCAAGTTAGACCCTGAGGAATATGACTGACTGACTCGGAGACAATTGGCTTGGATTTGAGTGAGAAATGAGCTCATTTATGAAGAAATGATCCCATTTTGGCAGGAATGGTCAGAAATGAAAATGGTCTGTTCATTGTGAGCTCAGATGAGCTTGAAATGACTAATATTGTAAATGTTCTGAACTGACCAATGAGCTCAATTGACTCCGACTGACTGAGGTCCGGGATGACCTATGGATAAAATGGTAATTTTCCTAATAAAAGTTGGTAAAATGGTGATTTTCTGAAACTGACTCGGGGTTTGACTCCTACACTGACCTAACAGGGTTGGCACTGCCTGAGGAGGATTGTTTGAGAATGGATATGGAAAATTTGGAATGTTTACACATGCTGCAGGTCAAGAAACTCCTGCATCTTCCTGCTCCTCTCGTGAGTCAAAAAGTATGCAGCGAAGAATGCTTCAACGAATTGTTCTCATTCAATTGGCTGGTTGTCAAATTTAATCTCCCAGGTGGTCGCCCACCACCTTTCTGCATCTTTTCTGAGATGATACGTCCCAAAGTCCACCTTGCGATCATCACCAACCTGTAGAACACAAAAAATCCTCTCCATTTCCCGCACCCAATCTTCAGCTGCCTCAGGTGACACTTTCCCGTCGAACGATGGGGGATTCATGCTCATGAACTGTTTGTAAGGTACTGTTGCAGCCGGAACTTGGGCAGGTACTCCCTGTCCCTGAGCGACCTGCTGGATATGCTCGCCCATGTTCCGCATTGTCTCTGCCTGGCGTCCGACAACCTCCATAAGGTTGTTCAAGGTCTCTATGAGATCGTCACATCTCGTACGCTACGCCATCTAAATAAGTAAAATTTACACACGTAAGCAACTGGCAAGTACTCAGAGATAGAAAATTCATTTCATTAATAAGGAAACTGCAAGCATTACAGAAACACCCTTCATCAAGATAGGGTTAAACAAGCACCGCTAACAACTTAAGCAAAACCAAAACGAAACACTGACTTAGTGTTTCTAACAACATAACATCATATAATATTTCTCAAGACTGGCTAGTGTAGAAGTCTCTATAGTCCTTTCGACTTCCATAGCGCCTCGGCCTGACACGGGGAGGAGAAGCAGCATTCCTCAGCGGCGTGTCAGAAATCTCCTGGACTTCCATCTGAATCAGTGGCACATACTCCGAGGAAACAACATAAGGATAAGACTCAGGAGAATACTTAAGAGAATCTTTCACTCCACGCCTTTCTCTGTCTTGTCTATCCACTTCCACGACCAATGGTCCAGTGACTGAAGATGCATCCTCTATGTCATCCGCATTGCTCCTCCAGAGTTCATCCCTCTGCTTCGTCTAACATTCACCCTCGACATGCCCACAAAGACTGCAGTAGGGGCAAACAGCCAACTCACAAAGACAGATTTGTCCCGCGTGATCTACCAAACACCTCGCACAGGGAGGTGCCAACATGTGCACGCTACGTGCCAAATGTTGCACAGCTCCACTCAAGGCCTCTTCGCCTCAAGTCAGGTTCTGGAGAGCTTCCAAAATCTTGCCATAGCTCGGGTTCGTCAACATCTAATCCACATGGAGAACCAAGCACACAATACTAACTAATAGCAAGATATAATGAAATAAATAAGGCTTAACTTATACTTATAGTGCGATGGACGAAGCACGATGAAGCTCGGACCACACTTAACTTCGCTCTTATACCAAGATCTGTGGCGCCCCACACCCCGACTTTGAAAAAACTTAGAATTTTCTGTGAATTTTTTTTTGAAAGGGTTTAACTAGAAAACAGCGGAAAGCAAAGTGCGAGTAAAACAACAAAGCCATGAGTCTGGGCGACCACAATAGGTGAGTGCAACCAAGTAGCCAACAATTTAAAATAAGGTACAACCACAAGTGTCAAAAGGGCATACAACCCAACAGTTTAAATGTTTACAAAAACAAGAGTATAAAATGTCCAAAATAGGTACATCCCAATAACACCCAAACCCAAAAACCACAAGGGACAGGATCTGCAGAACAAGTGTGGGTCCTCCAAGCCTCCATCGTGTATCAACGCATCAGCACTGCACCTGTTCGTCACCTACATCTCCATAAAACAGGGTGAGGCCTCTTGCGAGGTGGTGAAGAAACAACCACAAGAATATATATCAATTCTGACAAGGAGAAGCAGGAACAAAACTAACAAGTGTAAGTGCCTGTGTCAGGTAAGTGCGAAAGTGACAAGTACTAGTCAACTGAAAAGTAACAAGCTAAAGAAACTGTAAAGTAAGTACTCAAAGCAGTAACAAACTGTAACAAGTGCTGTACAAGTAAAGTAACTAAGCAACAACTGAAATGAGTAAAGTAACTAAAGTAAAGTCTACAGAACAAGTAAAGTAGCAACTACAGTAAGTCAGTTGTTTGGTTAGTCTTTAAGTTCTTTTGATAACTCCTTCGGGTACCCGAAGGAACCTCACATTCTGCGAGACATACACCTGGTGTCTGTTATTCAAGTTCTAGTGTGGTAACCGGGTAAGCTACAGATCAAGTCAACCTCATGCGAGCAGCACACAACTGAGAGAAAACACTCGCATAGGCAAGGATTGCAATCCCTACTAATGCAGTAGTGAGGTCCTAAAAAGGCAACCTCGACCTCCCTGACTCTGAGTGACTGGAGGCCAAAGGACGCTACAGCTGTTATCGTCGCAAAATTTTTCCCGTCTTCCCTTCCTTGCGAAAGAGAGAGGGAAATGCTTTCGCGATTCAAACTTGATCGGATTTTGGAAATTGTTTTGAAATACTTGCCTCCGTTTTGAAAATTGCGGGAAAATCCATGGGATGGGGCTCGACCTGTCGGTACGAGGTTCGACCGTTCCTGCCGCCTTTAACAGGGGTAATCGAACCAAGGACCAAAATTATGCTTGACTTAGCGAAATTATCGAAATTGTATTCTATCCTAAATGCACAGAGAATTCAGGCATGTGCTATGAGATTTTTGAAAAATGTAAAATTGAAAAATAGGATGTATGCTTAGAAAACATCTGAAGTTGAAAAGTATTTCTCAGGAAAAGATGGAAATCAATCTCTCAAGAAAACTCAGACGAAGAAGGTTTGAAATCTCGAGAAAATTTATAAAGATTTGGAAAATCTTGAAGAAGGGAGAATCTCGAGAAAATCTTGAGAAAGTTTATAAAGACTTAGAAAACCATGAAGAAATGAGAATCTCAGGAAAATTTTGAGAAAGTTTATAAAGACTTAGAAAAATGAGAATCTCAGGATAATTTTGAGAAAGCTTAGAAAGACTTGGAAAACCATGAAAAAATGAGAATCTCAGGAAAATGGAAGGAATTCTTGAGAAAAGATGAACATTTGAGAAGGAAAGCACTTGTTGGGAAAACTCGGACTTTGAGAATTTTCTTAGGAAAATGATAGAAAACTTATGGGAAAGTTCTTTGGAGAAGGAAATTCAAAACATAGGAAATTGAATTCCTGAGAATCTGAGTGTGATGTTAGTTCAAAGGCGGGTCCCGCTCCATTTATTTGAAGATACAAGATAAAACATTATTTGTTTTCAAGAATTTGGAAAAATTGGTTTTTCAGAGCAAAATATGGATAAAGTAAATGTAAAAAAAAAATTGTAAAGAGATTTAAAATCTTTTGCAAAAAGTTTTGAGATAAAATCTTTAAAATCAATATCCAAATATCCAGATTGTTTTTCTTGAGAAGATTTTTGTAATTCAAAGTCATGGGGGTAAAATGGGAAAATTTGGTAATTTTGAATACCCAGGGTTTTAAAAATCGATTTTGAAAAGTTTAAACATCAAATCTGGATTGACAATTTTGAAAATCAAGAGTTCTGGATCTCAAAATGACATGTTGTGCAGTGAAATGATGCAATGCTATGCAAAGACATGTTCTATGAAATGTCACTCTGAGCTCGGACTTGGAAATTTTAGCTTTTTGTCCAGAAAAAGGATTTTGAAATTTTGCAATTTGAAGATGTCTCTGAACCTAAATATGAAAATTTTGAGGCTCAAGAATGAAATTTTAGACTTTCTACAAGATCTAAACTCAGAAATTGACCATTTTTCCCTTCATTGATTCCAGAGAACTGAAATGTGCCGATTGAGGGCGATGTCAAGAAGGTGAGTGAAAATTTGGGGTGTTTACAGATGCCCCTCTTTGCTACTAAGCCGGCTTGTGGTCGAGCTTAGTGGCAAAGAAAAACACTCCAAATTTGGGCTATATAACAAAAAAAATGCCCCAGTTAGAAGGATCTAACTAGGTATGAAGAAATTAAGCCCGAGGAATATGACAGATATGAAATGGAGAATAAAGAGAAAATAGATTTTCTTTGAGAGAGCGAAGTTCAGGTTTTTGCCCTTAACCTGGATGGGACAGAAATACCTCGCATGGAACGAAGCTCAGGTTTGACCCTTAACCTGATTGGGGAATGGAATATCTCATCGAAATGAGACTCAGGTTTGTACCCTTGACCTGATTGGGCGAAAAACCTCTTTGAATGAGGTTCAGGTTTATACCCTTATCCTGATTGGGCGGAAAATGGAATTTTGGAAGGTGAATAAGACAACTTTTCTTAAAGATAAACGAGGCGACGGAAATGGAATTGTAAGAGGCAATTTTGGAAGGTGACCAAGACGATCCGGTGAATTTTTCATCATCGTGAAATATGAATAAGATAAGGAGTAAGACGACTCTTTAGACAATGTGAAAGATGGATATGGCGATCTTTTGACGAGAATAAGGTAACTCTTTCGGCAATGCAAAAGACAGACGAGGCAAACTTTTTCAGAAAAGAGTAAGGCAACTCTTTTGACAATGCAAAAGATGAATAAGGCAATTTTTCCAACGAAGAATAAGGCAACTCTTTCGGCAAGATGAACGCAGGCGATCCAAAGAAACTAGGCGATTTTTTATAACGCGAAAGATGATAAAGGTAATCCAAAGAAACAAGGTGATTCTTTCGACAACGCGAAAGATAATAAAGGTAATCCAAAGGAACAAGGCGATTCTTTCGACAACGCGAAAGATGACAAAAGGCAATCCAAAGAAATAAGGTGATTCTTTCGACAACGCGAAAGATGATAAAGGCAATTGAAAGGAACAAGGCAATTCTTTGGACAATGCGAAAGATGACAAAAGGCAATCCAAAGGAACAAGGCAATTCTTTCGACAATGCGAAAGATGACAAAGGTAATCCAAAGGAACAAGGCGAGTCTTTCGACAACGCGAAAGATGATAAGGTGATCCAAAGGAGTAAGGCGATTCTTTCGACAATGCGAAAGATGACAAAAGGCAATCCAAAGGAATAAGGTGATTCTTTCGACAACGCGAAAGATGATAAAGGCAATCGAAAGGAATAAGGTGATTCTTTCGACAACGCGAAAGATGATAAAAGCCAATCCAAAGGAACAAGGCGATTCTTTCGACAATGCGAAAGATGATAAAAGGCAATCCAAAAGAACAAGGCGATTCTTTCGACAACGCGAAAGATAACAAAGACAATCAATTCGGAGAGAAGGCTAATCTTTCAACAACGTGAAAGATGATAAGGCGATCCAAAGGAACAAGACGATTCTTTCGACAACACGAAAGATGACAAAGGCAATCCATTCGAAGAGAAGGCTAATCTTTCAACAACGTGAAAGAAGATAAAGGCTATCCTTTTGGAGATAAGGCTAATCTTTCAACAACGTGAAAGATGATAAAGGCTATCCTTTCGAAGATAAGGCTAATCTTTCAACAATGTGAAAGGCGACAAAGGAAAATCTCTCGAAGGGGTCAAGATACATGAATATAGACATCAAGCTCTCACTTAACGTCAGGATAGCTAGAAAATATTGTCAAAATGTTGAAAATTTTGTTGATTCAAAGTAATTGAAAATGATGCTCATTGTTGTGAAAATATTCCTTCTTTTCTACCTGAAGTATTACCTCCAAACAGGACAGACTTCATAGAATCAAGATTTGGAATCCAAATTGCTTGCGATTGACCTTCTTCAAAGAAGTTATCAATTTCCTTGATATGAACAGGAAAGAGAATTTGATATCATGAAAGCAATCTATAAAAGTATATTGATAATAGAATTTCACAAATTTAAAGAAGATTCTTGATAAATGTGGCAGTTTGATATCCTGGGAGCTTCTCTCATGATAATCTTCCTGCGCTCTTTTGGCTCTCTTGAGTTTTTGCTACATTCTCCTTCATTTTGGAGATGTTCTGACTTTTTCTCTCTTTCTTTTTCATCTCTTTCTCTCTTTTTTGGAAGGGTACGTTACAAACTCCTTCAACTTGGAGATGTTTCGATCCTTCTTTGATGATATTGGCTCATGGGCTGGGAGATCTTTGGATGATAGCGGAAATTAAATATCTTTTGGGGATTGTCGGGAGGTTCATCGCATCTGCCTTCATCTCGACAGTGCTTTGGACTTTCCCTGGAAGGATCCGTCACAAACTCCGTCATCTTGGAGATGTTTCAAATCTTCTTTGGCCCTGGGGGTCTACTCGCTTAATTCGCCTTCATCTTGACGACAAGTGAGAGATCCCTTTTGCGGATATTTAATTGTAGCTTAGGTGATTTTGAGGAGACAGGGCTTGGATGAATTCTCTCTTTTCTAGTGCTCAGGATATTTTCACTGCCTCATTTTCACAAGCATGGTCTTTAAAAATGTGCCATTGACTGCGATCAATATCAATCATCTATGGCTTTACAAAAACATTGAATCTTCTTTTCTAGCCATATCGAGGATTTATCCTTCATCCTTTTGGTTGGCCAATAGAAAGAATTTGGATTTTGAATCCTTCTTCACAAAAGCTTTGCCTTTTTGGAAGTGATACTGAAGGTAAACTGAGGTAAAATTTTGTGCAATAAAATTCTGAAATCAATAGGTAATTGATTGACAAATTGACAAAGTGTTCTTTGAAATCCTTAGTAAAAGAGATCGCTTGACATCCGAGTTGACACATCCATGACAATGGTACTCAATTTCGAAGGTAAGTCCTGGGATAAGGCTGGATTTTGAAGGTAAGCCTAACTCAAAAGTTGGTTTTGAAAGACCATCCGAATCAGGACTCAGGTTTTACAGGGAAAGCTGGAAGATTCGAGTCAAAACTCGAGCCTTCGAAGGAAAGCCAGGAATTTTGGTTTCTAAGGAGATAAAGTTTGGGTCGAAACCCAAATCTTAAAAGGAAAAATTAGGCCAATTCAGATTTTTGAGTCGAAACTCAAATATTCAAAGGAAAGTTGGAAAGTTCGAGTCGGGGCTCGAATCTCAAAGGAAAACTGGGATGTTCAGATTTTGAAGGAAAGAAAACTTGAATTAAAACTCAAATCTTCGAAGGAAAGCAGGTAAGTTCGAGTCAGGGCTCGAATCTTAAAAGGAAACTGGAAATTTAGATTTTGAAGGGAAGAAGACTTGAGTTAAAATTCAAATCTTCGAAGGCAAGCAAAAAAGTTCGAGTCAGGGCTCGAATCTCAAAGGAAAATCTTTAATCAGAAGATTGAATTTTGAAAATCGACAGTGCGAGAGCTGAGATTGAAAGTTTTGAGAATGGCCAGTTCGAGGACTGGATTATTTGACTTGCAATGAAAAAGACCATCATATTTAGATGTATGTGGTCTGATTTTCAGGATTAAACCCCTTATCCTGAACGGGGATATGAATAGAAATTGGAAAATCATGGAAAATGATTCAGGTTTATCCCTTAACCTGAAGGGGAAGATAATGGATGCAGAATTAATGTAACATGAAATGCAAATGCACATGAAATGTAAATGAATGCAAAATTAATGCGAGTGAGTGCATATATATGCAAAATGAGAGATTGGTTTATCCTGCCTGCATACCGGATGTTTTGAGGTAAAGATAGATTTTTCAAAAACATGCCCCAGTGTAACTAGGGAGGAAGATTTTGAATACAAAGAAGGATAATCGAGGTATAAGGTGACATGCTTCTTGATTGAGGGACGTCCTCAAGATCATTCTTTACAAGAGACATATTTGTGAAAAGGAAAGAGACAAAAATAAAATGGTGCCAAATTATTGGCGAATTTTATTGATGCTTAAAAATCGAGGAAATGAAGCAAAATTATATTATCCCTTTGACATGAAGAAAGTGCTAGAACATGGGATCTTCAAAGTAAAAGGAGAATGTTATTTTGAAAGTGAGAAATCATTTTAGGAAGAAAATCAACTGCAAGGTTGATTTTGAAGAATGATTAGCGTGAGAGCTGATATTTGAAAAGGGGAATCAACACGAGGGTTGATTTTGAAAAGAGATCATCATGAAGGTTGATTTTGAAAATGAATTCGTTTAACAATAATTTTGGAAAAGAAAATCAACACAAGGGTTGACTTTTAAAGATAATGATTCAAAAATGAATTTTGGAAGTTAAGATCAACACGAGGGTTGATTTTGAAAATGAATTGGTTTAACACTAATTTTGGAAAAGAAAATCAACACCAGGGTTGATTTTAAAGATAATGGTTCGAAACCAATTTAAGAAAAGAAGATCACCGCGATGGTTGATTTTTGAAAAAGATTGGACCGAAATATTAACCTTTTGGGTGATCATAACAAAGATGTTTGTAGAAAATTTTCAAAAAATTTCACGATTTTTGGAAAACCCTCATAGGTTATTTCATTTCTTTCATAAATTGCCCCTCGTTTTGAAAAGAATGGGCAAAGAAGATTCTTCAAAACAAAAACAGGTGCCCTATTGGGGCAAAAGAAAGAAGTATTTGATGAAGAAAATTGACATTTTATTGATAAGCAAAACCGATAACAAAAAGACACCCTATTTATAAGCACTCGTCCAAAAGGTTGCAAAAACTGGGCAAACTTGCCCTTGTGAGGTGACTGGCAAAACGAAAGAAAGAAAGCAGGAAACTTTAGCATCGTCAATTTTCTGAATGATCTGGGAAAGGCTTGGTCAAGATGGCCAGCTCTTCTTCTTCTTCTTCTTCAGCAAGGAGGATCTTGTCAATGCAATCCTGAATAATATTTTTGAAGACAAAACAATGATCAATGTCATGCCCCACTGCCCGATGGAACTTGCAAAACTGATTCTTGAACCTTCCCATGATGGTGGGAAGAGTTGTGGCCTTTGAAAGTTTCACTAATCCCTTAGCCAGCATGAATTCAAGGGCTTCTTCGAGTGTTTGTTTGAGAGGAGTGAACACATGATCATTACTCCAACCTTCACGCTTTATCTTTTCCTTTTGTGGAAAGTTGGGCTGAGATAGCTTGCTATTCTGTCTTTCCTCTCGATCCGCATAGTTGCCCTTACTACTTTTGTTATCATTGCGGTTGATGTTGGCGGAGGAGGTGAAATTTGCCTTTTTCTTTGGATCTAGATTGTTCTTGACGAGGGTGATACCATCGTAGACACCGTTCTCCAACCCCATCTCGAGCCACTCGGCTCGTTCAGTAAGCTCTATGAAAGACTTGGAAGGCGAGGTGAAGATAAGACTTCTCAAAGGTTGTGAGAAGTTGTTCAGGATCAGCGATAAAGCATGCCTCTCTGATATAGGATCTCCCATTTTGTTGCAGGTCTCTCTCCATCTGCGAATGAAGTCCCTTGCCTTTTCATTTTCATTCTGCCTTACATTGCAGAGATGGCTCAATGTTGGGAGTGCTTCAGTATTGAACAGAAATCGCTCAATGAATAGGTTGACCACCTTATCGAATTCTCGCAGCTCGATTGGATTGATATGCTCGGAGTACCACTTGGCGGCAGTGCCTTCTAGGCTACGAGGAAAACAGAGAAATAGGGCCCTATTGTCTCTCTTGAATTTGCAGCATTCGGCGAAGAACATGGCAAGATGGGCTTTGGGATCACCAGAACCATCGAACTTGATGAACTTGCAAGGCAGATTTTCGTCTCCTTCTAATCCATCATAAAAATCCTCGCTAGTGAAGACTTTCTTGCCCTTGTCGCTAGCTTGCAGGTCTTTAACAACTTTGGCCATTTCTTTGAACTGTGACTGCAGGGGTTCTTCTGCAACTTGATTCTTTGATTTGCGACTCCTCCTTTGTTCTCGGCGCTGTTTCTGAAATGCCGGGGGCACCTCATATTCTTTATCGGTGTCTTCCTCTGATTCTGATTTATCTGAAATTTCCTCTGGCTGAACTTGCTTCTTGGAAGTCTTCTTATCCTTGTGTCCATGGAACTTCTCTCTGAATGGGTTCTCCTCTGCACTGGTCCCAGCCTGTTCACTCATCATTTTGGTCATCATTTTCTGGAACATGGCATACATCTGTGGGTCTATGCCATCCTCTTCTTGCTGTTGCTCTTGACTCCTCTCGGATCGCGGGGAGCCCTTCTCTTCTTCCGAGGCCGACGAGTACTGAGATGCCATTGTTCTTTTTTCTGATCTTGTTCGAACCATCAAATGTTGTGGATGCTCTGTGCAGGATGAAGTCTTGATTAGACTCTGAGGGAACTTTAGATTGGGAGGAAAATGATTATTGACGATATGGTAGACAATTGAAAGAATATCTCATTACTAGGGATGGAGTCGCCACTGAAATCACGACAATTGTGTTGTCATTCTTTGTAAGAGAAATAACAACGAAAAATGTGCCTTGTTACCTAGGCGAGGTCGTCAACCACGAGGAAAACACCATTTTGAAGGAAAGAGATATCTTTTGGAAGACAATCCGCAAACGGATTTAGAATAAGGAGAAGGCAAGTGGGTAAACAATTTCCACCGCAATAATCAAGGTATGCACGAGGAAAATAAGATGGAGAATTTGGCAAATAGACAAAATGATTGAAATCTAAGGAAAGAAAACATATGATTTTGAAAAATTGCAGGCAGGATAAAAAAATGCAGCTGGAAATTCGAGATCCAGTAGAACGGGAGAATGAAAAATCACCTGGAGTTTTGAAAGAAATGGGATATTTGAGAAAGTCATCCAGGGTTTAAAAAATAAAGGAAAAGGTGAAAATATGAATATTTGAAAATATTTTTGGAAAAATGTAAGAAAATAGAGGTAAAATACGAACAATCACATTTTGCACAAACTTTTATGCACATACAACACTCCCTAGAAGGCTGACTCTAGATGCATCATTTTGAAAACAGTTGTAGGACCTTAATCCTAACCCTAGGTTCATATCATCTTTTTCCAATCCAGTTATGCCGATATACTCGAATCGAAATCCGAGGTACGTGGCATATAATTTCAACTTCGGTTCTAAGGTAAGGTTTTCCAACATCCTTGAGAGCCTACCGATATACTTCGGACTATGGCCCGCGGTACGTGGTAGGGGGATGTTAACCCAAATAATTGGCCCAGTTGTGAGGCTCTGTCCCGAACTAGGGTTCTGGAAGAGAGCCCAGCAACGTGAAGACCGAGTAATGGTAGGTAATTGGGGTTTGAAAAGATGATCACATGCAAGAAATAGATGGCTCTAAATCCTAGAGAGATAGACTTTTGAAAATCTTTGAAGAAGCATACATTGTTTGCATTCAGATCCTAAATTGAGGAGAGTTGTATTTAGACCTAAGTCTATGTGAGCATGAAAATATCTCCTCAATATAGTCCTACCAAACCATGCCTAAGCTATATGCAGTAAATGTCATCTAGGTCAGAATCTAGGCTCCTAGGCTCACATGATATTGAAAGTAAAAGCTGACATTTTGAGAACATAATTTCGATAATTGAACTAAGTCAAGCACAATTTAAGTAAGACAAGGACAGGTCCCATCACGGTCGCCAAACCTGTTGTCGTCGCAAAATTTTTCAAGTCTTCCCTTCCTTGCGAAAGAGAGAGGGAAATGCTTTCGCGATTCAAACTTGACCGGATTGTGGAAATTGTTTTGAAATACTCGCCTCTGTTTTGAAAATTGCGGGAAAATCCATGGGATGGGGCTCGACCAGTCGGTACGAGGTTCGACCGTTCCTGCCGCCTTTAACAGGGGTAATCGAACCAAGGACCAAAATTATGCTTGACTTAGCAAAATTATCGAAATTGTATTCTATCCTAAATGCACAGAGAATTCAGGCATGTGCTATGAGATTTTTGAAAAATGTAAAATTGAAAAATATGATGTATTCTTAGAAAACATCTGAAGTTGAAAAGTATTTCTCAGGAAAAGATGGAAATCAATCTCTCAAGAAAACTCAGACGAAGAAGGTTTGAAATCTCGAGAAAATTTATAAAGATTTGGAAAATCTTGAAGAAGGGAGAATCTCGAGAAAATCTTGAGAAAGTTTATAAAGACTTAGAAAACCATGAAGAAATGAGAATCTCAGGAAAATTTTGAGAAAGTTTATAAAGACTTAGAAAAATGAGAATCTCAGGATAATTTTGAGAAAGCTTAGAAAGACTTGGAAAAATGAGAATCTCAGGATAATTTTGAGAAAGCTTAGAAAGACTTGGAAAACCATGAAAAAATGAGAATCTCAGGAAAATGGAAGGAATTCTTGAGAAAAGATGAACATTTGAGAAGGAAAGCACTTGTTGGGAAAACTCGGACTTTGAGAATTTTCTTAGGAAAATGATAGAAAACTTATGGGAAAGTTCTTTGGAGAAGGAAATTCAAAACATAGGAAATTGAATTCCTGAGAATCTGAGTGTGGTGTTAGTTCAAAGGCGGGTCCCGCTCCATTTATTTGAAGATACAAGATAAAACATTATTTGTTTTCAAGAATTTGGAAAAATTGGTTTTTTAGAGCAAAATATGGATAAAGTAAATGTAAAAAAAAATTGTAAAGAGATTTAAAATCTTTTGCAAAAAGTTTTGAGATAAAATCTTTAAAATCAATATCCAAATGTCCAGATTGTTTTTCTTGAGAAGATTTTTGTAATTCAAAGTCCTGGGGGTAAAATGAGAAAATTTGGTAATTTTGAATACCCAGGGTTTTAAAAATCGATTTTGAAAAGTTTAAACATCAAATCTGGATTGACAATTTTGAAAATCAAGAGTTCTGGATCTCAAAATGACATGTTGTGCAGTGAAATGATGCAATGCTATGCAAAGACATGTTCTATGAAATGTCACTCTGAGCTCGGGCTTGAAAATTTTAGCTTTTTGTCTAGAAAAAGGATTTTGACATTTTGCAATTTGAAGATGTCTCTGAACCTAAATATGGAAATTTTGAGGCTCAAGAATGAAATTTTAGACTTTCTGCAAGATCTAAACTCAGAAATTGACCATTTTGCCCTTCATTGATTCCAGAGAACTAAAATGTGCCGATTGAGGGCGATGTCAAGAAGGTGAGTGAAAATTTGGGGTGTTTACAGATGCCCCTTCTTGCTACTAAGCCGGCTTGTGGTCGAGCTTAGTGGCAAAGAAAAACACTCCAAATTTGGGCTATATAACAAAAAAATTGCCCCAGTTAGAATGATCTAACTGGGTATGAAGAAATTAAGCCCGAGGAATATGATAGATATGAAATGGAGAATAAAGAGAAAATAGATTTGCTCTGAGAGAGCGAAGTTCAGGTTTTTGCCCTTAACCTGGATGGGACAGAAATACCTCGAATGGAACGAAGCTCAGGTTTGACCCTTAACCTGATTGGGGAATGGAATATCTCATCGAAATGAGACTCAGGTTTGTACCCTTGACCTGATTGGGCGGAAAACCTCTTTGAATGAGGTTCAGGTTTATACCCTTATCCTGATTGGGCGGAAAATGGAATTTTGGAAGGTGAATAAGGCAACTTTTCTTGAAGATGAACGAGGCGACGGAAATGGAATTGTAAGAGGCAATTTTGGAAGGTGACCAAGACGATCCGGTGAATTTTTCATCATCGTGAAATATGAATAAGGTAAGGAGTAAGACGACTCTTTAGACAATGTGAAAGATGGATATGGCGATCTTTTGACGAGAATAAGGTAACTCTTTCGGCAATGCGAAAGACAGACGAGGCAAACTTTTTCAGAAAAGAGTAAGGCAACTCTTTTGACAATGCAAAAGATGAATAAGGCAATTTTTCCAACGAAGAATAAGGCAACTCTTTCGGCAAGATGAACGCAGGCGATCCAAAGAAACAAGGCGATTTTTTATAACGCGAAAGATGATAAAGGTAATCCAAAGAAACAAGGTGATTCTTTCGACAACGCGAAAGATGATAAAGGCAATTGAAAGGAACAAGGCAATTCTTTCGACAATGCGAAAGATGACAAAAGGCAATCCAAAGGAACAAGACAATTCTTTCGACAATGCGAAAGATGACAAAGGTAATCCAAAGGAACAAGGAGAGTCTTTCGACAACGCGAAAGATGATAAGGTGATCCAAAGGAGTAAGGCGATTCTTTCGACAATGCGAAAGATGACAAAAGGCAATCCAAAGGAATAAGGTGATTCTTTCGACAACGCGAAAGATGATAAAGGCAATCGAAAGGAATAAGGCGATTCTTTCGACAACGCGAAAGATGATAAAAGGCAATCCAAAGGAACAAGGCGATTCTTTCGACAATGCGAAAGATGATAAGAGGCAATCCAAAGGAACAAGGCGATTCTTTCGACAACGCGAAAGATAACAAAGACAATCCATTCGGAGAGAAGGCTAATCTTTCAACAACGTGAAAGATGATAAGGCGATCCAAAGGAACAAGGCGATTCTTTCGACAACATGAAAGATGACAAAGGCAATCCATTCGAAGAGAAGGCTAATCTTTCAACAACGTGAAAGATGATAAAGGCTATCCTTTTGGAGATAAGGCTAATCTTTCAACAATGTGAAAGATGATAAAGGCTATCCTTTCGGAGATAAGGCTAATCTTTCAACAATGTGAAAGGCGACAAAGGAAAATCTCTCGAAGGGGTCAAGATACATCAATATAGACATCAAGCTCTCACTTAACGTCAGGATAGCTAGAAAATATTGTCAAAATGTTGAAAATTTTGTTGATTCAAAGTAATTGAAAATGATGCTCATTGTTGTAAAAATATTCCTTCTTTTCTACCTGAAGTATTACCTCCAAACAAGATTGACTTTATAGAATCAAGATTTGGAATCCAAATTGCTTGCGATTGACCTTCTTCAAAGAAGTTATCAATTTCCTTGATATGAATAGGAAAGAGAATTTGATATCAAGAAAGCAATCTATAAAAGGATATTGATAATAGAATTTCACAAATTTAAAGAAGATTCTTGATAAATGTGGCAGTTTGATATCCTGGGAGCTTCTCTCATGATAATCTTCCTGCGCTCTTTTGGCTCTCTTGGGTTTTTGCTACATTCTCCTTCATTTTGGAGATGTTCTGACTTTTTCTCTCTTTCTTTTTCCTCTCTTTCTCTCTTTTTTGGAAGGGTACGTTACAAACTCCTTCAACTTGGAGATGTTTCGATCCTTCTTTCATGATATTGGCTCATGGGCTGGGAGATCTTTGGATGATAGCGGAAATTAAATATCTTTTGGGGATTGTCGGAAGGTTCATCACATCTGCCTTCATCTCGACAGTGCTTTGGACTTTCCCTAGAAGGATCCGTCACAAACTCTGTCATCTTGGAGATATTTCAAATCTTCTTTGGCCCTGGGGGTCTACTCGCTTAATTCGCCTTCATCTTGACGACAAGTGAGAGATCCCTTTTGCGGATATTTAATTGCAGCTTAGGTGATTTTGAGGAGACAGGGCTTGGATGAATTCTCTCTTTTCTAGCGCTCAGGATATTTTCACTGCCTCATTTTCACAAGAATGGTCTTTAAAAATGTGCCATTGACTGCGATCAATATCAATCATCTATGGCTTTACAAAAACATTGAATCTTCTTTTCTAGCCATATCGAGGATTTATCCTTCATCCTTTTGGTTGGCCAATAGAAAGAATTTGGATTTTGAATCCTTCTTCACAAAAGCTTTGCCTTTTTGGAAGTGATACTGAAGGTAAACTGAGGTAAAATTTTGCGCAATAAAATTCTAAAATCAATAGGTAATTGATTGACAAATTGACAAAGTGTTCTTTGAAATCCTTAGTAAAAGAGATCGCTTGACATCCGAGTTGACACATTCATGACGATGGTACTCAATTTCGAAGGTAAGTCCTGGCATAAGTCTGGATTTTGAAGGTAAGCCTAACTCAAAACTTGGTTTTGAAAGACCATCCGAATCAGGACTCAGGTTTTACAGGGAAAGCTGGAAGATTCGAGTCAAAACTCGAGCCTTCGAAGGAAAGCCAGGAATTTTGGTTTCTAAGGAGATAAAGTTTGGGTCGAAAACCAAATCTTAAAAGGAAAAATTAGGCCAATTCAGATTTTTGAGTCGAAACTCAAATATTCAAAGGAAAGTCGAAAAGTTCGAGTCGGGGCTCGAATCTCAAAGAAAAACTGGGAAGTTCAGATTTTGAAGGAAAGAAAACTTGAATTAAAACTCAAATCTTCGAAGGAAAGCAGGTAAGTTTGAGTCAGGGCTCGAATCTTAAAAGGAAACTGGAAATTTAGATTTTGAAGGGAAGAAGACTTGAGTTAAAATTCAAATCTTCAAAGGCAAGCAAAAAAGTTCGAGTCTGGGCTCGAATCTCAAAGGAAAATCTTTAATCAGAAGATTGAATTTTGAAAATTGACAGTGCGAGAGCTGAGATTGAAAGTTTTGAGAATGGCCAGTTCGAGGACTGGATTATTTGACTTGCAATGAAAAAGACCATCATATTTAGATGTATGTGGTCTGATTTTCAGGATTAAACCCCTTATCCTGAACGGGGATATGAATAGAAATTGGAAAATCATGGAAAATGATTCAGGTTTATCCCTTAACCTGAAGGGGAAGATAATGGATGCAGAATTAATGTAACATGAAATGCAAATGCACATGAAATGTAAATGAATGCAAAATTAATGCGAGTGAGTGCATATATATGCAAAATGAGAGATTGGTTTATCCTGCCTGCATACCGGATGTTTTGAGGTAAAGATAGATTTTTCAAAAACATGCCCCAGTGTAACTAGGGAGGAAGATTTTGAATACAAAGAAGGATAATCGAGGTATAAGGTGACATGCTTCTTGATTGAGGGACGTCCTCAAGATCATTCTTTACAAGAGACATATTTGTGAAAAGGAAAGACAAAAATAAAATGGTGCCAAATTATTGGCGAATTTTATTGATGCTTAAAAATCGAGGAAATGAAACAAAATTATATTATCCCTTTGACATGAAGAAAGTGCTAGAACATGGGATCTTCAAAGTAAAAGGAGAATGTTATTTTGAAAGTGAGAAATCATTTTAGGAAGAAAATCAACTGCAAGGTTGATTTTGAAGAATGATCAGCGTGAGAGCTGATATTTGAAAAGGGGAATCAACACGAGGGTTGATTTTGAAGAGAGATCATCATGAAGGTTGATTTTGAAAATGAATTCGTTTAACAATAATTTTGGAAAAGAAAATCAACACAAGGGTTGACTTTTAAAGATAATGATTCAAAATTGAATTTTGGAAGTTAAGATCAACACGAGGGTTGATTTTGAAAATGAATTGGTTTAACACTAATTTTGGAAAAGAAAATCAACACCAGGGTTGATTTTAAAGATAATGGTTCAAAACTAATTTAAGAAAAGAAGATCACCGCGATGGTTGATTTTTGAAAAAGATTGGACCGAAATATTAACCTTTTGGGTGATCATAACAAAGATGTTTGTAGAAAATTTTCAAAAAATTTCACGATTTTTGAAAAACCCTCATAGGTAATTTCATTTCTCTCATAAATTGCCCCTCGTCTTGAAAAGAATGGGCAAAGAAGATTCTTCAAAACAAAAACAGGTGCCCTAATGGGGCAAAAGAAAGAAGTATTTGATGAAGAAAATTGACATTTTATTGATAAGCAAAACCGATAACAAAAAGACACCCTATTTATAAGGACTCGTCCAAAAGGTTGCAAAAACTGGGCAGACTTGCCCATATGAGGTGACTGGCAAAACGAAAGAAAGAAAGCAGGAAACTTTAGCATCGTCAATTTTCTGAATGATCTGGGAAAGGCTTGGTCAAGATGGCCAGCTCTTCTTCTTCTTCTTCTTCAGCAAGGAGGCGCTTGTCAATGCAATCCTGAATAATATTTTTGAATACAAAACAATGATCAATGTCATGCCCCACTGCCCGATGGAACTTGCAAAACTGATTCTTGAACCTTCCCATGATGGTGGGAGGAGTTGTGGCCTTTGGAAGTTTCACTAATCCCTTAGCCAGCATGAATTCAAGGGCTTCTTCGAGTGTTTGTTTGAGAGGAGTGAACACACAATCATTACTCCAACCTTCACGCTTTATCTTTTCCTTTTGTGGAAAGTTGGGCTGAGATAGCTTGCTATTCTATCTTTCCTCTCGATCCGCATAGTTGCCCTTACTACTTTTGTTATCATTGCGGTTGATGTTGGCGAAGGAGGTGAAATTTGCCTTTTTCTTTGGATCTAGATTGTTCTTGACGAGGGTGATACCATCGTAGACACCGTTCTCCAACCCCATCTCGAGCCACTCGGCTCGTTCAGTAAGCTCTATGAAAGACTTGGAAGGTGAGGTAGAGATAAGACTTCTCAAAGGTTGTGAGAAGTTGTTTAGGATCAGCGATAAAGCATGCCTCTCTGATATAGGATCTCTCATTTTGTTGCAGGTCTCTCTCCATCTGCGAATGAAGTCCCTTGCCTTTTCATTTTCATTCTGCCTTAGATTGCAGAGATGACTCAATGTTGGGAGTGCTTCAGTATTGAACAGAAATCGCTCAATGAATAGGTTGACCACCTTATCGAATTCTCGCAGCTTGATTGGATTGATATGCTCGGAGTACCACTTGGCGGCAGTGCCTTCTAGGCTACGAGGAAAATAGAGAAATAGGGCCCTATTGTCTCTCTTGAATTTGCAGCATTCGGCGAAGAACATGGCAAGATGGGCTTTGGGATCACCAGAACCATCGAACTTGATGAACTTGCGGGGCAGATTTTCCAGATCTTCGTCTCCTTCCATTCCATCATAAAAATCCTCGCTAGTGAAGACTTTCTTGCCCTTGTCGCGAGCTTGCAGGTCTTTAAAAACTTTGGCCATTTCTTTGAATTGTGACTGAGGGGGTTCTTCTGCAACTTGATTCTTTGATTTGCGACTCCTCCTTTGTTCTCGGCGCTGTTTCTGAAATGCCGGAGGCACCTCATATTCTTTATCGGTGTCTTCCTCTGATTCGGATTTATCTGAAATTTCCTCTGGCTGAACTTGCTTCTTGGAAGTCTTCTTATCCTTGTCTCCATGGAACTTCTCTCTGAATGGGTTCTCCTCTGCACTGGTCCCAGCCTGTTCACTCATCATTTTGGTCATCATTTTCTGGAACATGGCATACATCTGTGGGTCTATGTCATCCTCTTCTTGTTGTTGCTCTTGACTCCTCTCGGATCGCGAGGAGCCCATATCTGCTTCCTAGGCCGACGAGTACTGAGATGTCGTTGTTTTTTTTCCTGATCTTGTTCGAACCATCAAATGTTGTGGATGCTCTCTGCATGATGAAGTCTTGATTAGACTCTGAGGGAACTTTAGATTGGGAGGAAAATGATTATTGACGATATGGTAGACAATTGAAAGAATATCTCATTACTAGGGATGGAGTCGCCACTGAAATCCCGACAATTGTGTTGTCATTCTTTGTAAGAGAAATAACAACGGAAAATGTGCCTTGTTACCTAGGCGAGGTCGTCAACCACGAGGAAAACACCATTTTGAAGGAAAGAGATATCTTTTGGAAAACAATCCGCAAACGGATTTAGAATAAGGAGAAGGCAAGTGGGTAAACAATTTCCACCGCAATAATCAAGGTATGCACGAGGAAAATAAGATGGAGAATTTGGCAAATAGACAAAATGATTGAAATCTAAGGAAAGAAAACATATGATTTTGAAAAATTGCAGGCAGGATAAAAAAATGCAGCTGGAAATTCGAGATCCAGTAGAACGGGAGAATGAAAAATCACCTGGAGTTTTGAAAGAAATGGGATATTTGAGAAAGTCATCCAGGGTTTAAAAAATAAAGGAAAAGGTGAAAATATGAATATTTGAAAATATTTTTGGAAAAATGTAAGAAAATAGAGGTAAAATACGAACAATCACATTTTGCACAAACTTTTATGCACATACATCACTCCCTAGAAGGCTGACTCTAGATGCATCATTTTGAAAACAGTTGTAGGACCTTAATCCTAACCCTAGGTTCATATCATCTTTTTCCAATCCAGTTATGCCGATATACTCGAATCGAAATCCGAGGTACGTGGCATATAATTTCAACTTCGGTTCTAAGGTAAGGTTTTCCAACATCCTTGAGAGCCTACCGATATACTTCGGACTATGGCCCGCGGTACGTGGTAGGGGGATGTTAACCCAAATAATTGGCCCAGTTGTGAGGCTCTGTCCCGAACTAGGGTTCTGGAAGAGAGCCCAGCAACGTGAAGACCGAGTAATGGTAGGTAATTGGGGTTTGAAAAGATGATCACATGCAAGAAATAGATGGCTCTAAATCCTAGAGAGATAGACTTTTGAAAATCTTTGAAGAAGCATACATTGTTTGCATTCAGATCCTAAATTGAGGAGAGTTGTATTTAGACCTAAGTCTATGTGAGCATGAAAATATCTCCTCAATATAGTCCTACCAAACCATGCCTAAGCTATATGCAGTAAATGTCATCTAGGTCAGAATCTAGGCTCCTAGGCTCACATGATATTGAAAGTAAAAGCTGACATTTTGAGAACATAATTTCGATAATTGAACTAAGTCAAGCACAATTTAAGTAAGACAAGGACAGGTCCCATCACGGTCGCCAAACCTGTTGTCGTCGCAAAATTTTTCAAGTCTTCCCTTCCTTGCGAAAGAGAGAGGGAAATGCTTTCGCGATTCAAGCTTGACCGGATTGTGGAAATTGTTTTGAAATACTCGCCTCTGTTTTGAAAATTGCGGAAAAATCCATGGGATGGGGCTCGACCAGTCGGTACGATGTTCGACCGTTCCTGCCGCCTTTAACAGGGGTAATCGAACCAAGGACCAAAATTATGCTTGACTTAGCGAAATTATCGAAATTGTATTCTATCCTAAATGCACAGAGAATTCAGGCATGTGCTATGAGATTTTTGAAAAATGTAAAATTGAAAAATATGATGTATTCTTAGAAAACATCTGAAGTTGAAAAGTATTTCTCAGGAAAAGATGGAAATCAATCTCTCAAGAAAACTCAGACGAAGAAGGTTTGAAATCTCGAGAAAATTTATAAAGATTTGGAAAATCTTGAAGAAGGGAGAATCTCGAGAAAATCTTGAAGAAGGGAGAATCTCGAGAAAATCTTGAGAAAGTTTATAAAGACTAAGAAAACCATGAAGAAATGAGAATCTCAGGAAAATTTTGAGAAAGTTTATAAAGACTTAGAAAAATGAGAATCTGAGGATAATTTTAAGAAAGCTTAGAAAGACTTGGAAAAATGAGAATCTCAGGATAATTTTGAGAAAGCTTAGAAAGACTTGGAAAACCATGAAAAAATGAGAATCTCAGGAAAATAGAAGGAATTCTTGAGAAAAGACGAACATTTGAGAAGGAAAGCACTTGTTGGGAAAACTCGGACTTTGAGAATTTTCTTAGGAAAATGATAGAAAACTTATGGGAAAGTTCTTTGGAGAAGGAAATTCAAAACATAGGAAATTGAATTCCTGAGAATCTGAGTGTGATGTTAGTTCAAAGGCGGGTCCCGCTCCATTTATTTGAAGATACAAGATAAAACATTATTTGTTTTCAAGAATTTGGAAAAATTGTTTTTCAGAGCAAAATATGGATAAAGTAAATGTAAAAAAAAAAATTGTAAAGAGATTTAAAATCTTTTGCAAAAAGTTTTGAGATAAAATCTTTAAAATCAATATCCAAATATCCAGATTGTTTTTCTTAAGAAGATTTTTGTAATTCAAAGTCCTGGGGGTAAAATGGGAAAATTTGGTAATTTTGAATACCCAGGGTTTTAAAAATCGATTTTGAAAAGTTTAAACATCAAATCTGGATTGACAATTTTGAAAATCAAGAGTTCTGGATCTCAAAATGACATGTTGTGCAGTGAAATGATGCAATGCTATGCAAAGACATGTTCTATGAAATGTCACTCTGAGCTCGGACTTGGAAATTTTAGCTTTTTGTCCAGAAAAAGGATTTTGAAATTTTGCAATTTGAAGATGTCTCTAAACCTAGATATGGAAATTTTGAGGCTCAAGAATGAAATTTTAGACTTTCTGCAAGATCTAAACTTAGAAATTGACCATTTTGCCCTTCATTGATTCCGGAGAACTGAAATGTGCCGATTGAGGGCGATGTCAAGAAGGTGAGTGAAAATTTGGGGTGTTTACAGATGCCCCTCTTTGCTACTAAGCCGGCTTGTGGTCGAGCTTAGTGGCAAAGAAAAACACTCCAAATTTGGGCTATATAACAAAAAAAATGCCCCAGTTAGAAGGATCTAACTGGGTATGAAGAAATTAAGCTCGAGGAATATGATAGATATGAAATGGAGAATAAAGAGAAAATAGATTTTCTCTGAGAGAGCGAAGTTCAGGTTTTTGCCCTTAACCTGGAAGGGACAGAAATACCTCGAATGGAATGAAGCTCAGGATTGACCCTTAACCTGATTGGGGAATGGAATATCTCATCGAAATGAGACTCAGGTTTGTACCCTTGACCTGATTGGGCGGAAAACCTCTTTGAATGAGGTTCAGGTTTATACCCTTATCCTGATTGGGCGGAAAATGGAATTTTGGAAGGTGAATAAGACAACTTTTCTTGAAGATAAACGAGGTGACGGAAATGGAATTGTAAGAGGCAATTTTGGAAGGTGACCAAGACGATCCGGTGAATTTTTCATCATCGTGAAATATGAATAAGGTAAGGAGTAAGACGACTCTTTAGACAATGTGAAAGATGGATATGGCGATCTTTTGACAAGAATAAGGTAACTCTTTCGGCAGTGCGAAAGACAGACGAGGCAAACTTTTTCAGAAAAGAGTAAGGCAACTCTTTTGACAATGCAAAAGATGAATAAGGCAATTTTTCCAAAGAAGAATAAGGCAACTCTTTCGACAAGATGAACGCAGGCGATCCAAAGAAACTAGGCGATTTTTTATAACGCGAAAGATGATAAAGGTAATCCAAAGAAACAAGGTGATTCTTTCGACAACGCGAAAGATAATAAAGGTAATCCAAAGGAACAAGGCGATTCTTTCGACAACGCGAAAGATGACAAAAGGCAATCCAAAGAAATAAGGTGATTCTTTCGACAATGCGAAAGATGATAAAGGCAATTGAAAGGAACAAGGCAATTCTTTCGACAATGCGAAAGATGACAAAAGGCAATCCAAAGGAACAAGGCAATTCTTTCGACAATGCGAAAGATGACAAAGGTAATCCAAAGGAACAAGGCGAGTCTTTTGACAACGCGAAAGATGATAAGGTGATCTAAAGGAGTAAGGCGATTCTTTCGACAATGCGAAAGATGACAGAAGGCAATCCAAAGGAATAAGGTGATTCTTTCGACAACGCGAAAGATGATAAAGGCAATCGAAAGGAATAAGGTGATTCTTTCGACAACGCGAAAGATGATAAAAGGCAATCCAAAGGAACAAGGCGATTCTTTCGACAATGTGAAAGATGATAAAAGGCAATCCAAAGGAACAAGGCTATTCTTTCGACAACGCGAAAGATAACAAAGACAATCCATTCGTAGAGAAGGCTAATCTTTCAACAACGTGAAAGATGATAAGGCGATCCAAAGGAACAAGGCGATTCTTTCGACAACACGAAAGATGACAAAGGCAATCCATTCGAAGAGAAGGCTAATCTTTCAACAACGTGAAAGATGATAAAGGCTATCCTTTTGGAGATAAGGCTAATCTTTCAACAACGTGAAAGATGATAAAGGCTATCCTTTCGGAGATAAGGCTAATCTTTCAACAATGTGAAAGGCGACAAAGGAAAATCTCTCGAAGGGGTCAAGATACATCAATATAGACATCAAGCTCTCACTTAACGTCAGGATAGCTAGAAAATATTGTCAAAATGTTGAAAATTTTGTTGATTCAAAGTAATTGAAAATGATGCTCATTGTTGTGAAAATATTCCTTCTTTTCTACCTGAAGTATTACCTCCAAACATGATTGACTTCATAGAATCAAGATTTGGAATCCAAATTGCTTGCGATTGACCTTCTTCAAAGAAGTTATCAATTTCCTTGATATGAACAGGAAAGAGAATTTGATATCAAGAAAGCAATCTATAAAAGGATATTGATAATAGAATTTCACAAATTTAAAGAAGATTCTTGATAAATGTGGTAGTTTGATATCCTGGGAGCTTCTCTCAAGATAATCTTCCTGCGCTCTTTTGGCTCTCTTGGGTTTTTGCTACATTCTCCTTCATTTTGGAGATGTTCTGACTTTTTCTCTCTTTCTTTTTCCTCTCTTTCTCTCTTTTTTGGAAGGGTACGTTACAAACTCCTTCAACTTGGAGATGTTTCGATCCTTCTTTCATGATATTGGCTCATGGGCTGGGAGATCTTTGGATGATAGCGAAAATTAAATATCTTTTGGGGATTGTCGGAAGGTTCATCGCATCTACCTTCATCTCGACAGTGCTTTAGACTTTCCCTGGAAGGATCCATCACAAACTCCGTCATCTTGGAGATGTTTCAAATCTTCTTTGGCCCTGGGGGTCTACTCGCTTAATTCGCCTTCATCTTGACGACAAGTGAGAGATCCCTTTTGCGGATATTTAATTGCAGCTTAGGTGATTTTGAGGAGACAGGGCTTGGATGAATTCTCTCTTTTCTAGCGCTCAGGATATTTTCACCGCCTCATTTTCACAAGAATGGTCTTTAAAAATGTGCCACTGACTGCGATCAATATCAATCATCTATGGCTTTACAAAAACATTGAATCTTCTTTTCTAGCCATATCGAGGATTTATCCTTCATCCTTTTGGTTGGCCAATAGAAAGAATTTGGATTTTGAATCCTTCTTCACAAAAGCTTTGCCTTTTTGGAAGTGATACTGAAGGTAAACTGAGGTAAAATTTTGTGCAATAAAATTCTGAAATCAACAGGTAATTGATTGACAAATTGACAAAGTGTTCTTTGAAATCCTTAGTAAAAGAGATCGCTTGACATCCGAGTTGACACATCCATGACGATGGTACTCAATTTCCAAGGTAAGCCCTGGCATAAGGCTGGATTTTGAAGGTAAGCCTAACTCAAAAGTTGGTTTTGAAAGACCATCCGAATCAGGACTCAGGTTTTACAGGGAAAGCTGGAAGATTCGAGTCAAAAATCGAGCCTTCAAAGAAAAGCCAGGAATTTTGGTTTCTAAGGAGATAAAGTTTGGGTCGAAACCCAAATCTTAAAAGGAAAAATTAGGCCAATTCAGATTTTTGAGTCGAAACTCAAATATTTAAAGGAAAGTTGGAAAGTTCGAGTCGGGGCTTGAATCTCAAAGGAAAACTAGGAAGTTCAGATTTTGAAGGAAAGAAAACTTGAATTAAAACTCAAATCTTCGAAGGAAAGCAGGTAAGTTCGAGTCAGGGCTCGAATCTTAAAAGGAAACTGGAAATTTAGATTTTGAAGGGAAGAAGACTTGAGTTAAAATTCAAATCTTCAAAGGCAAGCAAAAAAGTTCGAGTCAGGGCTCGAATCTCAAAGGAAAATCTTTAAACAGAAGATTGAATTTTAAAAATCGACAGTGCGAGAGCTGGGAATGAAAGTTTTGAGAATGGCCAGTTCGAGGACTGGATTATTTGACTTGCAATGAAAAAGACCATCATATTTAGATGTATGTGGTCTGATTTTCAAGATTAAACCCCTTATCCTGAACGGGGATATGAATAGAAATTGGAAAATCATGGAAAATGATTCAGGTTTATCCCTTAACCTGAAGGGGAAGATAATGGATGCAGAATTAATGTAACATGAAATGCAAATGCACATGAAATGTAAATGAATGCAAAATTAATGTGAGTGAGTGCATATATATCCAAAATGAGAGATTGGTTTATCCTGCCTGCATACCGGATGTTTTGAGGTAAAGATAGATTTTTCAAAAACATGCCCCAGTGTAACTAGGGAGGAAGATTTTGAATACAAAGAAGGATAATCGAGGAATAAGGTGACATGCTTCTTGATTGAGGGACGTCCTCAAGATCATTCCTTACAAGAGACATATTTATGAAAAGGAAAAAGACGAAAATAAAATGGTGCCAAATTATTGGCGAATTTTATTGATGCTTAAAAATCGAGGAAAGGAAACAAAATTATATTATCCCTTTGACATGAAGAAAGTGCTAGAACATGGGATCTTTAAAGTAAAAGGAGAATGTTATTTTGAAAGTGAGAAATCATTTTGGGAAGAAAATCAGCTCCAAGGTTGATTTTGAAGAATGATCAGCGTGAGAGCTTATATTTGAAAAGGGGAATCAACACGAGGGTTGATTTTGAAGAGAGATCATCATGAGGGTTGATTTTGAAAATGAATTGGTTTAACAATAATTTTGGAAAAGAAAATCAACACAAGGGTTGATTTTTAAAGATAATGATTCAAAATTGAATTTTGGAAGTTAAGATCAACACGAGGGTTGATTTTGAAAATGAATTGGTTTAACACTAATTTTGGAAAAGAAAATCAACACCAGGGTTGATTTTAAAGATAATGGTTCGAAACCATGTTAAGAAAAGAAGATCACCGCGATGGTTGATTTTTGAAAAAGATTGGACCGAATTATTAACCTTTTGGGTGATCATAACAAAGATGTTTGTAGAAAATTTTCAAAAAATTTCACGATTTTTGAAAAACCCTCATAGGTAATTTCATTTCTCCCATAAATTGCCCCTCGTCTTGAAAAGAATGGGCAAAGAAGATTATTCAAAACAAAAACAGGTGCCCTAAAGGGGCAAAAGAAAGAAGTATTTGATAAAGAAAATTGACATTTTATTGATAAGCAAAACCGATAACAAAAAGACAACCTATTTATAAGCACTCGTCCAAAAGGTTGCAAAAACTGGGCAGACTTGCCCTTATGAGGTGACTGGCAAAACGAAAGAAAGAAAGCAGGAAACTTTAGCATCGTCAATTTTCTGAATGATCTGGGAAAGGCTTGGTCAAGATGGCCAGCTCTTCTTCTTCTTCAGCAAGGAGGCTCTTGTCAATGCAATCCTGAATAATATTTTTGAAGACAAAACAATGATCAATGTCATGCCCCACTGCCCGATGGAACTTGCCAAACTGATTCTTGAACCTTCCCATGATGGTGGGAGGAGTTGTGGCCTTTGGAAGTTTCACTAATCGCTTAGCCAGCATGAATTCAAGGGCTTCTTCGAGTGTTTGTTTGAGAGGAGTGAACACACGATCATTACTCCAACCTTCACGCTTTATCTTTTCCTTTTGTGGAAAGTTGGGCTGAGATAGCTTGCTATTCTGTGTTTCCTCTCGATCCGCATAGTTTCCCTTACTACTTTTGTTATCATTGCGGTTGATGTTGGCGGAGGAGGTGAAATTTGCCTTTTTCTTTGGATCTAGATTGTTCTTGACGAGGGTGATACCATCGTAGACACCGTTCTCCAACCCCATCTCGAGCCACTCGGCTCGTTCAGTAAGCTCTATGAAAGAATTGGAAGGCGAGGTGGAGATAAGACTTCTCAAAGGTTGTGAGAAGTTGTTCAGGATCAGCGATAAAGCATGCCTCTCTGATATAGGATCTCTCATTTTGTTGCAGGTCTCTCTCTATCTGCGAATGAAGTCCCTTGCCTTTTCATTTTCATTCTGCCTTAGATTGTAGAGATGGCTCAATGTTGGGAGTGCTTCAGTATTGAACAGAAATTGCTCAATGAATAGGTTGACCACCTTATCGAATTCTCGCAGCTCGATTGGATTAATATGCTCGGAGTACCACTTGGCGGCAGTGCCTTCTAGAATACGAGGAAAATAGAGAAATAGGGCCCTATTGTCTCTCTTGAATTTGGAGCATTCGGCGAAGAACATGGCAAGATGGGCTTTGAGATCACCAGAACCATCGAACTTGATGAACTTGCGGGGCAGATTTTCTAGATTTTCGTCTCCTTCTAATCCATCATAAAAATCCTCGCTAGTGAAGACTTTCTTGCCCTTGTCGTGAGCTTGCAGGTCTTTAACAACTTTGGCCATTTCTTTGAACTGTGACTGCAGGGGTTCTTCTGCAACTTGATTCTTTGATTTGCGACTCCTCCTTTGTTCTCGGCCCTGTTTCTGAAATGCCGGAGGCACCTCATATTCTTTATCGGTGTCTTCCTCTGATTCTGATTTATCTTAAATTTCCTCTGGCTGAACTTGCTTCTTGGAAGTCTTCTTATCCTTGTGTCCATGGAACTTCTCTCTGAATGGGTTCTCCTCTGCACTGGTCCCAGCCTGTTCACTCATCATTTTGGTCATCATTTTCTGGAACATGGCATACATCTGTGGGTCTATGCCATCCTCTTCTTGTTGTTGCTCTTGACTGCTCTCAGATCGCGGGGAGCCCATCTCTTCTTCAGAGGCCGATGAGTACTGAGATGTCGTTGTTCTTTTTCCTAATCTTGTTCGAACCATCAAATGTTGTGGATGCTCTCTGCAGGATGAAGTCTTGATTAGACTCTGAGGGAACTTTAGATTGGGAGGAAAATGATTATTGATGATATGGTAGACAATTGAAAGTATATCTCATTACTAGGGATGGAGTCGCCGCTGAAATCACGACAATTGTGTTGTCATTCTTTGTAAGAGAAATAACAACGGAAAATGTGCCTTGTTACCTAGGCGAGGTCGTCAACTACGAGGAAAACACCATTTTGAAGGAAAAAGATATCTTTTGGAAAACAATCCGTAAACGGATTTAGAATAAGGAGAAGGCAAGTGGGTAAACAATTTCCACCGCAATAATCAAGGTATGCACGAGGAAAATAAGATGGAGAATTTGGCAAATAGACAAAATGATTGAAATCTAAGGAAAGAAAACATATGATTTTGAAAAATTGCAGGCAGGATAAAAAAATGCAGCTGGAAATTCGAGATCCAGTAGAACGGAAGAATGAAAAATCACCTGGAGTTTTGAAAGAAATGGGATATTTGAGAAAGTCATCCAGGGTTTAAAAAATAAAGGAAAAGGTGAAAATATGAATATTTGAAAATATTTTTGGAAAAATGTAAGAAAATAGAGGTAAAATACGAACAATCACATTTTGCACAAACTTTTAGCACATACAGCACTCCCTAGAAGGCTGACTCTAGATACATCATTTTGAAAACAGTTGTAGGACCTTAATCCTAACTCTAGGTTCATATCATCTTTTTCCAATCCAGTTATGCCGATATACTCGAATCGAAATCCGAGGTACGTGGCATATAATTTCAACTTCGGTTCTAAGTTAAGGTTTTCCAACATCCTTGAGCGCCTACCGATATACTTCGGACTGTGGCCCGCGGTACGTGGTAGGGGGATGTTAACCCAAATAATTGGCCCAGTTGTGAGGCTCTGTCCCGAACTAGGGTTCTGGAAGAGAGCCCAGCAACGTGAAGACAGGGTAATGATAGGTAATTGGGGTTTGAAAAGATGATCACATGCAAGAAATAGATGGCTCTAAATCCTAGAGAGATAGACTTTTGAAAATCTTTGAAGAAGCATACATTGTTTGCATTCAGATCCTAAATTGAGGAGAGTTGTATTTAGACCTAAGTCTATGTGAGCATGAAAATATCTCCTCAATATGGTCCTACCAAACCATGCCTAAGCTATATGCAGTAAATGTGAGCTAGGTCAGAATCTAGTCTCCTAGTCTCACATGATATTGAAAGTAAAAGCTGACATTTTGTGAACATAATTTCGATAATTGAACTAAGTCAAGCACAATTTAAGTCAGACAAGGACAGGTCCCATCACGGTCGCCAAACCTGTTATCGTCGCAAAATTTTTCCCGTCTTCCCTTCCTTGCGAAAGAGAGAGGGAAATGCTTTCGCGATTCAAACTTGACCGGATTTTGGAAATTGTTTTGAAATACTCGCATCTGTTTTAAAAATTGCGGGAAAATCCATGGGATGGTGCTCGACCTGTCGGTACGAGGTTCGACCGTTCCTGCAGCCTTTAACAGGGGTAATCGAACCAAGGACTAAAATTATGCTTGACTTAGTGAAATTATCGAAATTGTATTCTATCCTAAATGCACAGAGAATTCAGGCATGTGCTATGAGATTTTTGAAAAATGTAAAATTGAAAATATGATGTATTCTTATAAAACATCTGAAGTTGAAAAGTATTTCTCAGGAAAAGATGGAAATCAATCTCTCAAGAAAACTCAGACGAAGAAGGTTTGAAATCTCGAGAAAATTTATAAAGATTTGGAAAATCTTGAAGAAGGGAGAATCTCGAGAAAATCTTGAGAAAGTTTATAAAGACTTAGAAAACCATGAAGAAATGAGAATCTCAGGAAAATTTTGAGAAAGTTTATAAAGACTTAGAAAAATGAGAATCTCAGGATAATTTTGAGAAAGCTTAGAAAGACTTGGAAAAATGAGAATCTCAGGATAATTTTGAGAAAGCTTAGAAAGACTTGGAAAACCATGAAAAAATGAGAATCTCAGGAAAATGGAAGGAATTCTTGAGAAAAGATGAACATTTGAGAAGGAAAGCACTTGTTGGGAAAACTCGGACTTTGAGAATTTTCTTAGGAAAATGATAGAAAACTTATGGGAAAGTTCTTTGGAGAAGGAAATTCAAAACATAGGAAATTGAATTCCTGAGAATCTGAGTGTGGTGTTAGTTCAAAGGCGGGTCCCGCTCCATTTATTTGAAGATACAAGATAAAACATTATTTGTTTTCAAGAATTTGGAAAAATTGGTTTTTTAGAGCAAAATATGGATAAAGTAAATGTAAAAAAAAATTGTAAAGAGATTTAAATTCTTTTGCAAAAAGTTTTGAGATAAAATCTTTAAAATCAATATCCAAATGTCCAGATTGTTTTTCTTGAGAAGATTTTTGTAATTCAAAGTCCTGGGGGTAAAATGGGAAAATTTGGTAATTTTGAATACCCAGGGTTTTAAAAATCGATTTTGAAAAGTTTAAACATCAAATCTGGATTGACAATTTTGAAAATCAAGAGTTCTGGATCTCAAAATGACATGTTGTGCAGTGAAATGATGCAATGCTATGCAAAGACATGTTCTATGAAATGTCACTCTGAGCTCGGGCTTGAAAATTTTAGCTTTTTGTCTAAAAAAGGATTTTGACATTTTGCAATTTGAAGATGTCTCTGAACCTAAATATGGAAATTTTGAGGCTCAAGAATGAAATTTTAGACTTTCTGCAAGATCTAAACTCAGAAATTGACCATTTTGCCCTTCATTGATTCCGGAGAACTAAAATGTGTCGATTGAGGGCGATGTCAAGAAGGTGAGTGAAAATTTGGGGTGTTTATAGATGCCCCTTCTTGCTACTAAGCCGGCTTGTGGTCGAGCTTAGTGGCAAAGAAAAACACTCCAAATTTGGGCTATATAACAAAAAAATTGCCCCAGTTAGAATGATCTAACTGGGTATGAAGAAATTAAGCCCGAGGAATATGATAGATATGAAATGGAGAATAAAGAGAAAATAGATTTGCTCTGAGAGAGCGAAGTTCAGGTTTTTGCCCTTAACCTGGATGCGACAGAAATACCTCACATGGAACGAAGCTCAGATTTGACCCTTAACCTGATTGGGGAATGGAATATCAAATCGAATTGAGACTCAGGTTTGTACCCTTGACCTAATTGGGTGGAAAACCTCTTTGAATGAGGTTCAGGTTTATACCCTTATCCTGATTGGGCGGAAAATAGAATTTTGGAATGTGAATAAGGCAACTTTTCTTGAAGATGAACGAGGCGACGGAAATGGAATTGTAAGAGGCAATTTTGGAAGGTGACCAAGACGATCCGGTGAATTTTTCATCATCGTGAAATATGAATAAGGTAAGGAGTAAGACGACTCTTTAGACAATGTGAAAGATGGATATGGCGATCTTTTGACGAGAATAAGGTAACTCTTTCGGCAATGCGAAAGACAGACGAGGCAAACTTTTTCAGAAAAGAGTAAGGCAACTCTTTTGACAATGCAAAAGATGAATAAGGCAATTTTTCCAACGAAGAATAAGGCAACTCTTTCGGCAAGATGAACGCAGGCGATCCAAAGAAACAAGGTGATTTTTTATAACGCGAAAGATGATAAAGGTAATCCAAAGAAACAAGGTGATTCTTTCGACAACGCGAAAGATAATAAAGGTAATCCAAAGGAACAAGGCGATTCTTTCGACAACGCGAAAGATGACAAAAGGCAATCCAAAGAAATAAGGTGATTCTTTCGATAACGCGAAAGATGATAAAGGCAATTGAAAGGAACAAGGCAATTCTTTTGACAATGCGAAAGATGACAAAAGGCAATCCAAAGGAACAAGACAATTCTTTCGACAATGCGAAAGATGACAAAGGTAATCCAAAGGAACAAGGCAAGTCTTTCGACAACGCGAAAGATGATAAGGTGATCCAAAGGAGTAAGGCGATTCTTTCGACAATGCGAAAGATGACAAAAGGCAATCCAAAGGAATAAGGTGATTCTTTCGACAACGCGAAAGATGATAAAGGCAATCGAAAGGAATAAGGCGATTTTTTCGACAACGCGAAAGATGATAAAAGGCAATCCAAAGGAACAAGGCGATTCTTTCGACAACGCAAAAGATGATAAAAGGCAATCCAAAGGAACTAGGCGATTCTTTCGACAACGCGAAAGATAACAAAGACAATCCATTCAGAGAGAAGGCTAATCTTTCAACAACGTGAAAGATGATAAAGGCTATCCTTTTGGAGATAAGGCTAATCTTTCAACAACGTGAAAGATGATAAAGGCTATCCTTTTGGAGATAAGGCTAATCTTTCAACAATGTGAAAGGCGACAAAGGAAAATCTCTCGAAGGGGTCAAGATACATCAATATAGACATCAAGCTCTCACTTAACGTCAAGATAGCTAGAAAATATTGTCAAAATGTTGAAAATTTTGTTGATTCAAAGTAATTGAAAATGATGCTCATTGTTGTGAAAATATTCCTTCTTTTCTACCTGAAGTATTACCTCCAAACAGGATTGACTTCATAGAATCAAGATTTGGAATCCAAATTGCTTGCGATTGACCTTCTTCAAAGAAGTTATCAATTTCCTTGATATGAACAGGAAAGAGAATTTGATATCATGAAAGCAATCTATAAAAGGATATTGATAATAGAATTTCACAAATTTAAAGAAGATTCTTGATAAATGTGGCAATTTGATATCCTGAAAGCTTCTCTCATGATAATCTTCCTGCGCTCTTTTGGCTCTCTTGGGTTTTTGCTACAATCTCCTTCATTTTGGAGATGTTCTGACTTTTTCTCTCTTTCTTTTTCCTCTCTTTCTCTCTTTTTTGGAAGGGTACGTTACAAACTCCTTCAACTTGGAGATGTTTCGATCCTTCTTTGATGATATTGGCTCATGGGCTGGGAGATCTTTGGATGATAGCGGAAATTAAATATCTTTTGGGGATTGTCGGGAGGTTCATCGCATCTGCCTTCATCTCGACAGTGCTTTGGACTTTCCCTGGAAGGATCCGTCATAAACTCCATCATCTTGGAGATGTTTCAAATCTTCTTTGGCCCTGGGGGTCTACTAGCTTAATTCGCCTTCATCTTGACGATAAGTGAGAGATCCCTTTTGCGGATATTTAATTGCAGCTTAGGTGATTTTGAGGAGACAGGGCTTGGATGAATTCTCTCTTTTCTTGCGCTCAGGATTTTTTCACTGCCTCATTTTCACAAGAATGGTCTTTAAAAATGTGCCATTGAATGCGATCAATATCAATCATCTATGGCTTTACAAAAACATTGAATCTTCTTTCTAGCCATATCGAGGATTTATCCTTCATCCTTTTGGTTGGCCAATAGAAAGAATTTGGATTTTGAATCCTTCTTCACAAAAGCTTTGCCTTTTTGGAAGTGATACTGAAGGTAAACTGAGGTAAAATTTTGTGCAATAAAATTCTGAAATCTACAGGTAATTGATTGACAAATTGACAAAGTGTTCTTTGAAATCCTTAGTAAAAGAGATCGCTTGACATCCGAGTTGCACATCCATGACGATGGTACTCAATTTCAAAGGTAAGTCCTGGCATAAGGCTGGATTTTGAAGGTAAGCCTAACTCAAAAGTTGGTTTTGAAAGACCATTCGAATCAGGACTCAGGTTTTACAGGGAAAGCTGGAAGATTCGAGTCAAAACTCGAGCCTTCGAAGAAAAGCCAGGAATTTTGGTTTCTAAGGAGATAAAGTTTGGGTCGAAACCCAAATCTTAAAAGGAAAAATTAGGCCAATTCAGATTTTTGAGTCGAAACTCAAATATTCAAAGGAAAGTTGGAAAGTTCGAGTCGGGGCTCGAATCTCAAAGGAAAACTGGGAAGTTCAGATTTTGAAGGAAAGAAAACTTGAATTAAAACTCAAATCTTCGAAGGAAAGCAGGTAAGTTCGAGTCAGGGCTCGAATCTTAAAAGGAAACTGGAAATTTAGATTTTGAAGGGAAGAAGACTTGAGTTAAAATTCAAATCTTCAAAGGCAAGCAAAAAAGTTCGAGTCAGGGCTCGAATCTCAAAGGAAAATCTTTAATCAGAAGATTGAATTTTGAAAATCGACAGTGCGAGAGCTGGGATTGAAAGTTTTGAGAATGGCCAGTTCGAGGACTGGATTATTTGACTTGCAATGAAAAAGACCATCATATTTAGATGTATGGGGTCTGATTTTCAGGATTAAACCCCTTATCCTGAACGGGGACATGAATAGAAATTGGAAAATCATGGAAAATGATTCAGGTTTATCCCTTAACCTGAAGGGGAAGATAATGGATGCAGAATTAATGTAACATGAAATGCAAATGCACATGAATTGTAAATGAATGCAAAATTAATGCGAGTGAGTGCATATATATCCAAAATGAGAGATTGGTTTATCCTGCCTGCATACCGGATGTTTTGAGGTAAAGATAGATTTTTCAAAAACATGCCCCAGTGTAACTAGGGAGGAAGATTTTGAATACAAAGAAGGATAATCGAGGAATAAGGTGACATGCTTCTTGATTGAGGGACGTCCTCAAGATCATTCCTTACAAGAGACATATTTGTGAAACGGAAAAAGACGAAAATAAAATGGTGCCAAATTATTGGCGAATTTTATTGATGCTTAAAAATCGAGGAAAGGAAACAAAATTATATTATCCCTTTGACACGAAGAAAGTGCTAGAACATGGGATCTTTAAAGTAAAAGGAGAATGTTATTTTGAAAGTGAGAAATCATTTTGGGAAGAAAATCAACTGCAAGGTTGATTTTGAAGAATGATCAGCGTGAGAGCTGATATTTGAAAAGGGGAATCAACACAAGGGTTGATTTTGAAGAGAGATCATCATGAGGGTTGATTTTGAAAATGAATTGGTTTAACAATAATTTTGGAAAAGAAAATCAACACATGGGTTGATTTTTAAAGATAATGATTCAAAATTGAATTTTGGAAGTTAAGATCAACACGAGGGTTGATTTTGAAAATGAATTGGTTTAACACTAATTTTGGAAAAGAAAATCAACACCAGGGTTGATTTTAAAGATAATGGTTCGAAACCAATTTAAGAAAAGAAGATCACCGCGATGGTTGATTTTTGAAAAAGATTGGACCGAATTATTAACCTTTTGGGTGATCATAACAAAGATGTTTGTAGAAAATTTTCAAAAAATTTCACGATTTTTGAAAAACCCTCATAGGTAATTTCATTTCTCTCATAAATTGCCCCTCGTCATGAAAAGAATGGGCAAAGAAGATTCTTCAAAACAAAAACAGGTGCCCTAATGGGGCAAAAGAAAGAAGTATTTGATGAAGAAAATTGACATTTTATTGATAAGCAAAACCGATAACAAAAAGACATCCTATTTATAAGCACTTGTCCAAAAGGTTGCAAAAACTGGGCAGACTTGCCCTTATGAGGTGACTGGCAAAACGAAAGAAAGAAAGCAGGAAACTTTAGCATCGTCAATTTTCTGAATGATCTGGGAAAGGCTTGGTCAAGATGGCCAGCTCTTCTTCTTCTTCTTCTTCAGCAAGGAGGCTCTTGTCAATGCAATCCTGAATAATATTTTTGAAGACAAAACAATGATCAATGTCATGCCCCACTGCCCGATGGAACTTGCCAAACTGATTCTTGAACCTTCCCATGATGGTGGGAGGAGTTGTGGCCTTTGAAAGTTTCACTAATCGCTTAGCCAGCATGAATTCAAGGGCTTCTTCGAGTGTTTGTTTGAGAGGAGTGAACACACGATCATTACTTCAACATTCACGCTTTATCTTTTCCTTTTGTGGAAAGTTGGGTTGAGATAGCTTGCTATTCTGTCTTTCCTCTCGATCCGCATAGTTTCCCTTACTACTTTTGTTATCATTGCGGTTGATGTTGGCGGAGGAGGTGAAATTTGCCTTTTTCTTTGGATCTGGATTGTTCTTGACGAGGGTGATACCATCGTAGACACCGTTCTCCAACCCCATCTCGAGCCACTCGGCTCGTTCAGTAAGCTCTATGAAAGACTTGGAAGGCGAGGTGGAGATAAGACTTCTCAAAGGTTGTGAGAAGTTGTTCAGGATCAGCGATAAAGCATGCCTCTCTGATATAGGATCTCTCATTTTGTTACAGGTCTCTCTCCATCTGCGAATGAAGTCCCTTGCCTTTTCATTTTCATTCTGCCTTAGATTGCGGAGATGGCTCAATGTTGGGAGTGCTTCAGTATTGAACAGAAATTGCTCAATGAATAGGTTGACCACCTTATCGAATTCTCGCAGCTCGATTGGATTGATTTGCTCGGAGTACCACTTGGCGGCAGTGCCTTCTAGGCTACGAGGAAAATAGAGAAATAGGGCCCTATTGTCTCTCTTGAATTTGGAGCATTCGGCGAAGAACATGGCAAGATGGGCTTTGAGATCACCAGAACCATCGAACTTGATGAACTTGCGGGGCAGATTTTCCAGATTTTCGTCTCCTTCTAATCCATCATAAAAATCCTCGCTAGTGAAGACTTTCTTGCCCTTGTCGCGAGCTTGCAGGTCTTTAACAACTTTGGCCATTTCTTTGAACTGTGACTGCAGGGGTTCTTCTGCAACTTGATTCTTTGATTTGCGACTCCTCCTTTGTTCTCGGCCCTGTTTCTGAAATGACGGAGGCACCTCATATTCTTTATCGGTGTCTTCCTCTGATTCTGATTTATCTCAAATTTCCTCTGGCTGAACTTGCTTCTTGGAAGTCTTCTTATCCTTGTGTCCATGGAACTTCTCTCTGAATGGGTTCTCCTCTGCACTGGTCCCAGCCTGTTCACTCATCATTTTGGTCATCATTTTCTGGAACATGGCATACATCTGTGGGTCTATGCCATCCTCTTCTTGCTGTTGCTCTTGACTCCTCTCGGATCGCGGGGAGCCCATCTCTTCTTCCGAGGCCGATGAGTACTGAGATGTCGTTGTTCTTTTATTTGATCTTGTTCGAACCATCAAATGTTGTGGATGCTCTCTGCAGGATGAAGTCTTGATTAGACTCTGAGGGAACTTTAGATTGGGAGGAAAATGATTATTGACGATATGGTAGACAATTGAAAGAATATCTCATTACTAGGGATGGAGTCGCCGCTGAAATCACGACAATTGTGTTGTCATTCTTTGTAAGAGAAATAACAACGGAAAATGTGCCTTGTTACCTAGGCGAGGTCATCAACTACGAGGAAAACACCATTTTGAAGGAAAGAGATATCTTTTGGAAAACAATCCGTAAACGGATTTAGAATAAGGAGAAGGCAAGTGGGTAAACAATTTCCACCGCAATAATCAAGGTATGCACGAGGAAAATAAGATGGAGAATTTGGCAAATAGACAAAATGATTGAAATCTAAGGAAAGAAAACATATGATTTTGAAAAATTGCAGGCAGGATAAAAAAATGCAGCTGGAAATTCGAGATCCAGTAGAACAGGAGAATGAAAAATCACCTGGAGTTTTGAAAGAAATGGGATATTTGAGAAAGTCATCCAGGGTTTAAAAAATAAAGGAAAAGGTGAAAATATGAATATTTGAAAATATTTTTGGAAAAATGTAAGAAAATAGAGGTAAAATACGAACAATCACATTTTGCACAAACTTTTAGCACATACAGCACTCCCTAGAAGGCTGACTCTAGATACATCATTTTGAAAACAGTTGTAGGACCTTAATCCTAACTCTAGGTTCATATCATCTTTTTCCAATCCAGTTATGCCGATATACTCGAATCGAAATCCGAGGTACGTGGCATATAATTTCAACTTCGGTTCTAAGTTAAGGTTTTCCAACATCCTTGAGCGCCTACCGATATACTTCGGACTGTGGCCCGCGGTATGTGGTAGGGGGATGTTAACCCAAATAATTGGCCCAGTTGTGAGGCTCTGTCCCGAACTAGGGTTCTGGAAGAGAGCCCAGCAACGTGAAGACAGGGTAATGATAGGTAATTGGGGTTTGAAAAGATGATCACATGCAAGAAATAGATGGCTCTAAATCCTAGAGAGATAGACTTTTGAAAATCTTTGAAGAAGCATACATTGTTTGCATTCAGATCTTAAATTGAGGAGCGTTGTATTTAGACCTAAGTCTATGTGAGCATGAAAATATCTCCTCAATATGGTCCTACCAAACCATGCCTAAGCTATATGCAGTAAATGTCATCTAGGTCAGAATCTAGTCTCCTAGGCTCACATGATATTGAAAGTAAAAGCTGACATTTTGTGAACATAATTTCGATAATTGAACTAAATCAAGCACAATTTAAGTCAGACAAGGACAGGTCCCATCACGGTCGCCAAACTTGTTATCGTCGCAAAATTTTTCCCGTCTTCCCTTCCTTGCGAAAGAGAGAGGGAAATGCTTTCGCGATTCAAACTTGACCGGATTTTGGAAATTGTTTTGAAATACTCGCATCTGTTTTAAAAATTGCGGGAAAATCCATGGGATGGGGCTCGACCTGTCGGTACGAGGTTCGACCATTCCTGCCGCCTTTAACAGGGGTAATCGAACCAAGGACCAAAATTATGCTTGACTTAGCGAAATTATCGAAATTGTATTCTATCCTAAATGCACAGAGAATTCAGGCATGTGCTATGAGATTTTTGAAAAATATAAAATTGAAAAATATGATGTATGCTTAGAAAACATCTGAAGTTGAAAAGTATTTCTCAGGAAAAGATGGAAATCAATCTCTCAAGAAAACTCAGACAAAGAAGGTTCCATGCGAGGTATTTCTGTGCCATCAGGTTAAGGGTCAAACCTGAGCTTCGTTCCATGCGAGGTATTTCTGTCCCATCCAGGTTAAGGGCATAAACCTGAACTTCACTCTCATAGAGTGAATCTTTTCTCTCCATTCTTCGCTTCATATCTACCATCTTCCTCGGGCTAATTTCTCCATACCCAGTCAGATCCTTCTAACTGGAGCATTTTTTTCATATGGCCCAAATTTGGTGTGTTTTTCTTTGCCACTAAGCTCGGACATGAGCCGGCTTAGTAGCAAAGAGGGGCATCTGTAAACACCCCAAATTTTCACTCACTCCCCCCAACATTTCCACCAAGCATCAACATCCAGCCTCTGAAATCGCTGGAGGGCAAAATGGTCATTTTCTGAGCCGGACCTTGCAAAAGTCCAAATTTCATCTGAAACTCTCAAATTTTCTCTATTTTTATCTCAGATGTTCAAGATTTTACACCTGACAGGAGACAGACATCTCCAAGTCTTGATTCAAGATTGCATTTCATAAGACATGACACTGCATATCATTGCATGAGCATTTCAAATCACTGCACTGCACAGCATGTCATTTCGAGGTCCAGAACTCTCGATTTCAAAATTTTCAATCCAGATTAGAATTTCAACTCTTTTCAAAATTGATTTCAAAACCCTGGGTCTTTAAAATTATCAATTTTTCCCATTTTACCCCCAGGACTCTGAATTTCAAAATATTTCCTCAGGGAAACCATCTGGATAGTTTTCAATATGGATTTCAGTCACTTCACCTCAGATTTTGCCCTTTTTGACAATTTCAAATATCTTTCTTTTACAAAATCGCCCTACAAGGGCCAACTCTTTCCAAAAATTCCTGTTTTGCCCATTAGTCCAAATTTTTATGAAAATTCCAAAAAGAAGTTGTTGTTTTATCCTTATTTCAATAAAGAAGCAATGTGGGACCCACACTGAGGTGGTGTCACACAAGCTTTTCTTTTGAAAATTTGAATTTTGAAAAACCCAAAAATATAGGAGCCTTGTCCCCTGGATTGGTGCCACTTGTCCTTTCTCTCTCCTCCCATTTACATGCCATGTGTCAACATAGGGTTCACCTAGAGTTGGTGCCACATGTCACCCTCCCTCTTCTGCCAAGTGTCAGTGTGGGGGCTACCTTAAGAAGCCGCCACATGTCTGCCATGTGTCAGTATCCATCCTGCGCCATGTGTCATTTCAAAGACTACCAGAAGATGCCAAGTGTCATAGGTTGTCCTGTCTAGAAAAAGTGGAGTTTGTCTCCTCTGAGGTGGCGCCACTTGAAGTGTGTCTCCTGCAGGGGACACGTGTCAACCCCTCCTTCCTTCTGGAAAAGTAGCCTGACACATGTCTCTTCCTACTTTTTTCAGAAAAGTAGGAGACATGTGTCACTTCTGAATTCCTACAAAAAAGGTAGGCTTGTCTCCTCTGAGGTGGCGCCATCTGGAGTGTTTCCTGCAGAGGACACGTGGCAAGTCCTCATTTCCTCAGAAAAAGGCAAGTGCCATGTGTCATTTCCTGCTTTCTTCAGAAAAGCTAGAATTCAAATATTCAAAAACCCCCATAGGTGGTGAAAATCAAGAACTCCTACCTTTTTCATCCTGTCTGAGATGGCGCCACATGGCTTGGCCCACCTTCTCTCCCCTCTGCCACGTGTCATTCTCTGCTTCTTTCAGAAAAAGTAGAGGACACATGTCTTCTCCCTACCTCTTTCAGAAAAGTAGGAGACACATGTCACTCCTGGCCTTCTTCAGAAAAAGCAAACCATTTAAAATTCAAACAGGGCACTAGGTGGCGAAAATCCAGAGCTCTGATTTCCCAGATGGCCTATGAGAGCGCCACATGTCCCTTCCCTCTTTTTTTCTCCCTCTTGCCACATGGCATTGTAGGAGCCACCCTGAGGTGGCGCCACATGTCCATCCTCCATTCCTCCAGAGCCAACCTCCATTTGAATTTCAAACTTCCCCCTGAGGTGGCGCCATTTGAGAAAGCCTCTCCAGACAGCTGACACTTGTCCTCCACATGTCCAGATCTCCTTTCTCCAGAAAAGGTAGAATTCAAATTCCTCTGAGGTGGCGCCCTCTGAGCCCACTGCTCTGTCCTTCTGACATGTGTCAACACCTTTTGAGGTGGCACCATTCCAGGACTCCACTTGGCTCCATTTTTTTCATTTTTATTTTATTTTTAATAAAGGTAGCCCACCATGAGGTGGCGCCACCTGAGGACTCCCTACAAAAGGTGAGTTTGAATTGCAAATTCCAAGAGAGCACCCTCTGAGGTGGCGCCTTCTGGGAGTTTCCTGCAGAGAGAATCAAGCAAACTTTTGAAAAATTCCAAATTCCCCCTGCTGAGGTGTCTCACCCACAAAAATTTCCATTTTTATTTTCTCAAAAAAATCAAAATAGCCTTTTGAGGTGGCGCCATCTGAGGGCTCCCTGCAAAAGGCAAATTCGAATTTCAAAACCCCCAGATGGCACCCCCTGAGATGGCGCCACATGGAGGGCTCAGATCCAGCCTGTTTGAATTTCAAAAATTTTCAGAAAAATTATAAAAACAAGGGTTCACGCCCAGCCTAAGGAGATCATTTTTTTTAGCTCTTGTGAACTTGGAAAATCCGACCTAGCCTTCCTAGAATCAGATTTTGAACCTTGGAAATCGTGCCCCCTTTGGCGCATTGAAGAAGGTGGAGTAGAGCTCGTGCTGTGGCCAATTCAATTCCAACAGAGGTCGATTTTGGTGGACCATCCGAAGCCCGGAGTGAAGAACGAAGGAAGCTCGTGGTAGCTGCCCCTTTCAAGAGCACCTACGCTGCATAACGAAACAAGGTGCACTTCTTTTCCCATTGATTGGATTCCATAATTCGATTCGGGAGTCGTTTGAAGAAAGAGCTCATCCGAGAGATGGATTGAGCTATTCTCATAAAACGACATACATAAAAATATTCAATTATGCTTCCTTGATGATTTTTATCATTCATGCATTTATCTAGGTTTAATTTGCATTTTATTTCATGAATTAATTATGATTAATTTAGCCTTTTTTTCAATTCCGCTTATTTTCAGTAAGTCTCTGTTTTTGTCAGTCAGTCCACACGTCATTTCATGCATTTATTTTTTATTAAAAATCCCAAAAAAATCACGGAATGCGCCCTTAGGTGTCCCTGAAATTTTGCCAAAAATTCGGAGCCATTTGAATTTGTTTACTGCGGTAAACATCCAAAATGGTAAGGCGGGTTTTGTAACCCGGGATGCGTTTTGAAAACCATTTGCCGACTTGTAAAATCGAGTTCTCCCTCCTGGGAGATCCGATTTTCGATCCGAAAAATGCCCTGAACTCGGGAGAATGTCTAGTGTTTAATAGGATTTTTTCAGATTTTTCTGATTTTTTGTTATGACTAACAAAAATCCGAGAGTCCGGGACACGTGTCAGAGCCTAATTTGAGCCTCTGAGATCTTGGATCGACTTAGGGCTATGGTTTCTCTTTGTGTGTTGCTTCAAATACGAAACTGTAAAGAGTGAAAGTGGTGTCCGAGATGTCCTCTGTTTGCATATAAAAGCCTGTAATTTTTAGAATAGTGTTGACCCCTGCTTCGGATTTTTCTTGTCAGTCTCCTGTTTTGCTACATTTGTCTGGTCTGTTAGTTTAGGCAGAAATAGTTATATTTCTATCTGTGTCTCCGTTGATCAAATGCCGAAGTCATAAACATGAAAGTTGTTCATGTTGGTGTCGTTCATAACTCTGATTAATTTCATAAATTTCCATGGTCATTTTATATTTTTTTAGCATTTTTTTATTAGATTAGGGTGATTTTTACCTCCGTCAGAATTAAATCCCTATTTCTGAACTCACCATGGCTCAAATCCCGAGACTATAAAAAACCAAAAATGTTTCATTTAGGGTCTATTAGCAGTCTGCAAAATATCAGAAGTTTCCATGGTGTAAATCTTGCATTATCATATTAGGCATTGCATTTGGTTCGGATCCATAGGCAAAATCCATCCTTTTAGGACTTCCTTTAAATTTTAGCATTTAAATCATATCATTTCGTGAATTTTAGCATTCTAGGTTGTTTATCAAAGTGTTTAGATGCTTCATACCGAATTTGGTGCAATTTGGAATCCATTTGAGGTTCGGATCATCCATAATACCAAAACAGGGTCCCGCAGGACCCAGATCCAAGTGAAAAACAAGCGAAATTCGTTATTTTGGATAAATTGCAATACACCAAATTCTGATTTTACAGTCATAATGTGTTTAGCAGCATGTCATCATGTCTCTTACTGAATTTCATCATCATTTGATTCAATTTGAATTTCAAAATCCCAATTTTACCAAGTTTTCCTTCAAAAAACCCTGATTTTAAAGGTGTAACTTTAATTTTAGGGGTATTTTGGTCATTTTGACCCCAATTCCGAATTTCAAACTGTTTTCTACTGAATTTCCTACATTTTCATCATTTCAAAATATCAAGGAAGCATGATCATAGGGTTTATATCCAATTAAATCCAATAATTTCATAATATTATTGGAAAATTTTGGAAAAACCCACATATTTGAGCTAACCTTATTTCAAGTTTGGCAGGGATATTCAAAAGAAGGAGCTGAAGTCTGCAAATTTCTTTTATTTCCTTTATTTAATGATGTAATAATGTAAATTTTGGAATAAGAGATTTAATTTCCTGCTTAGACTAGGATGCATATCATATAGTTTGATTTTATGCAATATCCTAATTATATGATTCATGCATTTTATTTCAAAAGCACTATGGATGTTCACGAATGGCACGTGCACCAACTCTTAGGGAGTTGATGGACTCGGTGGGATCCATATTTACGGCCCTAGTCGGAATATGGACGAGACCCAGATCCGTCATCTTTCTACTAGTCACATTGAGCCTACACTCTTAGGCTATCTTAAAACGCACATCATATTTCCAAAGTTTTCAAAATCAGGTGCATCAAATCAACTAAATTCTGAACATATTCATGGCCACAGTCAGGATATGTGAAGGATTTATCTTGACTTAATGCACATTTTCCAACAAATCTCTTAGAAAATCTTTTCAAAGTGCATTCATTCACTCATGTCATTTGCATCATGAAATCATTGATTTTCTCAAGATTTTCTCAAGAAAACTTCATTCTCAAGAAATCGATTTCTCAAGAAATTCTAAGGATTTTTCAAAATCGGTTTTCCAAAGACAAGTTTTTCCACAGTTTGCCTTGGAAAATGTTATCTTAAGATTTTCAAAAGGGATTTCCCAACTTTCTCCAAGATCCAAAATCGATTTCCAAGTATTTCAAAAGGTAAAATTCCCAGGATTTCAATTTCCCAAGTTTGAATTTCCTTCTTCAATGAGTTTTCCTATAAATTTTCCATCATTTTCCTAAGAAAACTCTCAAAGTCCAAGTTTTCCTAAGAAGTGTTTCCCTTTTCCAAAGGTCCATCTTTTCTCAAGAATCACTTCCATTTTCCCAAGATTTTCAACTATTTCTGAATTTTCCACATCTTTATAAGCTTTCTCATGTTTTCAAAAACCCCTTTTTATCTGAGTTTTCTGAGAAATTGACCTCTTTCCTGAGAGATTCTTTCCAACTCCAAATGTTTTCTAAGCATACATCATGTTTTCCAACTGGCATTTTCCAAAATCTCATAGCACATGCCTGAATTCTCTATGCATTTAGGATAGAACATAACTTTGATAATTTCGCTAAGTCAAGCATAGTTTTGGTCCTTGGTTCGATTACCCCTGTTAAAGGCGGCAGGAACGGTCGAACCTCGTATCGACAGGTCGAGCCCCATCCCATGGATTTTCCCGCAATTTTCAAAAACGGAGGCGAGTATTTCAAAACATTTTCCAAAATCCGGTCAAAGTTTGAATCGCGAAAGCGTTTCTCTCTTTTTCTCTTCCGCAAGGAAGGGAAGACGGGGGAAAAATTTCGCGACGAGAACAGGTTTGGCGACCGAGATGGGACCTGTCCTTGTCTGACTTAAATTATGCTTGACTTAGTTCAATTATCGAAATTATGTTCACAAAATGTCAGCTCTTTTACTTTCAATATCATGTGAACCTAGGAGCCTAGATTCTAACCCAGCTGACATTGAATGCATATAGCTTAGGCATGGTTTGGTAGGACCAGATTGAGGAGAAATTTTCATGCTCACATAGACTTAGGTCTAAATACAACTCTCCTCAGTTTAGGGTCTGAATGCAAACATTGTATGCTTCTTCAAAGATTTTCAAAAGTCTATCTCTCTAGGACTTAGAGCCCTCTATTTCTTGCATGTGATCATTTTTTCAAAACCTCAATTACCTATCATTACCCGGTCTTCACGTTGCTGGGCTCTCTTCCAGAACCATAGTTCGGGACAGAGCCTCACAACTGGGCCAACTATTTGGGTTAACACCCCCCTACCACGTACCGCGGGCCACAGTCCGAAGTATATCGGTAGGCGCTCAAGGATGTTGGAAAACCTTACCTTAGAACCGGAGTTGAAATTCTATGCCACGTACCTCGGATTTCGGTTCGGGTATATCGGCATAACTGGATTGGACAAAGATGATCTGAACTTAGAGTTAGGATTAAGGTCCTACAGATATTTTCAAATTGATGCATCTAGAGTCAGCCTTTTAGGGAGTGCTGAATGTGCATAAATGTTTGTGCAGGATGTGATTGTATGTATGATTTTCTCAATTCTTTATATTTCCCAATGTTTTTCAACTCATTAGGTCTTTTTCAAAATATCCTTATTTTCCACGAGATCTTTTCTCAAACCCTGGATGATTTTCTCAAATATCCCATTTCTTCCAAAACTCCAGGAGATTTTACATTCTATCCTTCTACTGGATCTCGAATTTCTAGCTGCATTTTTATCCTGCCTGCCAAATTTTTTCAAAATTTCTCACATTTTCCTAAGTCTCATTCTGAGTCTTTCTCTGTTTTCAGTTCGATGGCATCCAGTCAAGTCGATCCTATCTTTCCTGAAGGTCACATCTCCTTCGAGGTGCGACAAGGTCGTCCTGAACATCGAGCTCTTAGCACCGGAACTTTCATTCCCCGGTGGTATTATTCCTGGCTAAAGAGTTTTTCCTGAATGTTCCCGGACCATTTGAGCGCGTGCGGATTAGAGCTGGCATCAGCAGTCGGAAAGCAGACCATCAATGGCAACCTGATCCATGCAATGGCGGAGCGATGGAATCCTCGGACGTGTACCTTCTGGTTCCCGTGGGGAGAGATGACTGTTTTAATGGATGAATTTTCAGAAATCATGGGATTGCCAGAACCAGCCGGTCAGCCAAGCGACCCATTAGAGCATCAATTCCTTATCAATGTCAAGGGTTTGGACCCCCGAGACTCCTTAGCCCGTATGACAGGCCGCCGATCTTGGCCCCTGATCCAGTTAGAAGGAAATGAATATGTTGACCTACTTGAGTTGTACCGCCAGTACAGGACCTTCGTCGAAGTCAGCTCGCTATCAAGAACAGCTAAAGAAAAGATTCAGAATGCAATGGTTCTATGCACCGTAGGACTGTCCCTTTTCCCAGATGGACAGAACTACATGGACGTCAGGATAATCCAGCTTATGAGAAGATGGGGAAGTCGGCAAACCAATCGCCTCTCCATAGCCATGGCAGCGCTCGCCTTCCTTTATCGAGGTCTGACTCGATTCTCACTTGGAGAGTCCATTTTAGTTGAAGGATGCATCTACGCACTTCAGTCCTGGTTTTTCCAGCATGTTCCAACCCGAGCAAGCTCTTTCAGATACAATGGTCAAGAACTCCTCCCAGTGGCACAGTACCGGTCTATGATCAACAACATTCAAGAGGATGACGTTGTTTGGGACTATTTTGATCGGCAAATATCTCCTCCCAGATATACCTACGCTTATGGTAAGCGGTTCAAGTTGCTGGGACCATTCTTCTGCACTTACTACCAACCAGAGAGATGTGTTCGGCAGTTCTCTCAGAGGCAGCAATATGTCGAAGCCCGACTGTTATCAGGAGCTATGACAGAGTTCGATCTCACTTCCGCACAATGGTCCGGGGCATATCATTCTGCCCGCTACGGATGGGATTCCTTTGTCTCTCTTAAAATCTTTCCAGGTCCTAGAGTGTCTGCCGACTATCATGAATGGTGGCAAATCGTCTGTCCTCCACCTCTTTGTCAAGATCAATAAAATCTTATTCTTCTCATTTTAATAAAATTCTATTTCCTTCCATTGTGGTTTGACGACCTCGCCTAGGTAACAAGGCACATTTTCGTTGTTTATTTCTTTTGCAGAAGGAATGACAACACAATTGTCGTGATTCCCACGACGACTCAGTCCCTAGTAATGGGACATCTTTTCCAAATTGTCTACCATATTTTCAGCAAATATTTCCTCCAAAATCTAATTCCTTCAAAATCTAATCAGGTCTTTGCCCTGCAGAGAGCATCCATATCATTTGATGGTTGAGACAAGATCAGGCAAAAGAACCACAGCATCCCAGTACTCGTCAGCCTCGGAAGAAGAGATGAGTTCCCCTCGATCTGAGAAGAGTCGAGAGCAGCAGCAAGAAGACGATGGCATAGACCCTCAAATGTATGCCATGTTCAGAAAAATGATGAACAAAATGATGAATGAGCATCCCGGGACCAGCTCAGAAAGAAATCCATTCAGAGAAAGGTTCCATGGTCGCAGGGATAAGAAGGCTCCCAAGAAGCAAATCCAGCCAGAAGAGATTTCAGATGAATCAGATTCCACTGAAGATACAGATGAAGAATATGAGGTGCCTCCGGCATTTCAGAAGCATGGCCAAAGTAAGAGCCACAGGTCAAAAAGCAGAGATAAAGAAGAGCCTTTGCAAGTGCAGTTTAAGGAAATGGCCCGAGTTGTCAAGGATCTGCAAGCCCGCGACAAGGGCAAGAAAGTCTTCACCAGCGAGGACTTTTATGACGGCTTAGAAGGAGATGACGATCTAGATAATCTCCCCCGTAAATTCATCAAGTTCGATGGTTCCGGCGACCCAAAAGCTCATCTTGCCACTTTCTTTGCTGAATGCTCTCGGTTTAAGAGGGATAACCGAGCATTGTTTTTATGCTTCCCCCGCAGCTTGGAAGGAGTTGCAGCTAAGTGGTATGCCGAGCATATCAACCCCATCGAGCTCAAGGAGTTCGACAAAGTTGTGAATCTCTTTATTGAACGCTTCTTGTTCAACACTGAAGCGCTCCCAACACTAAGTCATCTCTGCAATTTGAGACAGAACGAGAATGAAAAAGCACGGGACTTCATTCACAGGTGGAGATCAGCCTGTAATAAGATGAGAGATCCTATCTCGGAAAGGCATGCATTGTCCTTAATCCTCAACAATTTCTCGCAGCCGTTAAGAGGATTAATTTCCACAGCGCCGTCCAGGACCTTCATTGAGCTGACTGAACGAGCCGAATGGCTCGAGCTGAGTGTGGAAAATGGAGTCTATGAAGGCTTCACCTTTTCCAAGAACAACTCCCATGGTGAGCAGAAGAAGAAAGCTCACTTTACTTATTCTGCCAACAACAGCAGCAAAGGCCGAAATCAGCACAAAGGGCAGAAGAAAGATTACTGTTACAGCTCAGGCAGTTCGAACCACAAAGATCAGAAAGCAAAGCCTGCTCCTCAGTTCAGCAAGCCTCCTCAGCAGGATCAAGGGCCGAAGCCGCGCGAGAAAGCTAAACATGAAGGATGGAGCTACGACAGAAAATTTACTCCTCTTGACCAATCACTCGAGGATGTGCTCGAGTACATGCTATCAAAAGAGATGGTCAAATTGCCCAGATTGGCTGATCCCCCTGTGCCCATGGGGAAATGGAAAGATCAGTTCTGCAAGTTCCACAGGACAGTGGGACACAACACCGAGAACTGCTTTGTTCTCAAAAACATCGTGCAAGATCTCATTGAAAAGAATCTATTGGTAGAAGGAGAAGAAGAAGAGAAAATGGACATTCTCAACCACCCCTTCCCTTCGCACACCACAGCGGTAGTGTCTGCACAACCATTTCTACCGCATGAACATATCAAGCCATGTTCTGCGCAAGATCTCCAAGTCCAGCATCAGGTGACGGTGCTACGACAAGCGGCTCCAGATTCTAAGAAGATGGACTTAATTTCAGCATTCAGTAAAATGAAAGTTGCAGAAGCACCTGTGAAGTCAGTTCCCAAATCAAAAGGAACTCCTGACTTCTTCAAGCAAATCGTTAGACCAAGGCCAGAGAATTCAAGTCAGAAGCCTCTGACTGCTTTATCCAATGTCTCCATCCTTGACTTGGCCAAGAATTCTAGAAAGCACCAGCAAGTACTGGATGATTTACTCAGGAAAATCAAAGTTAAACCCAGTACCACTCCTGAAGACATGGCACAGATTGTGAACTCCGCCATGACCAATGCACCAATTACCTTCTCGGATGAGGACCTTCCAAAGCCTCATTCCTTTCACAATAATGCTCTTTACATCATCGTTCGGGTCAGAGGAATGACGGTTCCCCATGTGCTGGTCGATGGAGGCAGTAGCCTCAACATATGTCCCGAAATGACCGCAAAGGCATTAGGGATCAAGGACGAAGAATATATTCCGGATCCCATCACTATCTATGGGTTTGACAATCATGGTCAAACGGCCAAGGGCAAGATATTCTTGGAGGTGTTTATCAATTATTCGGTGCACTCCGTCCTTTTCCATGTGGTTAATGTAGCACCAACCTACAACTTGCTGCTCGGTAGGACGTGGATTCACAATGCTAATGCAGTGCCTTCCACCCTCCATCAATGTGTGAAATGGTCAAAGGGTGGAATGATAACCACAATACTGGGAGAAGACCCAGAAGAAAGGCTCCCACAGCCCATGATTCCTCGGCCATCATTCAATGCAGATATTCCCAGCATCAGGGAAAGTAAAGAGATCAATCTCGGAGAGAATCGAGAAATACTTCAGGCATCCTCAGAGCCATCTCTGCACACAGTAGCCATGACCCGATGGAAAGGTCCTCAATTCTTCAAGGTTGGAGGTCGAATCGACTACGGCACCATTAAGGATCATCCCTTGTTTCCGCAATTCATGAAGTCAAGAAAGGGATTTGATTTGCTTCTAAGACATGGTTATCAACCCTTCAAGGGACTCGGCAAGAACGAGGACGGCCGCATCGAGCCGATGATTCAGAAGCATCGTCCCCACAGAGCAGGACTAGGATTTGCCGGCGGAAGCTCGTCAAAGAACACTGTTTTTGTCAAGGGGGCACAATGAAGACCATTTGTTATTTTCCTTCTATTCTTATCCAAATAAATGTCTCATTTTACCAATGTCATTGATCAATTCAATCAATAAAATTCCAAGTTTCTTTGTCTATCCGGATGCCATCTACTCCCTTTCTGTCTGTCTCATCATTTTATAATTCAATGCCATTTTATGTATGGTTCTCTTCAAATGATTGCTTGTCTCACTATAGGCTGATTTGTCTGAACCAAATTTCTTCTCCAAAATTTCAGAATGACTTCTCGGACAATCAAGAAGCTCGTTCTCAATCCCACGGTCTTTAAGAAGTCGACAGCAATTCACAGAATCAAAGCAAGCACCGGAAATGATAAGAGTGCAAAGCAGTCTGATGATTGTGCAGAACACGATCAGTCTCTTCAGGAATTACCGGAGTTCGCCGCAGTTCAGAAGCAGGACGAACCATCTCCTCTAGTACAAGATCCAACTGAAGGTGTCAATATCGGTTCAGAGGAAGATCCCAAAAATCTCCAGATCGGAACCAGTCTGAATCCGGAAGAAAAGAAAAGGCTTACAGATTTTCTCAAGCAGCATGAAGAAGTGTTCGCGTGGACATATGAAGACATGCCGGGCTTAGACCCCAAATTGGTTGAACACCGACTCGTCTTGAAGCCGGATGCTAAGCCAGTCAAGCAGAAGCTGAGAAAAATGGATCCCAGAATTGAACAACAAGTCAAGGAAGGACTTGAAGATCTGCTCAAAGCAGGATTTATTCGAGCTATTGACTACCCAGATTGGTTAGCCAATATCGTCGTTGTCCCAAAGAAAAGCGGCAAAGTAAGGATCTGCATAGACTTCAGAGACCTCAATAAGGCTACTCCAAAGGATGACTATCCACTTCCAAGCATCGATCTTCTAGTCGATAGCACGGCAGGACATGCCATGTTCTCTTTCATGGACGGATATTCCGGCTACAATCAGATTAAGTTGGCCGCCCGCGACCAATCAAAAACTTCCTTCACTACGCCTTGGGGCACTTTCTGTTATACAGTTATGCCTTTTGGGCTCAAGAATGCTGGAGCAACATATCAAAGAGCAATGGCTGTTATCTTTCACGATCAAATGCGCAAAATCATGGATGCGTATGTTGACGACATTCTCGTGAAATCTAAAGAGGAAGAAGATCACCTTGAAGCTCTTGATCAAGTCTTTAAGCGACTCATCCTTTACAAGTTAAGGCTTAACCCGCAAAAGTGTGTCTTTGGAGTCGAATCAGGCAAACTGTTGGGTTTTCTGGTCAGCAAAAAGGGAATTGAAGTTGACCCAGCCAAAGCATAGGCTATTATTGATATGCCACCCCCGAAGAATCTCAAAGAACTATGTAGCCTTCAAGGACGTATGCAGTCAATCCGACGATTCATTTCCAACTTGGCGATGAGATGTGAGCCCTTCAACCACTTACTCAGAAAAGGAGTGAAGTTCGAATGGGGACCAGAGTGCCAGCAATCATTTGATCGAATCAAGAAGTATCTTCTTAATCCTCCCATCCTGAAGCCGCCAGAATTGGGAAAACCTCTTTTATTATACATCTCAGTCAATCAAGTCGCATGCGGTGGATTCTTGGCACAATACAAAGAAGGCAGCCTGATAGAACACGCCATTTATTATGTGAGTAAGACTTTCATAGATTATGAGAAGAGATACTCTCAAATAGAGAAGACCTGCCTAGCTCTGGTATGGATGTGTCAGAAGCTAAGACACTACCTGTTAGCATCAGAGATCAAAATTTTGTCTAAACTCAATCCCCTCAAGTATATCTTAGAACAACCTTTCCTCAGCGGACGAGTCGCAAAATGGCAAGTCTTACTGATGCAGTATGACTTAGAATATGTCTCGCAGCAATCAATCAAAGGCCAAGCAATTGCAGATCAATTGGCGGATTTCCCCCTGGCCGAAGAAGTAAAAGCCGAAGATGACTTCCCTGATGATCAAATTTGCAATATCCAGCAATCTCCAGTCTGGAATTTATTTTTCGATGGTTCTAAGAATATGGCGGGAATAGGCATCGGAATTTTATTAATCACTCCCGAGAAGGAGATGATTCCATTTTCTCTCAAATTAGACTTTCAATGTACTCATAATATGGCTGAATATGAAGCCCTGATTCAAGGTCTAAAGATTCTATCAGACTTCAATGTCAAGAGAGTACATGCCTACGGTGACTCATTACTTGTTGTCAATCAAGTTCGAGCCGAATGGCAGGTCAAAGATCAGAAGTTATTTCCCTATCAGAAAATTGTTTCAGCTCTCGTCAGCAAGTTTGAAGAATTCCAGCTCTTCCATATCAAGAGAGATTTTAATCAAGTGGCTGATAGTCTAGCCAGTTTAGGCTCCATTATGGCATTCAAGAATGGAGAATCTTGTCGCTCTTTTGAAATTGGCAGACTTGACCAACCGGCTTTCCTTCCATCGGAACGAGTAAACCAAGCTGAGCAAAGGAAGAAGCCTTGGTATTACAACATCAAAACTTTCATAGAAACTGGTGAATTTCCTCCAGAACTCTCAAAGAAAGAGCAACGAGCAATCCAGCGTATGTCTACTCGATACTTCATTTTGGCCAATGTCCTCTATCGTCGTGGATTCAGTTCAGAGTATTCCAGATGTTTAGATGAAGACGAAGCCAAAGAAGTCGTGCGGGAAGCACACGAAGGCATTTGTGGTGGCCACGTCGGTTACCAAACCCTTGTCAAGCAAATCATCAGAGCAGGTTACTACTGGAAGACTATGCAACAAGACTGCTATCATTATGTGAAGAAGTGTGTGCAATGCCAGATACACGCACCTTCTATTCATGCTCCGGCAACTTATTTACAATCTGTTGTCTCCCCATGGCCATTCTCCATGTGGGCCTTCGATGTCGTAGGTCCCATCACTCCTTCAGCTTCAAATGGCCACAAATACTTCCTTGCCGCAACGGAATATTTCACCAAGTGGGTAGAAGCCATCACTCTTCGCACAGTAGAAGGCCGTCATGTGGTCTCTTTTATTCACAAGAACATCCTTTGCCATTTCGGCATCCCACATGACATTGTGTCAGACAATGGCAGTCATTTCAAGAATGAAAGAATGAAGACATTCTGCTCAAAATTCAAGATCTATCATCATTTCTCTGCTCCATATTATCCTCAAGGGAATGGTCAGGCAGAGGCCACCAACAAGATTTTAATTCGTATTTTGGAGCGAACTGTGGAAACAGGCCGTGACTGGCATGAGAAGATCCACGATGCATTGTGGGCCTATCGGACCACCATTCGTACACCAACGAATGCTACTCCATCAGAGCTGGTCTATGGGACAGAAGTAGTATTGCCGCTACATGTTCAGAAGCCCGCTTTAAAATTTGCTTCACTTCTGCAATTACCTCTTGATCAATACCAGCAGCAGCGACTAGTGCAACTAGACTTACTCGACGAGAGAAGGCTAAAAGCAGCAGAGCATGCTCAATCCTATCGCCAGAGAGTAGCCAGGCAATATGCGAAGTCTATCATCGAAAGAAGATTCAAAGTCAATGATTTAGTACTTCGATCCACAACTTATCTCAAGCATCGTCCCGGCGGCAAATGGTCGCCAAATTGGGAAGGTCCCTATGTTGTCAAAGAAGCATTACCCCGCAACTCATATCGGCTCATCAATGCCGATGGAGTAGAATTGCCAGATCCTATTAATGCTCGACACTTGAAAAAGTTTTATACTTGAAACACTTATTCTCCTCTTGTAATCCTTCCTGTTTCTTTCAAATAATGATCCAACTTTCTTTCCCAGTTACACTGGGGCATTTTAAAATTTTGTTCTATATGCAAGCAGGATAAACAAATTCCTCATTTCATGCACATGTGCATTCATATGCATCAACTCATATTCATTTGCATTCAATTGCATTAATCACAATCCGGTCGGTATTGGGATTTCAACAAACAGTCCCATCATAATTCCTAATGATCCAAAGATCATCGCCAATACTGAACCAAAACCCAGCACTCAAACTGGTATTATTTCAAAATCCAGTATTCAAGCTGGTACATTTTCAACTTTTTGGAAAACCGAGTTCCGACTCGTGTCTTTATTCAAATCATTTTCCTTTGTTGATCCGGGTTCCGACTCGTGATCTCTCTACTTTATTCGAGCCTCGACTCGAACTCTTCATTTTCCTTTGTTGATCCGGGTTCCGACTCGTGATCTCTCTACTTTATTCGAGCCTCGACTCGAACTCTTCATTTTCCTTTGTTGATCCGGGTTCTGACTCGTGATCTCTCTACTTTACTCGAGCCTTGACTCGAACTCTTCATTTTCCTTTGTTGATCCGGGTTCCGACTCGTGATCTCTCTACTTTATTCGAGCCTTGACTCGATTTCTTCATTTTCCTTTGTTGATCCGGGTTCCGACTCGTGATCTCTCTACTTTACTCGAGCCTTGACTCGAACAAATCATTTTCCTTTGTTGATCCGGGTTCCGACTCGAGATCTTTTCGAGCTTGTCATTCTCTTTTGTTGATCCGGGTTCCGACTCGTGATCTCATTACCTTACTCGAACCCTGAATCGAGTTCTTCATTTCTTTTGTTGATCCGGGTTCCGACTCGAGATCTCTTTATCTTATCCAAGCTCTAATTTGAGTCCTTCATTTTCCTTTGTTGATCCGGGTTCCGACTCGTGATCTCATTATCTTATTTGAGCTCTGATTCGAGCCTTTCATTTTCCTCTGTTGATTCGGGTTCCGACTCGTGATCTCTCTAACTTATTCGAGCCTTGACTCGAACTCTTCATTTTCATTTGTTGATCCGGGTTCCGACTCGAGATCTCTTTATTCATTCGAGCTCAGATGCGAGCTCTTCATTTTCTTTATTGATCTGGGTTCCGACTCAAGATCTCCCTATTCATTCGAGCTTTGATTCGAGCTCTTCATTTTCTTTGTTGATCCGGGTTCCGACTCGTGATCTCATTATCTTACTCGAGCCTTGACTCAAGCTCTTCGTTTTCTTTATTGATCCGAGTTCCGACTCGTGATCTCTTTATCTTCATTCGAGCTCATATTCGAGCTCTTCATTTTTCTCTGTTGATTCGGGTTCCGACTCGTGATCTCATTATCTTATTTGTGCTCTGATTCGAGCCTTCCATTTTCTTTTGTTGATCCGGGTTCCGACTCGTGATCTCAATATTTTATTCGAGCTCTGACTCAAACTCATCATTCTCCTTTATTGATCCAAGTCATTTCGATCATCAGGGTCTGTCAATTGCTCAAATTTGATATTTTGCCCTCCAAATTCTCAATTCAAATCTTTTGGATCAATCAATTCCCAATTTTGACCCCAGGGTCACCCAATTTTCAATTTCAAATTCCAATTCTCAATTCCAATTACCAAATTCTCAATTTTGACTCCAGATCATGCAATTTCGACCTTCGGGTCACTCAATTCTCAAATTTTTGACCTTCGGGTCATTCAATTTCCAATTTCGACCTTCGGGTCATCCAATTCTCAAAGCTCGACCTTCGGGTCACTCAATTTCCAATTTATGACCTTTGGGTCAATCAATTTCCTATTATCGACCTTTAGGTCAATCAATTTCCAAATTTTGACCTTTTTTGGTTACCCAATTTCCAAATTTTCGACCTTCGGGTCAATCAATTCTCAATTTCGACCTTCGGGTCACACAATTTCGACCTTTTGGTCAACCAATTCCAAATTTTCGACCTTCGGGTCAATCAATTCTCAATTTCGACCTTCGGGTCACACAATTTCGACCTTCGGTCAACCAATTCTCCATTTCTACCTTTTTTGGTCAAATCAATTCTCAATTTCGACCGTCAGGTCATCCAATTTCGACCTTCGGGTCATTCAATTTTCAACAACCAATTTTTCAATTTCCAATTTCGACCTTCGGGTCAATCAATCTCAATATCCAATTTCAATCATTTTCTCTTGCGAGAGACCCTTTTTAGGGAGAGTTCGAGGGAGCTCGTTCTTTTCGCATGCTATCCAATCCGTTCACTTAGCCCCTTTCTAGGGAGAGTTTAAAGGGACTCGCGTCTTTGTGAACCGTTTGCAAAACAATTTCCAATTTCACACAAGAAACCCTTTTAAAGGGAGAGGCTTGACGGAGACTCGCTTTTCTTGTGACCCCCCAATTTCATACTAGGCCATTTTCGTCATGAAAGACCCTCTTTGCAGGGAGAGTGTGATGGACTCGTTCCTTTCATGACCCAAATTTTCAGACCTCACTATTATCGGCCCCCTTTCCATAAGAGAAGCCTAATATTAGGGAGATTTGACGAAAGCTTAATTTCTCTTCGAAAGTTCGTTTTGCAAACACCTCCCCTTTAGGGAAGAGAGGAGTATTTCCCATTTCCCATTCAGGTAAGGGCTAAGCCTGAGTCTCTCTTTTTGGGGAAAAAGAGAGGAGAATTTTCGTCACGGATGCGTTGAGCCGGATTTCAAATACTCACTTTCACTAAGGATTTCAAGAAAATTTTGTCAATTTGTCAAATTATTTGCTGATTTCAGAATCTTTATTGCACTAGTCAGTTTACCCTCAGCATCACTTCCAAAAGAGCGAAGCTTTTGCGAAAAGGGATTCAAAATTCAAATTCTTTCTATTGGCCAACCAAAAGGATGAAGGATAAATCCTCGATATGGCCAGAAAAGAAGATTCAAGGTTATTGAAAAGCCGTAGATGATCGATATTGATCGCAGTCAATGGCGCATCGTTAAAGGCTATTCTTGTAAGGACGAGATAGTGGAAATATCCTGAGTGCTAGAAAAGAGAGAATTCACCCAAACCCTGTCTCCTCAGAATCACCTAAGCTGCAATTAAATATCCGCAAAAGGGATCTCTCACCTGTCGTCAAGATGAAGGCGAATTAGGCGAGTAGACCCCCGGGGCCAAAGAAGATTCGAAACATCTCCAAGATGACGGAGTTTGTGACAGATTCTTCCAGGGAAAGTCCAAAGCACTGTCGAGATGAAGGCAGATGCGATGAACCTCTCGACAATCCCTAAAAGATATTTAATTTCAGCTATCACCCAAAGATCTCCAAACCCATCGCCCAAGGAGGATCGAAACATCTCCAAGTTGAAGGAGTTTGTGACGTACCCTTCCCAAAAGAGAGAAAGAGAGGAAAAAGAAAGAGAGAAAAAGTCAGAACATCTCCAAAATAAAGGAGAATGTAGCAAAAACCCAGAAAGCCAAAAGAGTGCAGAAAGATTGTCAAGAGAGAAGCTCTCAGGATATCAAACTGCCAAATTTCTCAAGAATCCTCTTTAACTTTGTGAAATTCTATACTCTTTCATCAATTGCTTTCATAATATCAAATTCTCTTTCTTGTTCATATCAAGGAAATTGATAACTTCCTTGAAGAAGGTCAATTGCGAGCAATTTGGGTTTCAAATCCCGATTCTACGAAGTGAACCCTGTTTGGAGGTAATGCTTTGGGTAGAAAAGAAAGAATATCTTTGCAGCCATGTGCAACATTTTCAAAAACTTGGAATCAACAACAAAATTCTCGATATTTTGATAATCTTTTCTAGCTATCCTGACGTGAAGTGAGAGCTCGATATCCGTCTTCGATGCATCCTGACACCAATTTTAAATCCCTCCTAAGGACTTGATTCCTTCCCTTCTTTGAGAGCATGAACTCTCAAATTTGCACACTTCCCTGTGTCCCCACTGTCCCACCATAGACAGTCCCATTTCGGTTCGAGGTCGAACCACCAATCATTTCTCGCAAAAGGAAATTTCAAAAGCTGATTTTAGTCTCAGCAATGAGACGCCCAAAACCAATCCCTTTTCAAGCTTTAGGGACCCCATTTTCCTTCCTTTTGCAAAAACCCTATTGGATTTATTGTGCAAAATCCAAAGGTTCCATCATGGTCTCTTCCTTCGAGGATTCCATTTCATTTTCCACCCGATCAGGATAAGGGTACAAACCTGAGCCTCAATCAAAGAGGTATTCCATTTTTCGCCCGATCAGGATAAGGGTACAAACCTGAGCCTCAATCAAAGAGGTATTTCATTTTCCGCCCGATTAGGATAAGGGTACAAACCTGAGCCTCAATCAAAGAGGTATTCCATTTTCCGCCCGATCAGGATAAGGGTACAAACCTGAGCCTCAATCAAAGAGGTATTCCATTTTCCGCCCGATCAGGATAAGGGTACAAACCTGAGCCTCATTCAAAGAGGTATTTCATTTTCCGCCCGATCAGGATAAGGGTACAAACCTGAGCCTCATCCAAAGAGGTATTTCATTTTCCGCCCGATCAGGATAAGGGTACAAACCTGAGCCTCGATCAAAGAGGTATTTCATTTTCCACCCGATCAGGATAAGGGTACAAACCTGAGCCTCCGTCGATGAGGTATTTCATTTTCCGCCCGATCAGGATAAAGGTACAAACCTGAGCCTCAATCAAAGAGGTATTTCATTTTCCGCCCGATCAGGATAAGGGTACAAACCTGAGCCTCAATCAAAGAGGTATTCCATTTTCCGCCCGATCAGGATAAGGGTACAAACCTGAGCCTCAATCAAAGAGGTATTCCATTTTCTGCCCGATCAGGATAAGGGTACAAACCTGAGCCTCATTCAAAGAGGTATTTCATTTTCCGCCCGATCAGGATAAGGGTACAAACCTGAGCCTCATCCAAAGAGGTATTTCATTTTCCGCCCGATCAGGATAAGGGTACAAACCTGAGCCTCGATCAAAGAGGTATTTCATTTTCCACCCGATCAGGATAAGGGTACAAACCTGAGCCTCCGTCGATGAGGTATTTCATTTTCCGCCCGATCAGGATAAAGGTACAAACCTGAGCCTCGATCAAAGAGGTATTCCATTTTCCGCCCGATCAGGATAAGGGTACAAACCTGAGCCTCAATCAAAGAGGTATTTCATCTTCCGCCCGATCAGGTTAAGGGTACAAACCTGAGTCTCATTTCGATGAGATATTCCATTCCCCAATCAGGTCAAGGGTCAAAACCTGAGCTTCGTTCCATGCGAGGTATTTCTGTGCCATCAGGTTAAGGGTCAAACCTGAGCTTCGTTCCATGCGAGGTATTTCTGTCCCATCCAGGTTAAGGGCATAAACCTGAACTTCACTCTCATAGAGTGAATCTTTTCTCTCCATTCTTCGCTTCATATCTACCATCTTCCTCGGGCTAATTTCTCCATACCCAGTCAGATCCTTCTAACTGGAGCATTTTTTTCATATGGCCCAAATTTGGTGTGTTTTTCTTTGCCACTAAGCTCGGACATGAGCCGGCTTAGTAGCAAAGAGGGGCATCTGTAAACACCCCAAATTTTCACTCACTCCCCCCAACATTTCCACCAAGCATCAACATCCAGCCTCTGAAATCGCTGGAGGGCAAAATGGTCATTTTCTGAGCCGGACCTTGCAAAAGTCCAAATTTCATCTGAAACTCTTAAATTTTCTCTATTTTTATCTCAGATGTTCAAGATTTTACACCTGACAGGAGACAGACATCTCCAAGTCTTGATTCAAGATTGCATTTCATAAGACATGACACTGCATATCATTGCATGAGCATTTCAAATCACTGCACTGCACAGCATGTCATTTCGAGGTCCAGAACTCTCGATTTCAAAATTTTCAATCCAGATTAGAATTTCAACTCTTTTCAAAATTGATTTCAAAACCCTGGGTCTTTAAAATTATCAATTTTTCCCATTTTACCCCCAGGACTCTGAATTTCAAAATATTTCCTCAGGGAAACCATCTGGATAGTTTTCAATATGGATTTCAGTCACTTCACCTCAGATTTTGCCCTTTTTGACAATTTCAAATATCTTTCTTTTACAAAATCGCCCTACAAGGGCCAACTCTTTCCAAAAATTCCTGTTTTGCCCATTAGTCCAAATTTTTATGAAAATTCCAAAAAGAAGTTGTTGTTTTATCCTTATTTCAATAAAGAAGCAATGTGGGACCCACACTGAGGTGGTGTCACACAAGCTTTTCTTTTGAAAATTTGAATTTTGAAAAACCCAAAAATATAGGAGCCTTGTCCCCTGGATTGGTGCCACTTGTCCTTTCTCTCTCCTCCCATTTACATGCCATGTGTCAACATAGGGTTCACCTAGAGTTGGTGCCACATGTCACCCTCCCTCTTCTGCCAAGTGTCAGTGTGGGGGCTACCTTAAGAAGCCGCCACATGTCTGCCATGTGTCAGTATCCATCCTGCGCCATGTGTCATTTCAAAGACTACCAGAAGATGCCAAGTGTCATAGGTTGTCCTGTCTAGAAAAAGTGGAGTTTGTCTCCTCTGAGGTGGCGCCACTTGAAGTGTGTCTCCTGCAGGGGACACGTGTCAACCCCTCCTTCCTTCTGGAAAAGTAGCCTGACACATGTCTCTTCCTACTTTTTTCAGAAAAGTAGGAGACATGTGTCACTTCTGAATTCCTACAAAAAAGGTAGGCTTGTCTCCTCTGAGGTGGCGCCATCTGGAGTGTTTCCTGCAGAGGACACGTGGCAAGTCCTCATTTCCTCAGAAAAAGGCAAGTGCCATGTGTCATTTCCTGCTTTCTTCAGAAAAGCTAGAATTCAAATATTCAAAAACCCCCATAGGTGGTGAAAATCAAGAACTCCTACCTTTTTCATCCTGTCTGAGATGGCGCCACATGGCTTGGCCCACCTTCTCTCCCCTCTGCCACGTGTCATTCTCTGCTTCTTTCAGAAAAAGTAGAGGACACATGTCTTCTCCCTACCTCTTTCAGAAAAGTAGGAGACACATGTCACTCCTGGCCTTCTTCAGAAAAAGCAAACCATTTAAAATTCAAACAGGGCACTAGGTGGCGAAAATCCAGAGCTCTGATTTCCCAGATGGCCTATGAGAGCGCCACATGTCCCTTCCCTCTTTTTTTCTCCCTCTTGCCACATGGCATTGTAGGAGCCACCCTGAGGTGGCGCCACATGTCCATCCTCCATTCCTCCAGAGCCAACCTCCATTTGAATTTCAAACTTCCCCCTGAGGTGGCGCCATTTGAGAAAGCCTCTCCAGACAGCTGACACTTGTCCTCCACATGTCCAGATCTCCTTTCTCCAGAAAAGGTAGAATTCAAATTCCTCTGAGGTGGCGCCCTCTGAGCCCACTGCTCTGTCCTTCTGACATGTGTCAACACCTTTTGAGGTGGCACCATTCCAGGACTCCACTTGGCTCCATTTTTTTCATTTTTATTTTATTTTTAATAAAGGTAGCCCACCATGAGGTGGCGCCACCTGAGGACTCCCTACAAAAGGTGAGTTTGAATTGCAAATTCCAAGAGAGCACCCTCTGAGGTGGCGCCTTCTGGGAGTTTCCTGCAGAGAGAATCAAGCAAACTTTTGAAAAATTCCAAATTCCCCCTGCTGAGGTGTCTCACCCACAAAAATTTCCATTTTTATTTTCTCAAAAAAATCAAAATAGCCTTTTGAGGTGGCGCCATCTGAGGGCTCCCTGCAAAAGGCAAATTCGAATTTCAAAACCCCCAGATGGCACCCCCTGAGATGGCGCCACATGGAGGGCTCAGATCCAGCCTGTTTGAATTTCAAAAATTTTCAGAAAAATTATAAAAACAAGGGTTCACGCCCAGCCTAAGGAGATCATTTTTTTTAGCTCTTGTGAACTTGGAAAATCCGACCTAGCCTTCCTAGAATCAGATTTTGAACCTTGGAAATCGTGCCCCCTTTGGCGCATTGAAGAAGGTGGAGTAGAGCTCGTGCTGTGGCCAATTCAATTCCAACAGAGGTCGATTTTGGTGGACCATCCGAAGCCCGGAGTGAAGAACGAAGGAAGCTCGTGGTAGCTGCCCCTTTCAAGAGCACCTACGCTGCATAACGAAACAAGGTGCACTTCTTTTCCCATTGATTGGATTCCATAATTCGATTCGGGAGTCGTTTGAAGAAAGAGCTCATCCGAGAGATGGATTGAGCTATTCTCATAAAACGACATACATAAAAATATTCAATTATGCTTCCTTGATGATTTTTATCATTCATGCATTTATCTAGGTTTAATTTGCATTTTATTTCATTCATTTAGCATATTTCATGAATTAATTATGATTAATTTAGCCTTTTTTTCAATTCCGCTTATTTTCAGTAAGTCTCTGTTTTTGTCAGTCAGTCCACACGTCATTTCATGCATTTATTTTTTATTAAAAATCCCAAAAAAATCACGGAATGCGCCCTTAGGTGTCCCTGAAATTTTGCCAAAAATTCGGAGCCATTTGAATTTGTTTACTGCGGTAAACATCCAAAATGGTAAGGCGGGTTTTGTAACCCGGGATGCGTTTTGAAAACCATTTGCCGACTTGTAAAATCGAGTTCTCCCTCCTGGGAGATCCGATTTTCGATCCGAAAAATGCCCTGAACTCGGGAGAATGTCTAGTGTTTAATAGGATTTTTTCAGATTTTTCTGATTTTTTGTTATGACTGACAAAAATCCGAGAGTCCGGGACACGTGTCAGAGCCTAATTTGAGCCTCTGAGATCTTGGATCGACTTAGGGCTATGGTTTCTCTTTGTGTGTTGCTTCAAATACGAAACTGTAAAGAGTGAAAGTGGTGTCCGAGATGTCCTCTGTTTGCATATAAAAGCCTGTAATTTTTAGAATAGTGTTGACCCCTGCTTCGGATTTTTCTTGTCAGTCTCCTGTTTTGCTACATTTGTCTGGTCTGTTAGTTTAGGCAGAAATAGTTATATTTCTATCTGTGTCTGCGTTGATCAAATGCCGAAGTCATAAACATGAAAGTTGTTCATGTTGGTGTCGTTCATAACTCTGATTAATTTCATAAATTTCCATGGTCATTTTATATTTTTTTAGCATTTTTTTATTAGATTAGGGTGATTTTTACCTCCGTCAGAATTAAATCCCTATTTCTGAACTCACCATGGCTCAAATCCCGAGACTATAAAAAACCAAAAATGTTTCATTTCGGGTCTTTTAGCAGTCTGCAAAATATCAGAAGTTTCCATGGTGTAAATCTTGCATTATCATATTAGGCATTGCATTTGGTTCGGATCCATAGGCAAAATCCATCCTTTTAGGACTTCCTTTAAATTTTAGCATTTAAATCATATCATTTCGTGAATTTTAGCATTCTAGGTTGTTTATCAAAGTGTTTAGATGCTTCATACCGAATTTGGTGCAATTTGGAATCCATTTGAGGTTCGGATCATCCATAATACCAAAACAGGGTCCCGCAGGACCCAGATCCAAGTGAAAAACAAGCGAAATTCGTTATTTTGGATAAATTGCAATACACCAAATTCTGATTTTACAGTCATAATGTGTTTAGCAGCATGTCATCATGTCTCTTACTGAATTTCATCATCATTTGATTCAATTTGAATTTCAAAATCCCAATTTTACCAAGTTTTCCTTCAAAAAACCCTGATTTTAAAGGTGTAACTTTAATTTTAGGGGTATTTTGGTCATTTTGACCCCAATTCCGAATTTCAAACTGTTTTCTACTGAATTTCCTACATTTTCATCATTTCAAAATATCAAGGAAGCATGATCATAGGGTTTATATCCAATTAAATCCAATAATTTCATAATATTATTGGAAAATTTTGGAAAAACCCACATATTTGAGCTAACCTTATTTCAAGTTTGGCAGGGACATTCAAAAGAAGGAGCTGAAGTCTGCAAATTTCTTTTATTTCCTTTATTTAATGATGTAATAATGTAAATTTTGGAATAAGAGATTTAATTTCCTGCTTAGACTAGGATGCATATCATATAGTTTGATTTTATGCAATATCCTAATTATATGATTCATGCATTTTATTTCAAAAGCACTATGGATGTTCACGAATGGCACGTGCACCAACTCTTAGGGAGTTGATGGACTCGGTGGGATCCATATTTACGGCCCTAGTCGGAATATGGACGAGACCCAGATCCGTCATCTTTCTACTAGTCACATTGAGCCTACACTCTTAGGCTATCTTAAAACGCACATCATATTTCCAAAGTTTTCAAAATCAGGTGCATCAAATCAACTAAATTCTGAACATATTCATGGCCACAGTCAGGATATGTGAAGGATTTATCTTGACTTAATGCATATTTTCCAACAAATCTCTTAGAAAATCTTTTCAAAGTGCATTCATTCACTCATGTCATTTGCATCATGAAATCATTGATTTTCTCAAGATTTTCTCAAGAAAACTTCATTCTCAAGAAATCGATTTCTCAAGAAATTCTAAGGATTTTTCAAAATCGGTTTTCCAAAGACAAGTTTTTCCACAGTTTGCCTTGGAAAATGTTATCTTAAGATTTTCAAAAGGGATTTCCCAACTTTCTCCAAGATCCAAAATCGATTTCCAAGTATTTCAAAAGGTAAAATTCCCAGGATTTCAATTTCCCAAGTTTGAATTTCCTTCTTCAATGAGTTTTCCTATAAATTTTCCATCATTTTCCTAAGAAAACTCTCAAAGTCCAAGTTTTCCTAAGAAGTGTTTCCCTTTTCCAAAGGTCCATCTTTTCTCAAGAATCACTTCCATTTTCCCAAGATTTTCAACTATTTCTGAATTTTCCACATCTTTATAAGCTTTCTCATGTTTTCAAAAACCCCTTTTTATCTGAGTTTTCTGAGAAATTGACCTCTTTCCTGAGAGATTCTTTCCAACTCCAAATGTTTTCTAAGCATACATCATGTTTTCCAACTGGCATTTTCCAAAATCTCATAGCACATGCCTGAATTCTCTATGCATTTAGGATAGAACATAACTTTGATAATTTCGCTAAGTCAAGCATAGTTTTGGTCCTTGGTTCGATTACCCCTGTTAAAGGCGGCAGGAACGGTCGAACCTCGTACCGACAGGTCGAGCCCCATCCCATGGATTTTCCCGCAATTTTCAAAAACGGAGGCGAGTATTTCAAAACATTTTCCAAAATCCGGTCAAAGTTTGAATCGCGAAAGCGTTTCTCTCTTTTTCTCTTCCGCAAGGAAGGGAAGACGGGGGAAAAATTTCGCGACGAGAACACGATGCCATTAGGATGGTGATTTCCTAATGATGTTGTTGGGGTGGTGATTCTCCAGTAATGCCATCAGGGTGGTGATTCTCTGATGATGCCATTAGGATGGTGATTTCCTAATGATGCTACTGGAGTGGTGATTCTTCAGTAATGCCATTAGGATGGTGATTCTCTGATGATGCCATTAGAGTGGTGGTTCTCTAACGATGCCGCTAGGGTGGTGACACCCTAATGATGATAAGATTAATGATGTTAGTTGAGTAGAGATGACTCTTTTTGTCTTGCTGTGTTAGAGTGGTGATTCTCTAATGATGCTGCTAGGGTGGTGATTCCCTAACGATGATGTGATGATTAACAATGTTATGATTGGCGACGTCATGCGAGTGATGTTTCTCCTCGTTTGTTGTGTTAGAGTGGTGATTCTCTAACATTTGTCGTCTAGAATGGTGATTTTTTAGCGATAGCGGCCTGGTATGGTGTCGCTTGAGTCCGTTCGTGGAACATGCTTATTTGTCGTGTTGTTGCTGCACGATTGAGTTGTGATGTGGTTTTTGTCTGAATTATGTATGCTTATGATCTTTGTATGATTGCTGCGATTATTAATTAGCGAGCATGGTTGTCAGACCTATCGATTGATTGCCACGTCTTTGTATCATGATAGATGACTTGGAAGTCTATGAGAAACTTAGTTGTGGCCGATTAGGCGCTGTCAGATGAGATCTGACCATTTTGTTGTTGCTTGTTGTTTTATGATTTCGCGGACGAAATCCTTTTGAGGGTAGGATGTAAGACCCACGAATTGTTTTGAGGAATTTATTGTTTGCTTTGAGTTGATATGTATGCTTCCGTTTGTTTATGAGGCTATAGCACATAATTAAGTATAAATTGACTATGCTTTGTATTTTTAGCTTTGTGCGCGCGACCCAAAAATCACATAAGTACACTGTGTAAGTAAGTGATCATGCATAATATTTGCATTTTATTAATCATTATTTATGCATGATCCATGTTAAAATCGCTTTAAAAACCCATTTTTATCGTTAGTTTTGAGAAACCGCATTGAATTGAATTTTATCAGAAAATCGAGTTTTTTAAAGCTTTTCCTACAGTTTTAGTATTTTTATTAGATTTAGATTTTCTTAATTATAGTTCAATTAGTTTAGGCTTGTATTAGCTAAATTTTAGTTAGTTTAGTAAGTTTGGATTTTTAGAAAAACATGTTTTTCAAAAGAGACCTTGTTTTGGAAATTAGCAAAAATCTTTGGACTTGTTTTGAAAAAACCTGTTTTAACCTAATTAGGGATTATAAATAAGGTTAGGCTGGAGAAGATGCTTTTCCAGCAGCCCTCACACCCCCTCCATCTTGCCTCTCTCTCCTCTCTCTCCCTTGCTCTCTCCCTCTATTGTTGATTTCTCTTCTTCTCACCTTCTTCTTTTTTCCCCTCTGTTTCATCAAGCCTCGAACCCCATCTTCATCGGCAGCCTCTTCCTCTTCGTCGGGATCGTGTGCACGCAGCTGGAATCTCCATCTTCCTCTCCTCAAACCCTTCTTCGCAAACAAATCTCGGTTTGCTCCTCGTCTTGTCTCATTTAGCTTCACGTAGTTTACAGCATTGCAGTCCATGATTTTATTTCAGTTTGTGCATCTCTGCATCATGCACATAGATCTATCATCATCTGAAAAAAAAAGGGAGTCAGAAAAAAGAAAAAAAAAACATATACTATTTCGTTTATAGCTTTAGCGTCTTGTGATATTTTCAGCAGTGTTTCTTTCTTTTTCTTTTGTTTCAACATCTGTGACATGTAGGTACCAACGTCTTTTAATATTTAAGTTAGCATCATTTTCTGTTTTGAATTAGCTAAGGTTAGTTTGGTTTGATATTAAGGCATAGGTTATTAAGTGTAGTAGAGTACGGGTTTTCTGGGTATTGTTAGGTGTTATTATTTTGTGTGTTAATCAATGTCAATAAGGAAGGTAGTTTAATCGTTAGTCAGTAAGTCAGTTAGGTTAATTAATTCAATAGGTTAGCTAAATTTGTATAGGTTAAACTGTTCAGCGTTTTTCTGTTCAGCATGTTCTATTAGTTTTTGTTACAGCGTTTTATATTTTCTGATCAGTTTTTTTTTTTTTACTATAGCTGCATTTTATAAAGTTTTATTCATTCATTTTGTTTTGTGTTTTTTAGTGATTTATTTATTTTTCCTGTCACTGCATGTTAATTTAAGTTCATTCATTTTGTATATAAGTGTAGCGTCTTTTTTTTTGATAGCGTCTGTTGCTTTGTTTCTTGTTAGCGTGCTCCCATCCCTTAGGTCAATGTTTTGTGTTACTTGAGTCATTGTTTATTCTTAGTTTTCATTTAGCCTTATATAGTTTATTTGACTAAGTATTATGCTTTGATATTTGTTATTAATAGTCAGCCCTACCTCACGTTTCTCAGCTATTATATTACATGTTGACATGGGCAAGTTCTATGTTGACATGGGCAAGTTCTAGTACTGTAGCTGACTTAAGTTGATGATGCTTGTTAGTAATTTATTTCTATTAGAATTCAGTTAATAGATAAATTGATTAGTATAGTTTGTGATTTAGTGGGTAGTTAGATAATTGAGTTTTAAGAGAATGTGTTAGATGGTGTACATCAGACTAAATGTCAGGGCTAACGTGTTTCATAGATTAGTTTAGTTAGTGTAAGATTTCTCATAGTTTAGTAAATTAGAGTTAAATTGCTCCATAGTTTTATGTTTGTTTAATTAAGTTAAAATTCCATTAGTGATTATATAGTTGATTCTTAATTTGTTAGTTAGTTAGAGTATTTCGTCTTCTAGTGTAGTTATGGTTACATTAGATTTCGTTTAGTTTTGTATTGTTGCGGCTGTGTTTGTATTTTGATTCTTGCAGGAAAGCATTTGGACGTGCGGTGGAGCCTTTTCGTGCCCTAAAAGTACCCTCTCAGGTCCCCTCAAGCCCTCAAAAGTGCCCTTAGAAAAGCAAAAGTTCAAGAAAACATACATTACCTCAAAAAGGGACAAGAAGACTCGAAGCACTAAAGCCTTTTCTTTTCTTTTTAGATTAGGATTTTATTTTATTTTATTAATCGGGTCTGTAATAAAAATATTTATTTATTTTGTTTAAGCCCTCTGCGTAGGGCCGTACTCCCGTAGTTAGTTAATTATTTAAAGAATTCTTTTCATTTTGGCAATAAAGCATAGTTTAGATTGTGTGTTTGAATACGAGTATTTTCCGTTCCCTGAGTTCGACCTGGACTCCACCACTCGTGCGATCCGGTTTTATATTTTTGGTGTATGGCTTTCACTAGATTTTAATTAAAAATATTGTTTTAAAAACGGTTTTCATAAAACTCACACCAAATTTTGGCGCCGTTGCCGGAGAACGGCGAAATACTAGTATTCACTTTATTGCCTTGTGTTTGTTCTCATATTTATAGGTTGTTAGTTTCATTCAGTTTTTTTAATTAGGATTGTTTAGTTTGCTTTTCGCATTTAGGCTTAGAACCACGTGTGTGCATACCGTAGAGACAAGCTTACTTTTCTGCACAGCTCACCCATTAGGATCCCCTTAGAAGTGATTGTGTACGATTGGTACCGTGCACATAGATTTCATTTTCGTAAATTCTCTACTGAGTGCAACTGCGTGGTGCTTGTTTATTTCTTGTTTTCAGTAATTGTTTTTGTTACTCGCTTTGTGGTTTGTGTGGTTTGGCCGCTAGCGCGTTAGTTAGGTAGAAAAACCCAATTTAGGATGGTTGTTGCACCGGTCTACCCTTTGGTGCATGCACGGGCGACGTTAGCTTGAACCTGAGCTTTCCGAATTTGTTGAGGATCCCGAATCTTTCTTTAAGAGAGCCCATCAATCCAGCCCCATGGCTGAAGATCAGTAGTTGATCCGTCCTCTTAGGGAGTACTTTATGCCCAACACATACACTCCTGCCTCCTGCATCACAAGACCTGATGTGGGAGCGAACCATTTTGAAATCAAGGCCAGTGTCATCAAGATGTTACCCTCCTTTTATGGCCTTAGCAACGAAGACCCATACTGTCATCTTGACGAATTTCTCGAGATCTGCTCTACGGTGCGGATCAACAATTTTGGAGATGACGCGTTAAGGTTGACGTTATTCCCCTTCTCCCTTAAGGATAAAGCCAAGTATTGGGTGAAGGCCCTCGATACAGTTCAAATTACCACTTGGGAACATATGCAAAGGGAGTTTTTAAAGAAATACTTCCCAATTGGTAAGACGAACCAGTATCGAAAAGCCATCACTAGCTTTTCACAGATCGATGGAGAAATGTTTCATGAAACGTGGGAGAGGATGAAAGATCTTCTCCACAAGTGTCTCCACCACCAGGTGCCCCGCTGGCAACTGGTGCAATATTTTTATGATGGTCTCACTGAGAAGAACCGTCAAATGGTTGACGCTGCCTATGGGGGCACTTTTATGCTCAAAAGTGAAGATGAAGCATGGGCCCTTTTTGAGACCTTGAGCGAGAACTCCATGCACCATGCTTCTGCTTCACGATCTGAGAGGGCCACACCTGTGCAAGATGGCGCAAAGAAGGCTGGTATATTCGAGATAGGGATGTACCTTGAGTTGCAAAACAAGGTCGACCAACTGTCCCAAAAATTGGATCAGTTGTTGTCGGGTCCCTCTCCAGTCCTACAGGTGTGTGCGTTGTGTGCTAGCCCTGCACACCATGTTGTTGATTGCCCCGTTGCGCCACAGTACCCTGAGTTTGTCCAAGAGCAAGCTCAGATGACGCAGAGTTTCGCTAGGCCCACACCCAATCCATATTCCAGTACATATAACCCAGACTGGCAGAACCATCCCAATTTTTCATGGAGAAATCCACAAGCCCAACCTCCCAACCCTTCCCAAAGTCAACCCAGGCAAGGCGGTTATGCGCTTGGATTTCAGAGAACTAGCTACCCTTCAGCTCAACCTACTTATAATCAACCCCAGTCTCAGAAGCCTTCGTCCAGCCAGTCCTTTGAGGACAAGATGCTGCAAGCCTTCTCGGATATCAAGGCAAATCTGAGCTCCCATACACATTCTATTGCGAAGCTTGAGATGCAAATGGGACAACTCGCCGAGGCGCTTAGCAGGCGGAGTGAGGGGGCTTTACCTAGCCAACCGGTGGTGAACCCTAGGGGTAAGGAGCCGATGCATGGCCTGCACATGACAGATGCCCATCAAGAGCAGGCTCAAGCAGTAATAACCCTTAGGAATGGGAAGTAATACCAGGCGAGAGAGGCTGCAGAAGAAAGAGAGAGAACGAGTGAGAAGCAGCCTGTCCCTACTGTCCCACCTCAGGAAAGCGAGAGGGCTCTACCAACTGAGCCTTCAAAGTCCTATACTCCCAAAGCCCCCTTTTTTGAGGCGCTTGAGAGACCGAAGTCATTAGGCAAGCATGGAGTGAACATGCAGGAGATGCTTGAGATATTCAAGCACGTCCAGATAAACCTCCCCTTGCTTGATGCCATTCAGCAAGTCCCTGCATACACAAAGTTTTTAAAGGAGCTTTGTACGCAGAAAAGAAAGTTAAAGTCACAAGTGCCGAAGAAGATATACTTGACTAAGCAGGTGAGTGCGGTGTTGCAGCATCAAACCCCACCAAAGCTTAAGGACCGAGGGACTCGAATTATTTCATGTGTCATAGGAGACATCACTGTCGAGCGTGCATTGCTCGACCTTGGGGCAAGTGTCAATATCTTGCCGGGTTTTTTTTTGACAAATTTGGATTAAAGGAGATGAAGCCAACACCTATGACCCTGCAACTTGCAGATAGATCAATCAAGGTCCCGCGAGGGATTCTGGAAGATGTTCTAGTCAAGGTAGAGGACTTCTACTTCCCTGTCGACTTCATCATTTTAGATATGGAGGGAGTTAATGATATGCGACAGACCCCCATCATTCTTGAATGCCCTTTTCTGGCCACTGCCAATGCGTGCATTAATTGTCGCACAGGCGCGATGGATGTCTCATTTGGCAACAGGAAGATGAGGCTGAACATTTTTCATGCGGCGATGGGACCTGCCGGCGATGAGGCTTCTTTCGAGGTCGACTTCATTCAAGACCTGGTAGAAGCAAAGCATACCTGGTTATTGAGTGATCCACCTCAAGAGGAGGTTGATGAATCACTCGAAGAAGATTGTCATGGGTCGATAGAGAGTCGGACAGGTGATCTGAGTTGGACCTGGCACTTCGAGCCGCTTCCTGAATTGGCAGAAAAGCCGGCCCGACCATCCATAGAGAGTCCGCCTGAGCTTGAGTTGAAGCCCTTACCGGCCTCACTCAAGTATGCCTTCCTAGGCAAGGATCAGACTCTCCCCGTCATTATTTCCGCAGACCTGACTGACACACAGGAGTGTCAGCTGTTACAGGTCTTGCACAAGCATAAAGAGACAATTGGATGGTCGGTGGCAGATCTGAAGGGGATAGACCCCTCCTTTTGCATGCATCGGATTATCATGGATGAGGGGGCTAAACCCTCAAGAGAGGCACAAAGGAGACTAAATCCCCATATGAAGGAGGTGGTAAAGAAGGAGGTAGTCAAATGGTTGGATGCTGGGATCATTTATCCCATCTCCGACACTTAGTGGGTGAGCCCTACCCATGTTGTCCCCAAGAAGTCTGGGCTCACTATAGAGATGAATGAAAAAGGAGAAAGTGTCCCTATGAGGACTACCACGGGATGGCGAGTATGCATAGATTATAGAAAGTTGAACAGTGCAACTAGGAAGGATCACTTCCCTCTGTCGTTCATCGACCAGATCTTAGAGAAACTCGCGGGCCAACAGTATTTTTGTTTCCTGGATGGTTATTCAGGATACAACCAGGTGGCCGTTCATCCCGAGGACCAGAAGAAAACGACGTTCACCTGTCCATATGGCACTTTTGCTTATAGGAGAATGCCGTTTGGGCTCTGTAATGCCCCGGCAACATTTCAGCGGTGCATGATGGCGATCTTCTCGCATATGATGGATGATGTCCTGGAGATTTTCATTGATGATTTTTCAGTCTATGGCTCTTCATTTGACGATTGTCTCCAAAAGTTATCTCGTGTGCTTCAACGTTGTAGGGAGACAAATCTGGTTCTTAGTTGGGAAAAGAGTCATTTCATGGTGAGACAGGGATTGTTCTTAGACATATTGTGTCTGAGAAAGGAATCGAGGTTGATAAGGCCAAAGTGGAGACCATTGCTAGATTAGCTCCACCGACCTCTGTGCGGCAGGTGCAATCATTTCTAGGGCACGCAGGTTTTTATAGAAGGTTCATTAAGGACTTTAGCCAGATTTCTCGACCGTTATGCAACCTGCTAACGAAAGATCAGTCGTTTTTGTTTGATGATGCCTGTCTGAAGGCATTCTTGGCCTTGAAGGAGGCTCTGACTACTGCTCCTATTCTTCGATCTCCTGAGTGGTTAGTGTCATTTGAGATTATGTGTGACGCGTCAGATTATGCGGTTGGAGCGATTCTCGGTCAGAAGATTGAGCGACGATCTCATGTGATTTATTATGCTAGTAGGACCCTCTCTGATGCGCAAATGCATTATACCACCATAGAGAAGGAATTACTAGCCGTAGTTTTTGCTCTTGAGAAGTTTCGCTCATATTTGTTAGGCTCCAAGGTCATCATTTACTCAGATCATGCAGCATTGCGATATTTGATTATGTTTTACAAATACTTTTTATATAGTTGTAGTATTATCTAGTTATATTATATGCAAATGCATCAGCCCGATGCATTCTAAATGTTTGGCTGGTTGATAAAAATATGCATATACGTTACCTGCATAACCATGTTGTAGCTGAAACAAAATTTCTTTGTAATCTGGTCCTGTAACGTCATGCTCATTCTCTTCTTTTCAGTTTTATTTTTTTTGTTTTAACACCTGGACATAGGTAAGTTGATTGATACTTGAAACATTAACCCACGATTCCAGGATCATGTGTGGAGAGCTTGCTGAGTACACAAATCATCTGTACCTACCTATACCATAGTAGTTCAAGGGAAAAAAAATAAAAATAAACATAATATAATAGTAAGGTAGGTATGAGTGGGGATGCACTAACTAGGGTCTGCTCCACCAGCAAGGACGCTGGGTATTCTTTTCACTAAACGTCCAACCCATGCTGGACATTATCAGATTGAAAAAAAATAAAATAAAATGGAAACCCATTATGAAACTGGGTATTGTGAAAGCAGTCATTTTACGTTGTTTGAGGTCTTGAAATTTTAACATACCTAGGTAGGCATGATGGAGTCTTCCTTTTAAGGGGATTCAGTCATTTCATGAGAAGTAATACCATTTTATTCACAAATTTGTATATGCATATCAAAACTAATAAGTAGTTATAGAAATATGTATTCTCACTATCGGTTGTACCTAGTTCAATTAACGATTCAATGGTATATACTGGATCAAACTCAGTAATAACCCCAACCGTTTTCACAAGGCCTCTACATAGACGGGTGTAATCAGCTGGTAGTTGTTAAACGTGATTCTAATCTAACTTGAGTCTTTGCCAATGCTAAACCACGTACAAATCAGATTCATATAATATTGGACGTGAGGCTTGTTCTGTTTAATATGAATTTTCTATATATAGCACAAGAATATTATGGGTTCAGTTTCATTGTTTATACAATTTAAATGTTGTATTAGTTCGTTTGGGCGTCATCTAAACCAAGTATGAGTCCGGAAAATGGACCGAACATACTCATGTAATTCTTGTTAGGCCAATATATATATTTATATATATATATGAAAGAGTTTTACTCAGTATGACACACACGGTCGGCTGAACCATGTCAATAGAAGTGGGTGCCTCACTGACCCCTAGCTGAACTACCCTGCCACTTCTGGCAGCAGTCCATCGACGGGCTGGAAATTTCACTAACGTTAGCATGCAGGTTGAGCATGCTGAACCTGCACCTAGTATGGCTCGATGTATGTTGGCCAGATCAGCATCTTTTTGATCCAGCAGGGCACCATGGGTCTGGCGTGGGCTACAGGCCTTATTGGTGTCATGTGATTGCAGCTTCAAAGCCGTGGTCCCGGGCGGTAATACATGGATCTACTGGGAACCGGTTGAGGCCAGTAGGCTCCCTCTTGTCAGACAATAGCAGGGGCTGCCTTCGTGCAAACCTAGTTGGCTGGATCGAGGGGTTTCGTCTCTCTCTAGCCTTGGGGTTCAGAAATGTTGTGGCAATGGCACTGGCCATTGCTCATAATGGAAGGTCAGCCATAGGGGTCCGTCGTGACCTGCTGGATTAGACAGTTGTGCTGCACCATTGATGTAGAAACAACAGTGAGTGGGTAACCCCTTTCGGGTGCTCATTGGGCCTTGCACGCATAAGTGGAGGATGGGTTTCTCCTCGAGCACAAGCAACAATTAGTATCCCTTGTTGTTTGGCATTACCTTGAGGTGGCGGCTACACGACCACGACTCGAGCGTGCTTAAGGCAGCCCGATGTGGCATGAAGTCCATGTGACTTCAATCTGTGTGTACATAAATAAATAAATGTGCATATATAAGATAAATAAAGCTTGCCGCAAATGGGGCTTAGTTTATGGGTACAAACGTGTACGCCGTAGCTCGTAAAGAAATATGAAATTATGGGCTCCAAGTCAAGCCATGTTTTGAGAAATGCTATGTTAATGGTGTTTATGGCACCCGAATCTTAAAATGCATACATGTATGTGAACCCGAGTCAGGTTTAGGATTTTAGAAATCCCAGTGGTGTGATGGCTCCCACAGGAAAATAAACAAAAATAAAAAAATGTATGCAACATCATAAAGTTTTGAGGTTCTGGGTACACTTGAAAGAAGGTGTATGTTACTGGATTCTTCGGGCTCTGGGTACACCTGAGAGACGGTGTATGTTACCGGACCCATGGTCTACATTGGAGAGGGTCGGATACGATGTCGAATGCCTGTGCGTACCCATAGGGAAATAGAAAGATAAACATAAAAAGTTTACATTGTTCTCATAGATGTTTGTGAGTATTTTATGTTGTAATCCTTGTAGTGGATCTTGTAAATGCTAAAATCATATAATGCGTGTAAGAATAAACACACACCTGGTATTTTTCTTGTTTCATAGCAAAGTAGAGAGCATGCATATTTCAGTGGAACTTTTCCTTCTTAGCAAGTTATATTGCCTAGAACTTTATAATTATGATATCTGCAAATGTTGCACATAATTGTACACAGGACACTGAGCACAACATATAAATATAATACTTCTTACACAGACAGGGGAGTCTGATCCTTCTGCATTAAAATTTTTCAGGTAACGCATAATTGGAGCATCGTGGCGTCGTATTTGGAAGTAGTCAAGAGATCTCAGTTTTTCAGTGTTTCCTGTTTAAACTCTGAATAGTTAGATTTGTATTTCCCTTTATGAGATGTACTTAATGCTTTAATAAATGAATGAAATGATTTCAGTACCTCTCCGGCTTACCTGTAACTCGCCCGACGCTTGGACTTGTCACTTCCGCTGTTTCAAAAAAAAAAAATTTTACTCTAAAATTTTTACTATAAAAAGTTGGGGCGTTACGGTTTTGGTATCAGAGCAGGACTGAAAAATCTGAGATCTTGGCTCTTCCAGCAACCGCGATGGCTCTGTAAGTATGTAGAAATGTTGTTTTCTTAATGTAGAGATAAAAACATAGAATTGCATATTATATTTTCATGGATTATAACTAAGGTTGTAACGACCTTTTTATTGCCCAAACAAATGACTTGGGTAAACCGCTGCAATGATTTTATGAAGATGCTACATAACTTGGCCGAAGTGGTAGGCCAGCATGCTGCTGCAATGCAGCTGATGGGCGCCAATTTACATCTTGTGACCCATTAGAGGATACATAGAAGATGAGTGATACTTAAAGTACGATATAGATTTTTCTGGATAAGAAACATGAATGTGCTTGAGGGCGTAGCTTCCCAAGCTAGTTCCGTGTCAACTCCTGCGAGAGTTGAAGTTCTGGACCGAAATTCAGAGACTGCTTGGGTATTTTACCTTCTCGAAAATGATTGGTGAATCGTAACGAGTCTCAATATTATTATCCCAATCGCATTGGAAACGATGATTGTTTTGATAAGAGTCATCAGATGAGGCTCTAAGTTAATGTTTTCCCTTTTCCAACTTCGTTGGAGATGTTAGTGACCCTATCATTGATGAAGGGTACCTTTCCGAATAATCTTTCGGACAAAAGGCAAAAGCCTTGTCTATGCCCGTTGAACCTATGAGTTCCTCGTTGGAGGATGTTGTAGATCCCCAACTGTTCTTGGTCATGAGAACATAAATGATGTTATATGCTTAGCAAATGGCTTTTGGGCTGCCGATGATGGCAATCGACTCCTGAGAGGGTCATAGTTGGGGACTACATAACACCAGACTTCTGGGTGTTATGGTTTTTGAGAGAGCGTTGTGGGAATTCTTGTTTCTCAACCACAATCGAAAGGGATTGTTGTGAGTTGAGTTGGCTCAGGTGGTGATTACTGGTAATGCCAACGTTGTCATTAGGGTGGTGATGCTCTAATGATGTCATTAGAGTAGTGATTCTCTAATTAAGGTTGTTGGAGTGGTGATTCTTCAGGAATGTCGTTAGAGTGGTGATGCTCTAACGATGCCGCTAGGGTGGTGATTCCCTAACGTTGCCATTAGAGTGGTGATTCTCTAATGAAGGTTATTGGAGTGGTGATTCTCCAGCAATGCCGTTAGAGTGGTGATTCTCTAACAATGCCATTAGGGTGGTGATTCCCTAACGATGCTGTTAGAGTGATGATTCTCTAATGAAGGTTGTTAGAGTGGTGATTCTCTAACAATGTCATTAGAGTGATGATTCTCTCATGAAATAGTTGAATTTGTGACTGTTCAACGATACTGTTAGGGTGGTGATTCTCTAACGATGTCATTAGGGTGGTGATGCTCTAATGATGCTGTTGGAGTGATGTTTCTTCAGTAATGCCATTAGGGTGGTGATTCTCTAATGATGTTGTTGAAGTGGTGATTCTTCAACAATGTCGTTAGGGTGGTGATTCTCTAACGATGTCATTAGGGTGGTGATGCTCTAATGATGTTGCTAGAGTCATGATTCTTCAACAATACCATTAGGGTGGTGATTCCCTAATGATGTTGTTGAAGTGGTAATTCTTCAACATTGTCGTCAGAGTGGTGATTCTCTAACGATGTCATTAGAATGATGATTCTCTAATGAAGTGGTGATTCTTCAGCAATGCCGTTAGAATGATGATCTTCTAACAATGTCGTTAGAGTAATGGCTCTTTATTCCGATGTCGGAGTGGTGATTCTCTTTATAGTGTGTTAGAGTAGTGATTCTCTAACAATGGTTGTCTAGAATAGTGATTGTCTGACGATAGCGACCTTATGCGATGTCGCTTGGGTTTATTAAAAAAAACATGTATATAGATTGTGTTACTGCACCATTAGGTTATGATATGACCTTTGCCTGAATTGAGCGTAGTGCGCTTAATGACTTTTGAAAGATTGCTACGATTATTACTTAGCGAGTATGGTTGTGAAACTTATTGATTAATGATTATTATGTTTTTTCTGTCCTGATATATGGCATGGAAGGCCAGGTGCAACGATATCATGGACACTGTGAACAATTTTGTAAGACCCGCAATTTTTCAGAAAATATCTGAATAAAATTCATGAGGCATTTACCGGTAAAAATAACATTTTTTCTCAGAATGCGAAACAAATCAATTCCTGCGAGTCAGTTATACTTATGACATTCGTCGAATCGCGAATATATGCTCAAACACTCTAAAAGCCATAACTTCCTATCTTAACCAAATCAAAGGATTCCTGTGAGCCAACTTTCTTAGTTACATCAATACGAAGATAATGGCCTACTTAGAATTTTTAGGAAAAAAATTGCCGAAAACCTGAAATTTTTGCGGGACCCACGGAAATGTTGGTGGGACCCACAGAAATATTTCTCAGAAAATATTCTAGAATATTCTAGCACCTTCTAGCATCTTCCAGGACCTTCCAGCTCCTTCCAGCACCTTCAATGGAAGGGATTTCTGAAAAGCCAAGGGGTATAAGGGTAAAAGTGAAACTTGGGGCCCAAGTTTCACTTCCTATAAATAGAGGAGCCTCCCTCTCTCTAAAAATCGCCAACTCCTCTCTCTCTCCTCCTTTTCCCAAACCTCCCCTACCTAGCCTAGCCCACCTGACTTAGCCTGAGCCTGCCTGACCTGGTCTGAGCCTGCCTGACCTAGTCCTAACCCACCTGACCTAGGTCTGAACCTACTTGACCTAAGTCCAAACCCAGTTGACTTGACTTGAACCTGGTTTGGTTCAAAGTCAAAGTCCAAGTCCTTTTTCGTCTGAAGTCCAAAGTTCGAAGTTGATCCTTTTTTGAAGTCGAGCCTCGTTCGAAGCGTTTGAAGCAATTGGAGTCGTTTCTTCCTCAAATTGAAGTAAGTTCGCTTCATTAATCCATCTCTCTCAAGTATTTGATTGTTTGTATATAGCATATACTTTCTGAAGTAGTATCTTGCTTTAGTTCTTGGTTGAGCCCTCTAGGACGCTTCGGTGTTCACGCGCTCGCCTCATAACTATTGTCAGATATATATGTTCGAATGCGCAGTATATGCGTTCTTCAAAAATAGTATCTCACCCTAGTTCTTGGTTGAGCCCTCTAGGATACTTTGGTGTTCACTCGCTCGCCTCGTAACTATCGTTGGATACAGATCTAGGTGTATATCTGTTGATTCTGCCGACGCGTCTTACATCGTACAGGCTATGTAATTTACCTTTGCCGTCGCGTCGTATAATGCCAAGGCTCCCTGCTTTCTGTATTTTCCGATTTATGCACTTCCGATTATGCATTTACTTATGCCGTCGCGTCGAACGATGCCAAGGCTCCTGCTTTCTGCAATGTATTTACTTATGTCGTCGCGTCGAACGATGCCAAGGCTCCTGTTTTGTTATATATGTAGAATATTTCGTTCAGTTACATACCCTGAACAATAGTATATGCATTTCCTTTACGTCGCCGTTGTATAAAGCACAACCTTCTGCTTATACTACATATATGACGCGTAAATAAGCATTCAAATGGAGATCAACTCCAAATCGCCAATGCGATTTCCTTACCGCTCCTCATTCAAGATTCTGCTTGACGAATGAAGCCTCTATTGGAAAGGCTTCGGTTTTTGGCAAAATGCTCTTTACGTAAAGACTAAATCAATTACGTATGGCCTGGCTATGGCCCAGGGTTCCTGCAACCTTGATGAATGCAAAGTACGCACAACGGTGCGCATCCATCTCCCGAGTTAAGCGTAGCGATTTCCCGCCAAAGAGGGGAGATGCTGCTGAAATGGACAAAAAAAAAATGCACGCTTTCAACGTTAAAGAGAGGAAGTGCTGCTGAAATTCCGGAAGAAGCTAAGAATAGATCAGAAAGAATGTAGCAGGAGTGCTACCCAGTTTATGGAACGCCTTCTATAATATAGAAAGGTTCATCACACCACTGCCGGTAGAGCAGAGGAGGTGCTGATAGAATGGTTGGCAAAAGAGCTGCCAGAACAAGTTAAGTGGCACAACGATGCCGTTTGTTGGAACGACGTCAGAATGACTCATCTCCTTGACACCTGCAAGGGCACCATACTTGTAAGAGTCGTTGCGCCAAGGTAGTGGTAGCGCCTTGACGAGGTCCTGAGCTCGTTGCGTAAAAATACGCCGAGTAGCCGATCTATAGAGATCGAGTCATGTGCATGCTCATTAAGAATTATCAGACAACCAGACTCGTAAGGGCCACTGAGCCGGAGTGTGTTGTTTCCACCGAAAGAGGTGAAGTGCTCGTCAAGGCCGAAGTGCCGAGAGCAGAGTTAAGCATGCATATGAATAAAACCTTTGTTCCACGGTAAAAACTGTGTGGTTGATTGGGGTCGGGTACATACTTCTCAAAGGCTGACCTATAGGCATGCAATGTTCGTCAAGTAATTGTAAGACCGGCAGGCCCCTTTCAGAATTTCTCACCGAGGAAGACGGTGATGGCGCAACCTTGAGTGACATATATTTCACCCGAACCTGATAGAGTTCATTGATGGCCTCCGCACTCAGAGGTATGGAGGTCGTGGTTATCCTTAAATATCTAAGGATTGAACCCAACTACTGCAGTAGCAGAATGCATTCGGATACCTAGTAAGGATCTCTTCTGATATGTTGTACCGTCCTACTAGGGGGATGGGGTCAACAGGCCTCTGGGGTATCTAAAATACATAGAATAATCAACCCCCAGATCGTCGCGTTGTCGCCCAGATATGAGTCCCCTAAGCCTAGGGGGAGGTGCATTTATCGAAACAAATCATTAGCTTAGGTACAACGATACTTTGAATGTATGCGTGTATGTACGTTGTTGAGTCAGTTCTGCATAACCTTTGTGAAGGTGTCATGTTCGGTATACTACTGGATCGACTGAGCAAAGACCTGTGTTGTATCCACATGACTAAGCTAAGCTTGAGGAGCTGTCCTTAGATGCATGGGATACGGATGTGCCAAGTATGAAGACTTGAGCTAGACATCCATTCGTGACCCTGAAGAGGTCAAAGCTAAGTCGTAAAGACTTAAGCGGTTATTCTAACTCACAGTCCTGAAGAGGCTTATGCGAAGTCATGAAGACTTGCGTGGATGTTCAACTCATAGCCTTGAGGAGGCTCTTGCGATATACGCTAAGTCATGGAGGCTTGAGCGTCGTATTACGAACTGCGACCCTGAGTGGTCCATGCATTTACTTGAGTTGAATAGATAGGTGTTTGCTTACTTACCAGACCATCAGTGGTTCTGACCCCGTTTAATGGGGATTTCAGGTGTTGTACCTGCGTGGCGATATGCAGAGCAAGGCAGCATCGAGTTCCAGGGTTTCTCTAGACAGAGTTGTACTGCTTCCTTTTTTTGAACCCACACTGCTTTTTTCTAAGCAGTAGTGTTGTAATAAACATGTGTTTTCGATAAAATGGAACACTTTGGTGGTCAATGAGTTGCTTGGCCACATACCTGCAACGTGCTCAGAGTTTTCTAAAACCGATGACTCATTATCGTCTGATTCCGCTGCTAAAAGCTTTTCTAAGTTCCGCTGCAAAGAAAAAAAAAAGAAATCATGAAAATTTTAACTAAGCTTTGTTTTGAAAATCTGGGGCGTTATAGAATTGGTATCAAAGCAAGAGTCTGAGAAACCTAGTTCGAGATCCGTCTTGTCCACCATATCGCGCTGTAAGTATATTTTACACTTCTTGTTCTGATCTGGGTGCATCTTTGTATAGATGACAACTCACGACTCACGAGGCTACTGCTATCATTGCGGGATTATGCACGATGAGTGGGTGTGCCCATATGAGGTACAAGACTGCCAATATTGTGGTGAAGAAGGGCATTCCGCCAACGAATGCCAAATGAAACATACCGCCGATATGGGTCGGCGGGGATCGCTTGGTCTTAGGGATGAGACCTCGCGTGTTAGTGGGCCACATTACTCCAATAGAGGGAGTAGCTGATCATGCATAGATTTTAGGTAAATTTTACATAAAAACATGCATGATTTCATATTAAAATCAATTAAAAAACCCATTTATATGCTAGGATACAGCATTTTAATAAAAAATAAAAAAATAGAGAAAATAGAGAAAAATAGCTTTCTTTTGCAATTTAGTATACATTTTGATATTGTTACTAAAATTGTTTTAGTCTTCCTTATAGAAAAGAAAAAAAATTTAATTAAATATAAATAGTTATAAAAATAGTAGGGTAGTTATATTTTTAAATCAAATGAGTTTTTTAGCAAATAATTTTTTTCTTGTAGCTTTTCTTTTAATTTTTGAAAAAATAATAACAAACCGGTTTAACAAACCAGTTTGCTCTTTAAAAACCCACGAAGGGGAATTTTCAAAAGGGTCTTCCTCTGTGCGCCTCTCCCTCTTTCCTAACCCTTCCCCTCCACCTCATTCTTCTCTTCTTCTTCTCTTTCTCCCTATTTCTCTCTCTCGTTTTAGGTGGAGGTGTCTTTAATCCGGAGATGGTGTACAGGAGGGGGTCAACTCTTTCCTAACCCCTCTAAGGTTCACGGTGAGTTTTCAGAACTTCTTCTTCTTCTTCTTCTTCAGAACTTCTTCTTCTTCTTCTTAATCTTCTTCAGATCTTTTTATCTTGTTGCTGCTATAACTTTAAAACCAAAATAAAAAGAGAAAAATTGAAAAACGAAAAAAATATATCTGCAAAAGAGTTCTGGTGATCAATAGAGATCTGCCGGGCAATCGGATGAATCTCTGCCAGAATTCGGCACATTGAATCTTCTAATTCCTACAGTCATCTGAACGGAAGAAATCAACCTGTGGAGTGAACTAATGCCGATTGGAATTATGGTCGGTATCTGCTGGAATCCGGCAGCTATTAGAGGCATCTGAAGCATAGTATTACGGTAGCCAGGTGAATAAAATTTAAATTTCAGCAAAGTCAAGTGAATAGAAATCAAATGTTTTGTTGTATCCTATGATTATAAATCAGAATCGTGTTTTTTTTACTGGATCCATCGACAATTGAAAGTACCTCTGGCCGTGGGTTTTGTTTGCTGTTTTCCAGCGATTGAATATGAAAATCTGATCGATTGATCGATTGATCAATTGAATGCCTGATTCTAATCAACCGAATGATTAGATAGAATCCAGTTTGTTGAGATTGTGTGATGCCTGATCTAACTGAAGATCATTGTAATTCCGATTGATTGAGTTTAAATAATCGAGTATATAAGTTTGTTCACAGATCTCCGGTAAGTATGGCTTTTTAATAATCTCTGGTGAATATTATTTGAACAATAATGGATTAATATGTGGCATCGATCGGATGTTTGTTCTTGATCAAGCCATTGATTTTTGAGAACTGGCTAATTTGAATATTGATTGAAGGCTTGAGAATTCTGAACCTGAGTTCTGAAGGATTAATGTCTAATGATGTTAGTTTGAGTATTGTTAAAGAGTACTTGATAGAATGAATAATTGCTCTGTCTAAGCTACTGGATTCTTGATTAATCAGATTATCAGTTGACATCCAATTTCTCAACAATATCTGAACTCAGATCTACTCAATTGTTCTTAGCTGATTATTGATTATTTTGTACAAGGAATAATTGGGTTGATGACTGGTTTCTTGATTATCATATTATCGGCATCTTCATATGTTACTAGTTAATTAGTAACTACTTTTACTTAGTTGTTTTGAATTTAGGTTTAATTAGTTGATTTGAAATAATTAGCAATAGTAATTGCTTTGTAGTTAGAATACTTAGCTAATCAGTAATTAGTTTACTTAGTAAAGAAATATGATGTTAGTTAGTTTTTTTTTTATATACTATTTTTAGTCTTAGAATTAATTAGCTAGTTGTTATTAGTTTAATATAGTCTGAATTGTCATTAGCTTCCTTTCATGATATCTTTCAGAATTTTTTAGTGTACTTTGTTTAGTATAATTTTTACTTTTATCTCGTGTACTGCTCGTGTCTTTTGACTTGTGCAGGATAGCACAGGAGTGGAGCAGAAGCGATTACATGACACGAAGTACGAAGATAGAAGATTTTTACTTTTCAGTTTAGAATTAGGAATTTAATTGGGTTTGTAAATATTGCACTTTACGCCCTCTGCGAAGGGTATTCATTTGTTGTAATAGTTAGTTGTTTTTACTTTTCTTGAACATTTTACATTTCAAATAATTCGGCAATAAAGATTAGTTTAGATTTATGTACTTGAATACGAAATATTCCCGTTCCCTGAGTTCGACCCGGTCTCATCCACTAGTGAGAACCGGTTTTTATTATTTGATGTCTGGTTTTCACATGTTTTTCATATAAAAATCTTTTCAAAATTACAACGATTTAAAAGAAGACATCAAATTTTTGGCGCCGTTGCCGGGGAACGGCGTAATATTAGTATTCGCTTTATTGCCTAGTGTTTGCTTGCATTTAGGTTTAGAACCACGTATGTGCATATCTTAGAGACGAGCTTACTTTTCTGCACAGCCCACCTACTAGGATCCCCTTAGAGGTGACTATGTACGATTGGTACCGTACACATAGATTTGGTATTTCTTATGCATAATCTCTGCTATGTGTAACTGCGTGGTGTTTGTTTAGTTTTTGTTGTTTTTAGTTTACTCGCTTTGTGGTTTGTGTGGTTTGGCCGCTAGCGCGTTAGTTAGGTAGAAAACCCAAAATTAGGACGGGTGCTACATCGCTCTACTTCAAGGTGTATGCACAAGCAACGATCACTCGACCCGAGCTAATTGAGTCCCGAGTTTCTTGTTAGGAGAACTCCTCATCCTATCACCATGGCCGAAAATCGGTCGTTGTTCCGTACTCTTAAGGAGTACTTCATGCCCACCATATACACTCCCACCTCCTGCATCACGAGACCTGATGTAGGAGCCAATCAATTTGAAATGAAGGCCAGTATCATTCAAATGCTACCATCCTTTCATGGCCTTAGCAACGAAGACCCATATAGTCATATTGATGATTTTTTGGAGATCTGCTCGACAATGCGGATCAACAATTTTGGAGATGACGCATTGAGGTTGACGTTGTTTCCGTTCTCTCTCAAAGATAAAGCTAAACATTGGCTAAAGGCTCTCGATACGGTTCAAATTACCACTTGGGAAGAAATGCAGCGCGAGTTTATTAAAAAGTACTTCCCAATTAGTAATACAAAGCAGTTTCGTAAAGCCATAATCAGTTTCTCGCAGATTGAGGGAGAACAGTTTCACGAGTCTTGGGAGAGATTGAAAGATCTTCTCCGTAAGTGTCCCCATCACCAGGTGCCTCGTTGGCAGTTGGTGCAGTATTTCTATGACGGGCTTACTGAGAAGCATCGTCAAATGGTTGATTTGTCTTGTGGGGGCACTTTTATGCTCAAAAGTGAGGACGAGGCATGGTCTCTATTCGAGACTTTGAGTGAAAACACGATGCATCATGATTTGTCTTCACGGCTCGATAGGACTACATCTCTGTCTAGTGGTCCTACAAAAATAGGGATTTCCGAAGTTGGATCCGAGTTAGATTTGCATACCAAGGTTGACCAGTTGACTAGGAAGTTAGATCAATTCCTAGATAATTCTTCGAGAAGTCCAATAGGAAGAGTGTGCGAGCTATGTGCACACTGTGTTGCGGATTGTCCAGCAGCGCCGCTATATCCTGAATTCGTTCAGGAGCAGATGAATGCTGCCCAAGGTTTCTCTAGACCCATACCTGATTCATTTACACCATCATATAACCCAGGTTGGCAAAACCAGTCTATTTCCCCATCCCATCAGCCTTCCCAGACACAGTATAGACACAGTAACCCTTTACAAGGTTACTCGCATCCCATTTTTCCACAGGTTCATCCCCAATCTAGTCTACCTTATCTTCAGGAGCCCATTCCAAGTTCATCATTTTCAGGAGAAGATGTTAGAGGCTTTTTCTGACATCAAGGCCACTTATTGCTCCCATACGCAGTTGATAGCCAAGCTAGAGACTCAAATGGGACTGTTAGCTCAGACATTGAGTAGACAAAGCAAGGGGAACCTTCATAGTCATTCTGTTATCTCAAAGGGAGAGAATTCCATGTCATTTGACTTGCAACCCACTGATTCACATCATAAGCAAGTCGAATCTGTTACATCCCTTCAGTATGGGAAGGCATGTCACTCCACTCAGGAATCGACTCATGAACCTCATATCATTTCTGCTGATGAGTCAATCTCCATGATACCTCAACAGAAGGGGCCTTACTCATAGCATACATTTTTATCATATAAAGCCTCATTTTCTTAGCCTTTAGGATCACCAATTGTTTTTAGTAAGCAAGAGGTGCAGATGCAGAAGGTGCTTGACCAAGTCAAGCCTGATCATATTCACCACTTGTCTGAAGTTGCATTCATTGATACTCGGTCGGTCCTGGACTCTCATTTCTTGACCAGTCTCTCAGATGAGACTAATCTCTATTCTTCACGTCGAGAGAGTTTTGATACTACAGTTAGAGGTAGACGGGATGGAAACACAGTGCGTAGTGTCACAGATGACACTCTTTTCTACATAGAACCCGGTTGAGCCTGACTTCATGTCCATTGATCTCATGGACGATGAAGGATTTTTTTAGGGATCCGTCTGGCTGGGGACGTGAAACTTAGCGCTTTATGGGAGGCAACCCATATCTTGTATATCATTAGATTTGATTAGAATTTATAGATTTTATGTTGTTTTTACTTTTTTATGAGTTTTTCATATTCTTTTTGTTTCATTCATGAGTTTTATGTTTTGTCATGTATACATTGCATTCAATACATCCATAGAACGTATATTTTTAATTCATGTCAGGTTATTCTACTCTTTTCCCTCATTTATTTCTCTCATGTGCATTCACGTAGTTTCATATAAGCATGGGGGAGTGCCACTGGGACAGTGTCATTCAAGCATGGGGGAGGGTGTAGAGTGCACACCTTGATATTTCTGTTTACGTTCTTGCACATGTTTACACATCTCTCATGAAAAGTAGATTTTTAAAGAAAGAGTTTGAACTTATATGAATGTTATTTCAAATCTGATGTTTTTAGAGGATTTTTAAGCCCCACGAAAAAATTTTATGACATAGATCTAAAAATTATGGTTGTTTATGCGGATTTCGAATAAATGATGATAAATACATGTTAGAATTTATTTTGAATCATAAATATGAATATGCACAGTGCTATTTTTGAAAAACTAAGCAAATGAACAAAAGCGTAAAAAATGAGCTCAAAAGAAAAAAAAATATAGCATGCGTTAGGTTGTTTGGATAATTCCACAATCCTTAGTAGATGGAACTTAGATGTAAGTTGAAACTTTTAATTCCATTTTCGAAAAGGAGAGTGAAAAACTTCGTGATCCTAAGTAACTGAGAACAGATACAAGTTGAAATGTTTGACTCTCATGTTATAAAGGTGAATGAAGGAAGTCACTTTTATGTCTTAGTTGATATCTTTTGGTATGTATTGAAAAAGTATAGAAGATATTGACATTGCACAAGGCATAAAAGCAGACCACACACAAGCTATAAAAGAAGAATAAGTGCGCAAAAAGAAAAAACGTGAAAAATGAAAAAAAAGAGAAAAGAGCTTAAAAAGAAAGAAAAGTTCAGTGCTTAGAAGTGATTGAGAAAACCTGTGCAGAAAACATATGAGTGAGGATAAGTAAATGATAACTTGTTTTTATTGGATTTTCTAAGAATAAAACATAAATAATTGTGATATTTAGAAAAGTGAAAGAAATTCTTTTTCTGTGGTGGTATATAAAAGACTCTAATTATGTCTTGATTTTTTTTGTAACATGAAATATTTGTGAAAACAAAGTCTTTAATTACCTACTGCTTATGAGGATGTGTAATATTATGCATACATGACAGAGATGTTTGTGGGTAACATCACTGCAAACCCTCACGAGACCTTACTTGTCCACTGGGGTAACCCAGGGGTTGAAAGGGCTTGTTGCATGAGCTAAATGCAACCGTGATTCCTACGAAAGTGAGTTAGTTGATAGTTTGATTTTGTGCATTTGTCTAGTTTGCTCGAGGACTAGCAAAACATAAGCATGGGGGTATTTGATCATGCATAGATTTTAGGTAAATTTTACATAAAAACATGCATGATTTCATATTAAAATCAATTAAAAAACCCATTTATATGCTAGGATACAGCATTTTAATAAAAAAAAATTAGAGAAAATAGAGAAAAATAGCTTTCTTTTGCAATTTAGTATACATTTTGATATTGTTACTAAAATTGTTTTAGTCTTCCTTATAGAAAAGAAAAAAAATTTAATTAAATATAAATAGTTATAAAAATAGTAGAGTAGTTATATTTTTAAATCAAATGAGTTTTTTAGAAAAAAAAAATTCTTGTAGCTTTTCTTTTAATTTTTGAAAAAATAATAACAAACCGGTTTAACAAACCGGTTTGCTCTTTAAAAACCCACTAAGGGGAATTTTCAAAAGGGTCTTCCCCTGTGGGCCTCTCCCTCTTTCCTAACCCTTCCCCTCCACCTCATTCTTCTCTTCTTCTTCTGCTTCTCCCTATTTCTCTCTCTCGTTTCAGGTGGAGGTGTCTTCAATCCGGAGATGGTGTACAGGAGGGGGCCAACTCTTTCCTAACCCCTCTAAGGTTCACGATGAGTTTTCAGAACTTCTTCTTCTTCTTCTTCTTCTTCAGAACTTCTTCTTCTTCTTCTTCTTCTTCATCTTCTTCATCTTCTTCAGATCTTTTTATCTTGCTGCTGCTATAACTTTAAAACCAAAATAAAAAGAGAAAAATTGAAAATCGAAAAAAATATATCTGCAAAAGAGTTCCGGTGATCAACAGAGATCTGCCGGGCAATCGGCTGAATCTCTGCCGGAATCCGGCATATTGAATCTTCTAATTCCTACAGTCATCTGAACGGAAGAAATCAATCTGTGGAGTGAACTAATGCCGATTGGAATTATGGTCGGTATCTGCCGGAATCCGGCAGCTATTAGAGGCATCTGAAGCATAGTATTACGGTAGCCAGGTGAATAAAATTGAAATTTTAGCAGAGTCAAGTGAATAGAAATCAAATGCTTTGTTGTATCCTGTGATTATAAATCAGAATCGTGTTTTTTTTACTGGATCCATCGACAATTGAAAGTACCTCTGGCCGTGGGTTTTGTTTGCTGTTTTTCGGCGATTGAATGTGAAAATCCGATCGATTGATCAATTGAATGCCTGATTCTAATCAATCGAATGATTAGATAGAATCCAGTTTGTTGAGATTGTGTGATGCCTGATCTAACTGAAGATCATTGTAATTCCGATTGATTGAGTTTAAATAATCGAGTATATAAGTTTGTTCACAGATCTCCGGTAAGTATGGCTTTTTAATAATCTCTGGTGAATATTATTTAAACAATAATGGATTAATATGTGGCATCGATCGGATGTTTGTTCTTGATCAAGCCATTGATTTTTGAGAACTGGCTTCAAAACAACTAAGTAAAAGTAGTTACTAATTAACTAGTAACATATGAAGATGCCGATAATATGATAATCAAGAAACCAGTCATCAACCCAATTATTCCTTGTACAAAATAATCAATAATCAGCTAAGAACAATTGAGTAGATCTGAGTTCAGATATTGTTGAGAAATTGGATGTCAACCGATAATCTGATTAATCAAGAATCCAGTAGCTTAGACAGAGCGATTATTCATTCTATCAAGTACTCTTTAACAATACTCAAACTAACATCATCAGACATTAATCCTTCAGAACTCAGGTTCAGAATTCTCAAGCCTTCAATCGATATTCAAATTGAATAGGAAGCGCTCAACAAACATGTTGACGACTTTGTCAAAATCCCTCAATTTGATGGGATTGATATGCTGAGCATACCATTTGGCAGCTATCCCCTCCAGACTGCGGGGAAAACAGAGAAATAGGGCACGGTTGTCTTCATTGAACCGGGCGCATTCCGCAAAGAACATGGCAAGGTGAGCCTTAGGATCCCCAGATCCATCAAACTTAATGAATTTTCTGGGGAGGTTCTCGAGATTGATGTCCCCTTCCAAGCCGAGGTAGAAATCCTGTCTGGTGTATGACCTTTTTCCTTTATCTCGGACCTGCAGGTCTTTGACCATTTTTGTCAGTGCCTGGATCGAGTCCTCTGCAGGGGCCCCATATTTGGGCTTGTTCACTGACACTGGCTCTTCTACCAGCCTCTTGAACTGCCACAGATGTTTCGGGATGTAGATCAGCTGCTCTTCTTCGGAGTTCTCTTTTGCTGATTCGGAGCTTTCAGAAGTACTGTCACGCTGTACTTTTTGCTTGCTGATCTTGACTGGCTTTTTTATGGGCTTCTTCTTAGCCTTGGCCTTAGAAGCTGCTTTCTTTGGAGCCGCCTTAGCCTGCTCGGCCATCATTTTTGTCATCATTTTCTGGAAAACCCGGTACATGGCCGGATCAACATCACTCTCATCTCCGGAGTCATGTTTTTTGGAATGTCTAGGAGAATTCATCTCTTCTGGCTCGCTGTCACTGTGCTGTTGAGCAGCCCTCTTATCAGCCCTTGTCTGAACCATTTTCAGATGCCAAAGCTTTTCTGCAGAATATGAGAATGGTTAGAGTATGGAGAAGCTTTCGAAAATCATAATTTCTTTGAGAAAAAGCAAGAAATGAGGAGATTTGGTAGACAATTTCAAGAGATTATCCCATTACCCGGGATTGGATCATCACATGATTTGTGATAATTGTGTTACCATTTTGATGATAACAGAGAAATATGCCTTGTTACCTAGGCGAGGTCGTCAACCATGATAAAATATATTGAAGAAATGCGGAAGGAATATCCCTTTTACCCATGATTTAGGTCGTCACCCAAAATTTGTGACTTTTATTTGTGCTATAAACAAAAATACAGAAAATAACATTTTTTGGCCAAAAAGTAAAATTTTTATTGATATTTTTAACATTCAAAGATAGAGAGAAGGTGGGAAATAATTAGCAATAGTAATTGCTTTGTAGTTAGAATACTTAGCTAATCAGTAATTAGTTTACTTAGTAAAGAAATATGATGTTAGTTAGTTTTTTTTTTATATACTATTTTTAGTCTTAGAATTAATTAGCTAGTTGTTATTAGTTTAATATAGTCTGAATTGTCATTAGCTTCCTTTCATGATATCTTTCAGAATTTTTTAGTGTAGTTTGTTTAGTATAATTTTTACTTTTATCTCGTGTACTGCTCGTGTCTTTTGACTTGTGCAGGATAGCACAGGAGTGGAGCAGAAGCGATTACATGACACGAAGTACGAAGATAGAAGATTTTTACTTTTTAGTTTAGAATTAGGAATTTAATTGGGTTTGTAAATATTGCACTTTACGCCCTCTGCGAAGGGTATTCATTTGTTGTAATAGTTAGTTGTTTTTACTTTTCTTGAACATTTTACATTTTAAATAATTCGGCAATAAAGATTAGTTTAGATTTATGTACTTGAATACGAAATATTCCCGTTCCCTGAGTTCGACCCGGTCTCATCCACTAGTGAGAACCGGTTTTTATTATTTGATGTCTGGTTTTCACATGTTTTTCATATAAAAATCTTTTCAAATTACAACGATTTAAAAGAAGACATCAGTAGCCGTACTCCAGCAACTTCTGATGAACTACCGTCTCTGGTAGGATTTGACTTGAACTTCCTTAAGGGGTTCGGTCAATCGCAAGGCTATCAACAGGCATCATGTACGCCTAACTTGCACAGTCGGGATGAGGGATGCAACAACTCCTTCTATAATCCCATTATGATTTCAGATTCCTCGAATCATAGTGCTATTATATGGGGGAACGAAGCGGCTTCACAAACGCCGAGCCTAAATGGCCAAGGAGAGGGATACAACCTATATCATCCCATTATGGTCTCGGAGTCCCCGAGCCATGATGCCACTGAATGGGCAAGTGGACCGACATCACTGATCTACCCACAAGATTCGCTTGAAAGTGCGAAAGTGCCGCCCAAGCCAAAACTAGTAGTGCCTGCACCAAGGCAATGTGGAAGCAAACGATACTTCGGGTTGTTTGGGTCAAGAAAAAAATCCAGTTCCTAGAAGAGACTGGTAGTGTTTTGGAGTCAATAGACTCATGTATAGTTTCTCAACGCCTAAAGTCTGCCAGTACGGCATGACGTTTTGTTTAAGGCGATGCTTGTGAAAATGTGATGTATATTAAGTAAGTAAAACTTTGCTTTGATATATACATTGAAAAACTAAAACACGTTGTTTGTATGTGATATATAAATGGCTCCTACGACGAGGAGAACCATGCCGAGCGAGGAGTCCCATACTCAAGGATTCCTACTGGAAATGCTCAACAATTTGGTTACTGTCATCCGAGAAACAAGGCCAGAACCAGTCGCACCTCGAAACGAAAACCTTGGGGGAATAACTTATGAAAAATTCCTCAAGCTCGATCCACCAGTCTTCGCCGGTAGAGCCGATCCTGAATTGGCAGAGAGTTGGGTGGAAGAGACAGAACGTGCCTTCCTGGTACTGGGAGTACCAGAAGAAAAGAAGACCAACTTTGGCACGTACAGGCTGAAAGACAACGCACAGAAGTTGTAACGCCCCGGATTTCCAAAACAAAGCTAAGTTAAAATTTTTATGAATTTCTTTTTTTTTCTTTGCAGCGGAACTTAGAAAAGCTTTTAGCAGCGGAATAAGACGATAATGAGTCGTCAGTTTTAGAAAGCTCCCAGCACGTTGCAGGTATGTGGCCAAGCAACTCATTGACCACCAAAGTGTTCCATTTTATCGAAAACCACATGTTTATTACAACACTACTGCTTAGAAAAGCAGTATAGGTTCAATAAAAGGAAGCAGTACAAAATCTGTCTAGAGAAACCCTGGAACTCGATGCCGCCTTGCTCCGCATATCGCCACGCAGGTTCAACACCTGAAATCCCCATAAAACGGGGTCAGAACCACTGATGGTCTGGTAAGCATGCAGTCATACATCCATTCAACTCAAATACAATAATGACCACTCAGGGTCGCAATGTGCAATAACGACGCTCAAGCCTCCAAGACTTAGCGTATATCGCAAGAGCCTCCTCAGGGCTATGAGTTGAACATCCGCTCGAGTCCTCATGACTAAGAGCAAGCCTTTTCAGGGCTGTGATTTGAATAGCCGCTTAAGTCTCCATGACTTAGCCATGACCTCTTCCGGGTCTCAAAGTGATGTCTAGCTCAAATCTTCATACTTGGCACATCCGTATCCCACGCATCTAAGGACAACTCCTCGAGCTTCGCTTAGTCGTGCGGATACAACACGGGTCTTTGCCCAGTCGGTCCAGTAGTATACCGAACATGACACCTTCACAAAGGTTATGCAGGACTGACTCAACACGTCATCCACTCATACATTCAAAACATCGTTGTACCTAGAACTAATGCATTGTTTGATAATTAACCGCTCCCGCCTTTGGTACGCAGGTAGAGCTATTGTCCGGGCATCAACGCGACGTTCTGGGGGTTGATTATTCTATGTATTTTAGATACCCCAGAGGCCTGTTGACCCTATCCATAGTAGGGCAGTGTGTTTCAACTGGGAGAATCCTACTAGGCCCATATTCGGATGCATCCTCTACTTGCAGTAGTTGGGTTCAATCCTTAGATCTTAAGGATAACCACGACCCCAAAACCCATGAGTGACTGAGGCCATCGTGGACTCTATCAGGTCCAAAGTAAAATACATGTCACTCAAGGCTGTACCATCACTGTCATTCCACAGTGAGCATAATTCCTGAAGGGGTCTGCCAGTCTTACAATTACTTGGACAGAATCTGCATGCCATTTAGGCAGCCCGTGCTTTTAGCACTACGGGAGTATGTACCCGACCCCATTCAGTCTGCCCCAACACAGTCATTACTGAGGGGGTACCCCTAACACGATTTTCAACCGCGGGGTATGTGCGACCTTAAGTCTTATTCATATGCATGCAGAACACCGCTCTTTGGCACCTCGGCCACCACGAGCATCATACCTCTTTGGGTGGAAACAACACACTCTGGCTCTTCGGCCCTTACGAGTCTGGTTGCGTAACCGTTCTCAATGAGCATGCATATGACTCGATCTAAATAGATCGGCTACTCGGCGTATTTTTATGCAACGAGTCCAAACCTAGACAAGGCGCAACCTCTACTCCGGCTCAGCGGCCCTTACGAGCAAGGTGCCCTTGCAGGCACAAGGATACGAGTCGATCTGGCATCGTTCCATCAACGGACATCATTATGCCGTTTCATTGGTTCCGGCAGCTCTTCTGCCGACCATTTCGTCAGCACCTCCCCTGCTCTACCGGCAGTGATGCGACGAACCCTTCTACGTTGTAGAGGGCAAACCATGAACTGGGTAGCACTCTGCTATATGTCAGAGTATCCTGCTACGTTCTTTCTGAGCTATTCTTAGCTTCTTCAGAAATTTCAGCAGCACTTCCTCTCTTTTACGGAGAAAGCGTGCGTTTCTTTTATCCATTTCAGCGGCATCTCCCCTCTTTGGTAGGAAATCGCCACGCTTAATTCGGGAAATGGATGCGCACCGTTGTGCGTACTTTGCACCCATCAAGGTTGCAGGAACCCTGGGCCATAGCCAGGCCATACGTAATTGACTCAGTTTTTACGTAAAGAGCATTTTGCCAAAAATCGAAGCCTTTCCAATAGGGGCTTCATTCGTCAAGCAGAATCTTGAACGAGGAGCGGTCAGGGAATCACATTGGCGATTTGGAGTTTGATCTCCATTTGAACGCTCATTTATGCGCTATATATGTAGTATAAGCAGAAGCCTGTGCTTTATACAGCGGCGACGTAAAGAAATGCATATACTATTGTTCAGGGTGTGTAACTGAACGAAATATTCTACATATATAACAAAGCAGAAGCCTTGGCATCGTTCGACGCGACGGCGTAAGTAAATACATTGCAGAAAGCAGGAGCCTTGGCATCGTTCGACGCGACGGCGTAAGTAAATGCATAATCGGAAGTGCAGTAATCGGAAGTGCAGAAAACAGGGAGCCTTGGCATCATACGACGCGACGGCAAAGGTAAATTACATAGCCTGTGCGATATAAGACGCGTCGGCAGAATCAGCAAATATACACCTAGATCCGCATCCAACGATAGTTACGAGGCGAGCGGGTGAACACCGAAGTGTCCTAAAGGGCTCAACCAAGAACTAAAGCGAGATACCATTTTGAAGAACGCATATACTGCGTGTTTGAACATAAATATATCCGACGATAGTTACGAGACGAGCGGGTGAACACCGAAGTGTCCAAAAGGGGCTCAATCAAGAACTAAAGCAAGATACTACTTCAGAAAGTATATTCTATATACAAACAGCCAAATACTTGAGAGAGATGGATCAACGAAGCGAACTTACTTCAAATCGTGGAAGAAATGGCTCCGGGTTGCTTCTTTGGCTTCGAGCCTTCCTTCGAGAGGTCAGACTAAGTCAGATGAAGCTTACTTAGTTGAGAAAGAGGTAGAGTAGGTCAAGCTACTCAACCTAAGTGGTTTGAATCAAACAGGGTTCGATCCAAGTCAACTGGGTTCAGCAGGTTCGAACTCAGCTCAAGTAGGCTAAGTCTGGGTTCAGAAATCCAAACCGGAATCTGGACCAAAAAGGACTTTGACTTTGACTTTAAACCCAACTAGGTTCAAGTCAAGTCAACTGAGTTTGGACCAGGTCAAGTGGGTTCAGACCCAGGTCAGGTGGGTTAGGACCAGGTCAGGCAGGCTCAGGTAAAGTCAGGCAGGCTCAGACCAGGTCAGGTGGGCTCAGGTGGGCTAGGCTAGGTAGGGGAGGTTTAGGAGAGAGAGAGAAGGCAAGAGAGAGAGGGGGGGTCGATTTTTATGAGAAGAGAGAGAGTGGGGAGGGCTATTTATAGCCCAAACCCACCTCCTCTTGGGAATTTTCATCCCCCTTCTACCCCCTTGGCTTCTTTTTAATTCCAAGAGGTTCCTTGGTGTGGGGCCCACTTGGATATTCCATGGGATATTTTTGTGGGTCCCACCAGATATTTTCTGAGGAATATTTCTGTGGGGCCCACCAATATTTCCGTGGGTCCCGCAAGAATTTCGGGTTTCCGGCGATTTTTTCCGAAAAATTCTGAGTATGCCATTCCCTTCGTATTGACGTAACTAAGAAAGTTGGCTCGCAGGAATCCTTTGATTTCATTCAGGTAGAAAGTTATGGCTTCCAGAGTGTTTGAGCATATATTCGCGATTCGACGAATATCCTAAGTATAACTGGCTCGCAGGAATTGATTCGTTTTGCATTCTGAGAAGAAATGCTATTTTACCGGTAAATGCCTCATGAATTTTATTCAGATATTTTCTGAAAAATTGTGGGTCTTACATCATTACCCCCTTAAAGGAATTTCGTCCACGAAATTCAGCTAAGAGTACAAGGTGAAGAGTTCAGGATATTTATCCCGCATATCCGATTCAGGCTCCCAAGTGCAATCATCGATTCCATGATGCTGCCACCTCACTTTAACAAGTGGGATGACCTTTGTTCTTAGCACTTGCTCCCGTCGGTCCATGATCTCCACTGGCCTTTCTTCTACTGTCATATCTTCTCGGATGTCAATGTCTTCATGTTGAATGACGTGAGAAGGATCATGAACGTACTTTCTAAGCATTGATACGTGAAATACATCATGTATTTGCACGTATTGTGGTGGCAATGCTACTCGGTAGGCAGTCTCTCCGATTCGGCTCAAAACTTCGAAGGGACCAACGAATCTGGGGCTGAGCTTCCCCTTCTTTCCAAAACGAAACGCACTCTTGGTTGGAGAGACCTTGATAAAAACCTTATCTCCAACCGCAAAAGTGAGTTCCCTACGCCGCTGATCAGCGTAGCTCTTCTGTCGACTCTGAGCAGTCAGTAGCTTCTTTCTGATCATGTGGACTTGCTCAGTATAATGCTGCAACACAATGGGCGAGTCCAAGGTTCGCTCACCCACTTCACCCCAATGGATTGGTGATCTACAGGGTCGTCCATACAAGGCTTCATACGGCGCCATCCCAATGCTAGCGTGGTGGCTATTATTATAAGCAAATTCAGCCAACGCTAGGTGGGAATCCCAATCACCTTTCCATTCTAGCATACAGACTCTTAGCATATCTTCAAGAGTCTGTATGGTTCGTTCTGATTGCCCATCTGTTTGGGGATGAAATGCTGTACTGAACTTGAGTTTCGTCCCCAGGGCTTTCTGAAGCTGCTCCCAAAAGTGAGAGGTGAACTTCGGGTCACGATCAGATATGATCAAAATCGGCACTCCATGGAGTCTAACGATTTCCCTAATGTAGATCTCTGCCAATCGTTCAGTTGAGTATCGAGTGTTGATTGGCAGGAAGTGAGCAGACTTGGTGAGTCTGTCCACGATCACCCATATCGAATCGTGTTGTCTCTTGGATCGAGGCAATCCAACGATGAAATCCATCGTAATGCCTTCCCATTTCCATTCTGGAATCTCGATCCGTTGCATCTTTCCACCAGGGCGCTGATGTTCGATCTTAACTTGCTGGCAGATTAAACACTTCGAGACAAACGTAGCCACATCACGTTTCATACCCCTCCACCAGTACTTTCTCCGTAAATCTCGGAACATCTTCGTACCTCCAGGGTGAATGATGTACTTGCTATTATGAGCCTCCTGGAGTACTTCCTGTCTTAGCTCAGGGTTATTTGGAACCCAAATCCTTTCTTCCATCCATATTCCTCCATCTTCTTTCAAATGGAAGAAAGTATCATCTTTTTCAGCACGAGCTTTCAATTCCAAGTACTGGGGATCCTTGAACTGTTCGGCTACGATGCGATCGAGGAACTCAATGTGGATCGTCAAACATGACATTTGGATTCTGCCAGAATCAGCCAAAAATGGCTTCCAGTTGACGAAATCCTCCATCAACTTCCATTGTCCGGTTAGGCTGGCCAGAGTGCCAACAGTCTTGCGACTAAGGGCATCTGCTACAACATTCGCCTTTCCAGGGTGATAGGAAAGCGTGAATTCATAGTCTTTGAGGAATTCCAGCCATCGTCGTTGCCGCATATTGAGTTCTTTTTGAGAAAAGAGGTATTTTAGACTTTTATGGTCCGACATGACCTCAAATTTCTCTCCATAAAGGTAGTGTCGCCAAATTTTAAGTGCGAACACTACCGCGGCAAGCTCAAGATCGTGGGTTGGATAATTTTTCTCATGGACTCTCAACTGTCGTGACGCATAGGCGATTACTTTGCCATGCTGCATCAACACACAACCCAGACCAGTTCCTGAGGCATCGGTATATGCCACGAAGCCTCCCTGACCAGAAGGTAAGGTAAGGACAAGGGCAGTGGTAAGCCTCTGTTTGAGAACCTCAAAGCACTCCTTACACTGGTCAGTCCATTCAAACTTGACTCCCTTTTTAAGTAATTTCGTCATCGGTACGGCGATTCGGGAGAAGTGTTGTATGAACTTCCGATAATATCCGGCAAGTCCAAGGAAGCTGCGGACCTCAGTGATATTTTTTGGCTGCTTCCAGTCCATCACAGCTTCCACCTTCGCAGGATCTACTGCGATTCCATCTTTCGAGATTACATGACCAAGGAACATCACTTTGTCTAGCCAGAATTCACATTTTGAAAACTTAGCATAGAGTTGGTTATCTTGAAGGGTTTTCAAGACGATTTTCAAGTGCTCCACGTGTTGTTCCTTGTTCTCAGAATATACGAGAATGTCATCAATAAAGACGATGACAAAGCTATCCAAATATGGTCTGAATATCCGGTTCATTAGATCCATAAAGGCAGCAGGCGCATTAGTGAGTCCGAAGGGCATCACTACGAACTCATAATGGCCGTATCTCGTTCTGAAGGCAGTCTTGGGTATATCCTCTTCCTTTACTCTGAGCTGTTGGTACCCAGACCTGAGGTCGATCTTGGAGAACACCCTCGCTGTTCTGAGCTGATCGAATAAGTCCTCAATCCGAGGCAACGGGTACTTATTTTTAACAGTTGCCTGGTTAAGCATCCGATAATCGATGCATAACCGAAGGGATCCATCCTTCTTCTTTACAAACAGTACCGGGGCTCCCCACGGTGATACACTCGGTCGGATGAACCCTTGTTCCATCAGTTCTTCCAACTGACACTTCAACTCACTGAGTTCAGCTGGCGCCATACGATACGGGGCTTTGGATATCGGCGTTGTTCCAGGTAAGGATTGAATTCCAAATTCAACCTCACGAAGTTGCGGAAGTCCTGGCAATTCCTCAGGAAATACATCGGGAAACTCTCGCACCACTTCCAAACTCTCAAGGGGTTGGTCGTTGGATTTTTCCACCGAGAGACTCAACAGGAAGGCCACACAACCCTTCCTAAGGTATTTTTGTACCTTAAGTGCTGATATGAGCCTTTTCTGTGGAACAGGTTTGGATAACCGGTATTCCATCTTAGGCAATCCGGGTCGAGATAGAATTACTCTGCCCTCGCGGCATAGAATCTTGGCATTATTCTGAGCCAACCAATTCATTCCCAGAATGACATCGTACTGTATCATATCGATTAGGATGACGTCAGTAGGCAAGTGTTGCCCTGCTATCTCAATATCCAAATTTTTTACACACCGGATACATTTGGTGCGTGAACCCAACGGGTTATATACTTCGATCATTTTATCAATTGGTTGCACCGAAGCGTGGAGTTGTTCGGTGAAATCGTCAGAGATAAACGTATGAGTAGCACCACAATCAAACAAGACGTAAGCTGCATGTCCATTAACAGGTACGGTGCCTTCAATCAGGTCACCATTTTCGACTTGTTCAGTCGTTACAGCGTATACACGACCTGCAGCAGGCCTTTGTTCTACTCTAGGTGGAGGTCGTTGAAACTGAGAACGTTGTGGTGCTGGTCGAGAGGGTTCGGCAGATCCGGCATTACTCCTCTGTTCATCTGCAGCCTTCTTGGCGCAATCCCTTATAAAGTGGCCCATCTTGCCACAATATAAGCACCCACCAATGTCACGAGGACATGGCTTTCCAGGGTGGTTCATAGGACACCTTGGGCAGCTGAAGTTGGACTGCTGACCATTCGGAGTTGGGTTCTGTCTTGGCCTCACGACTTGCTGAGTGTTGTTCCCTCCTTGGAACTTCTTCTTTTGAAAGGGTTGTCGTGAACCCTGGCCACTTGGGAACGTCCTTTTACGATTCCCACCATTCACTATGGGCTTCTTTGCTACGATCACTTTAGATCGTGCCCAGTCCTCTTGGATTTTTGAAGCTGCTGCTACCGCAGCCTGAAAAGTCGAAGGCATGCTTGTTATCACTCGAGATCGCAGCCCTCCGCGCAGACCATTCACATATTTGTCGGCCCTTTCTTGGTCTGTTTCGAACAATCGAGAGCAGTAGCGCTCTAGATTCTAAAATTTGGTGGTATAGTCCATTAGACTCATATCGCCCTGTTCCAACTCCAGAAACTCCATCTTTTTCTTGTTTCTGGAATGCAACGGGAAGTAGTTATCCATAAAAGTCCTCCGAAAGTCAGTCCAAGGAATGACTTCGACTTGTGAGAACTGGATAAGTTTAGTGGTATCCCACCACTTCCGTGCATTATCTTTTAATCGATACGTGCCAAAGTTGGTCTTCTTCTCTTCTGGTACTCCCAGTACTGAGAAGGCACGTTCCGTCTCTTCGATCCAACTCTCCGCGAGCTCAGGATCGGCTCTGCCAATGAAAACTGGCGGTTCAAGCTTGAGGAACTTCTCATAAGTCACTCCTCCCAGGTGCTCATTTCGTGGTGCGACTGGTTCTGGCCTCGTTTCACGGATGGCGGTAACCAGGTTGTTGAGTGTCTCCAACAGGAATCCTTGCATATGGGACTCCTCGCTTGGTATGGTTCTCCTCGTCGTAGGAGCCATTTATCTATGCACACACAAGCACTTGTTTTTAGTTTCTCAATGTGTATATGGAAGTAAAAAGCTTTATTTACTTAATATACATCATATTTACACAAGCATCACCTTAAACAAAATGTCATGCCGTACTGGCAGACTTTAGGCGTTGAGAAACTATATACATGAGTCTACTGACTCCAAAGCATCACCAGTCTCTTTAAGACTTGGATTTCTTTGATGATGACGAACTCCAAAAGGTCCATCTATTGCCACATGACCTTGGAGCAGGCACTACTAGCTTTGGCTTGGGCGGCACTTCCGCACTAGCAAGCGAATAGTGGGGATATATGAGGGACTCCAGTCCACTTTCCCAGTCAGCAAGATCAAGACTCTGGGAGTCTGGAATAATGATTGGCGAACAGAAAGAATCCCCTCTTTTGTTCCTGCCATTTAAGCTCGGCATATGTGATGCCGGATGGTAGCTTGGCGAGTGATAGACCTCCGCCGGGAAGTTCAAATCAAAATCCCTCAGCCTTGGTAATTCATCAAAAGATGTTGGGGTATGGTTGCTCCCAACACTAGAGTGATGCGGTCCACTGACACGCGAAGTCTCATCCCTGAGACCCTTTGAAGCCCGCCGACCCATATCGGCGGTATATTTCCTTTGGCATTCGTTGGCGGAATGCCCATCTTCGCCACAATATTGGCAGTCTTGGACTTCATACGGGCATATCCACTCATCGTGCATGACCTTGCAGCGATAGCAGTATCCACGCGAGTCATGAGTTGCCATCTATACAAAGATGCACCCAAATCAGAACAAAAGTATAAAAACATATACTTACAGTGCGATATCGAGACCATGACGGATCTTGAACCAGGTTTCTCAGACTCATGCTCTGATACCAATTTTGTAACGCCCCGGATTTCCAAAACAAAGCTAAGTTAAAATTTTCATGAATTTCTTTTTTTTTCTTTGCAGCGGAACTTAGAAAAGCTTTTAGCAGCGGAATAAGACGATAATGAGTCGTCGGTTTTAGAAAGCTCCGAGCACGTTGCAGGTATGTGGCCAAGCAACTCATTGACCACCAAAGTGTTCCATTTTATCGAAAACCACATGTTTATTACAACACTACTGCTTAGAAAAGCAGTATAGGTTCAATAAAAGGAAGCAGTACAAAATCTGTCTAGAGAAACCCTGAAACTCGATGCCGCCTTGCTCCGCATATCGCCACGTAGGTTCAACACCTGAAATCCCCATAAAACGAGGTCAGAACCACTGATGGTCTGGTAAGCATGCAGTCATACATCCATTCAACTCAAATACAATAATGACCACTCAGGGTCGCAATGCGCAATAACGACGCTCAAGCCTCCAAGACTTAGCGTATATCGCAAGAGCCTCCTCAGGGCTATGAGTTGAACATCCGCTCGAGTCCTCATGACTTAGAGCAAGCCTTTTCAGGGCTGTGATTTGAATAGCCGCTTAAGTCTCCATGACTTAGCCATGACCTCTTCCGGGTCTCAAAGTGATGTCTAGCTCAAGTCTTCATACTTGGCACATCCGTATCCCACGCATCTAAGGACAACTCCTCGAGCTTCGCTTAGTCGTGCGGATACAACACGGGTCTTTGCCCAGTCGGTCCAGTAGTATACCGAACATGACACCTTCACAAAGGTTATGCAGGACTGACTAAACACGTCATCCACTCATACATTCAAAACATCGCTGTACCTAGAACTAATGCATTGTTTGATAATCAACCGCTCCCGCCTTTGGTACGCAGGTAGAGCTATTGTCCGGGCATCAACGCGACGTTCTGGGGGTTGATTATTCTATGTATTTTAGATACCCCAGAGGCCTGTTGACCCTATCCATAGTAGGGCAGTGTGTTTCAACTGGGAGAATCCTACTAGGCCCATATTTGGATGCATCCTCTACTTGCAGTAGTTGGGTTCAATCCCTAGATCTTAAGGATAACCACGACCCCAAAACCCATGAGTGACTGAGGCCATCGTGGACTCTATCAGGTCCAAAGTAAAATACATGTCACTCAAGGCTGTACCATCACTGTCATTCCACAGTGAGCATAATTCCTGAAGGGGTCTGCCAGTCTTACAATTACTTGGACAGAATCTGCATGCCATTTAGGCAGCCCGTGCTTTTAGCACTACGGGAGTATGTACCCGACCCCATTAAGTCTGCCCCAACACAGTCATTACTGAGGGGGTACCCCTAACACGATTTTCAACCGCGGGGTATGTGCGACCTTAAGTCTTATTCATATGCATGCAGAACACCTCTCTTTGGCACCTCGGCCACCATGAGCATCATCACACCTCTTTGGGTGGAAACAACACACTCTGGCTCTTCGGCCCTTACGAGTCTGGTTGCGTAACCGTTCTCAATAAGCATGCATATGACTCGATCTAAATAGATCGGCTAGTCGGCGTATTTTTACGCAACGAGTCCAAACCTAGACAAGGCGCAACCTCTACTCCGGCTCAGCGGCCCTTACGAGCAAGGTGCCCTTGCAGGCACAAGGATACGCGCCGATCTGGCATCGTTCCATCAACGGACATCATTATGCCGTTTCATTGGTTCCGGCAGCTCTTCTGCCAACCATTTCGTCAGCACCTCCCCTGCTCTACCGGCAGTGATGCGACGAACCCTTCTACGTTGTAGAGGGCAAACCATGAACTGGGTAGCACTCTACTATATGTCAGAGTATCCTGCTACGTTCTTTCTGAGCTATTCTTAGCTTCTTCAGAAATTTCAGCAGCACTTCCTCTCTTTTACGGAGAAAGCGTGCGTTTCTTTTATCCATTTCAGCGGCATCTCCCCTCTTTGGTAGGAAATCGCCACGCTTAATTCGGGAAATGGATGCGCACCGTTGTGCGTACTTTGCACCCATCAAGGTTGCAGGAACCCTGGGCCATAGCCAGGCCATACGTAATTGACTCAGTTTTTACGTAAAGAGCATTTTGCCAAAAATCGAAGTCTTTCCAATAGGGGCTTCATTCGTCAAGCAGAATCTTGAACGAGGAGCGGTCAGGGAATCACATTGGCGATTTGGAGTTTGATCTCCATTTGAACGCTCATTTATGCGCTATATATGTAGTATAAGCAGAAGCCTGTGCTTTATACAGCGGCGACGTAAAGAAATGCATATACTATTGTTCAGGGTGTGTAACTGAATGAAATATTCTACATATATAACAAAGCAGAAGCCTTGGCATCGTTCGACGCGACGGCGTAAGTAAATACATTGCAGAAAGCAGGAGCCTTGGCATCGTTCGACGCGACGGCGTAAGTAAATGCATAATCGAAAGTGCAGAAAACAGGGAGCCTTGGCATCATACGACGCGACGGCAAAGGTAAATTACATAGCCTGTGTGATATAAGACGCGTCGGCAGAATCAGCAGATATATACCTAGATCCGCATCCAACGATAGTTACGAGGCGAGCTGGTGAACACCGAAGTGTCCTAAAGGGCTCAACCAAGAACTAAAGCGAGATACCATTTTGAAGAACGCATATACTGCGTGTTTGAACATAAATATATCCGACGATAGTTACGAGACGAGCGGGTGAACACCGAAGTGTCCAAAAGGGGCTCAATCAAGAACTAAAGCAAGATACTACTTCAGAAAGTATATTCTATATACAAACAGCCAAATACTTGAGAGAGATGGATCAACGAAGCGAACTTACTTCAAATCGTGGAAGAAACGGCTCCGGGTTGCTTCTTTGGCTTCGAGCCTTCCTTCGAGAGGTCAGACTAAGTCAGATGAAGCTGACTTAGTTGAGAAAGAGGTAGAGTAGGTCAAGCTACTCAACCTAAGTGGTTTGAATCAAACAGGGTTCGATCCAAGTCAACTGGGTTCAGCAGGTTCGAACTCAGCTCAAGTAGGCCAAGTTTGGGTTCAGAAATCCAAACCGGAATCTGGACCAAAAAGGACTTTGACTTTGACTTTAAACCCAACTAGGTTCAAGTCAAGTCAACTGAGTTTGGACCAGGTCAAGTGGGTTCAGACCCAGGTCAGGTGGGTTAGGACCAGGTCAGGCAGGCTCAGGCTAAGTCAGGCAGGCTCAGACCAGGTCAGGTGGGCTCAGGTGGGCTAGGCTAGGTAGGGGAGGTTTAGGAGAGAGAGAGAAGGCAAGAGAGAGAGGGGGGGTCGATTTTTATGAGAAGAGAGAGAGTGGGGAGGGCTATTTATAGCCCAAGCCCACCTCCTCTTGGGAATTTTCATCCACCTTCTACCCCCTTGGCTTCTTTTTAATTCCAAGAGGTTCCTTGGTGTGGGGCCCACTTGGATATTCCATGGGATATTTTTGTGGGTCCCACCAGATATTTTCTGAGGAATATTTCTGTGGGGCCCACCAATATTTCTGTGGGTCCCGCAAGAATTTCGGGTTTCCGGCGATTTTTTCCGAAAAATTCTGAGTATGCCATTCCCTTCGTATTGACGTAACTAAGAAAGTTGGCTCGCAGGAATCCTTTGATTTCATTCAGGTAGGAAGTTATGGCTTCCAGAGTGTTTGAGCATATATTCGTGATTCGACGAATATCCTAAGTATAACTGGCTCGCAGGAATTGATTCGTTTTGCATTTTGAGAAGAAATGCTATTTTACCGGTAAATGCCTCATGAATTTTATTCAGATATTTTCTAAAAAATTGTGGGTCTTACAGAAGTGGTGGGATACCACTAAGATTATCCAATTCTCAGAAGTTGAAGTCATTCCTTGGACTAACTTCCGGAGAGCTTTCATGGATAATTCCTTCCCGTTACACTCCAGAAACAAGAAGAAAATGGAGTTTCTGCAATTGGAGCAGGGTGACATGAGTCTGATTGACTATACGACCAAATTTCAAAATCTTGAACGGTACTGCTCCCAGTTATTTGAGACCAACCAAGAAAGGGCCGACAAGTACATGAACGGACTGCGAGAAGGGCTAAGGTCACGGTTTATCACCAGCATGCCCCAAACTTTTCAAACGGCTGTGGCAGCAGCTTCGAAAATACAAGTGGATTGGGAGCGATCAAAAGTGATCATAGCAAAAAGGCCCGTAGTTGATGGTGGGAACAAGAAGAGAACGTTCCCAAGTGGCCAGGGTTCACGACAACCCTTTCAAAAGAAAAGGTTCCAAGGTGGGAATGATAATCAACAGGTCGTAAGGCCAAGGCAGAACATGGCTCCAAACAATCTGCAGTCCAACCCAAACTGCCCAAAATGCCATGTAAATCACGCAAGAGGACCATGTCCACGTGACACAGGTGGATGCTTCTACTGTGGCAAAGTGGGCCACATTGCAAGACAGTGCAAGAAGAAGCTTGCTGATGAGCAAAGGAGGAATGTCGGACCCTCTCAACAAATACCACAGTGAACACAAGTCCAACGACCCCCACCTAGAGTAGAACAAAGGCCTACTGCAGGTCGTGTATACGCTGTAACGACTGAACAAGTCGAAATCGGTGACCTCATTGAAGGCACCGTTCCTGTTAATGGATATGCAGCTTACGTCTTGTTTGATTGTGGTGCTACTCATACCTTTATCTCTGATGATTTTACCGAACAACTCTACGCGTCGGTACAACCGGTAGATAAAATGATCGAAGTATACAACCCGTTGGGTTCACGCACCAAATGTATTCATTGCATCAAGAATTTGGATATAGAGATAGCTGGGCAACACTTGCCTACCGATGCCATCCTAATCGATATGGTACAGTACGATGTCATTCTGGGAATGAATTGGTTAGCCCAGAACCATGCCAGGATCTTATGTCGAGAGGGCAGGGTGATTCTATCACGACCGGGAATGCCTAATATAGAATACCGGATATCCAAGACAGTTCCACAAAAGCGGCTTATATCAGCTCTTAAGGTTCAGAAACACCTTAGGAAGGGTTGTGTAGCCTTCCTACTTAGCCTTTCAGCTGAAGGCTCAAATATACAATCCCTTGAGAGTTTGGAAGTGGTTCGAGAATTTCTCGAAGTGTTTCTTGAGGAATTGCCAGGACTCCCACCACTTCGTGAGGTTGAATTTGGAATTCAATCCTTACCTGGAACTGCGCCGATATCCAAAGCCCCATATCGAATGGCGCCTGCTGAACTCAGCGAGTTGAAGTGTCAGTTGGAAGAACTGATGGAACAAGGGTTCATCCGTCCGAGTGTATCATCGTGGGGAGCCCCGGTGCTATTTTGTAAAGAAGAAGGATGGATCCCTTCGGTTATGCATCGATTATCGGATGCTTAACCAGGAAACCGTTAAAAATAAGTATTTGTTGCCTCGGATTGAGGACTTATTCGATCAGCTCAGAACAGCGAGAGTGTTCTCCAAGATCGACCTTAGGTCTGGGTACCATCAACTCAGAGTTAAGGAAGAGGATATTCCTAAGACTGCTTTTAGAACGAGATATGGCCATTATGAGTTCGTAGTAATGCCCTTCGGACTCACTAATGCACCTGCTGTCTTTATGGACTTGATGAACTGAGTGTTCAAGCCATACTTAGACACTTTTGTCATCGTCTTCATCGATGACATTCTCGTGTATTCAAAGAATGAGGAACAACACAAGGAGCACTTGAGAATCGTCTTGAAAACCCTTCAAGATAATCAACTTTATACCAAGTTTTCAAAATGTGAATTCTGGCTAGACAAAGTGATGTTCCTTGGCCATGTGATCTCAAAAGATGGAATCGCAGTAGATCCTGCGAAGGTCGAAGCTGTGATAGACTGGAAGCAGCCAGAAAATATCACTGAGGTCCACAGCTTCCTTGGACTTGTCGGATATTATCGGAAGTTCATACAAGACTTCTCCCGAATCGTCGTACCGATGACGAAATTGTTGAAGAAGGGAGTGAAGTTCGAATGGACTGACCAGTGTAAGGAGTGCTTTGAGGTTCTCAAACAGAGGCTTACCACTGCCCCTGTCCTTACCTTACCTTCTGGTCAAGGAGGCTTCGTAGCTTATACCGATGCCTCAGGAACAGGTCTGGGTTGTGTGTTGATGCATCATGGCAAAGTAATTGCCTATGCGTCACGACAGTTGAGAGTCCATGAGAAAAACTATCCAACCCACGATTTGGAGCTTGCCGCAGTGGTGTTCGCACTTAAAATCTGGCGACACTACCTGTATGGAGAGAAATTTGAGGTCATGTCGGACCATAAAAGCCTAAAATACCTCTTTTCTCAAAAAGAACTTAATATGCGGCAACGGCGATGGCTGGAATTCCTTAAAGACTATGAATTCACGCTTTCCTATCACCTTGGAAAGGCGAATATCGTAGCAGATGCCCTTAGTCGCAAGACTGTTGGCACTTTGGCCAGCCTCACTGGACAATGGAAGTTGATGGAGGATTTCGTCAACTGGAAGCCATTTTTGGCTGATTCTGGCAGAATCCAAATATCATGTTTGACGATCCACATTGAGCTCCTCGATCGAATTGTAGCCGAACAATTCAAGGACCCCCAGTACTCGGAGCTAAAGGCTCGAGCTGAAAAAGATGATACTTTCTTCCATTTGAAAGAAGATGGAGGAATATGGATGGAAGAAAGGATTTGGGTTCCAAGTAACCCTGAGCTAAGACAGGAAGTACTCCAGGAAGCTCATAGTAGCAAGTACACTATCCACCCTGGAGGTACCAAGATGTTTAGAGATTTGCAAAGAAAGTACTGGTGGAGGGGTATGAAACGTGATGTGGCTACGTTTGTCTCAAAGTGTTTGATCTGCCAGCAAGTCAAAATCGAGCATCAGTGCCCTGGCGGAAAAATGCAACGAATCGAGATTCCAGAATGGAAATGGGAAGGTATTACGATGGATTTCATAGTTGGATTGCCTCGATCCAGGAGACAACACTATTCAATATGGGTGATCGTGGACAGACTCACCAAGTCTGCTCACTTTCTGCCAATCAACACTCGATATTCAACAGAGCGATTGGCAAAGGTCTACATTCGAAAAATCGTTAGACTCCATGGAGTGTCGATTTCGATCATATCTGATCGTGACTCGAAGTTTACCTCTCACTTTTGGGAGCAGCTTCAAAGAGCCCTAGGAACGAAACTCAAGTTCAGTACAACATTCCATCCCCAAACAAATGGGCAATCAGAACTAACCATACAGACTCTTGAAGATATGCTAAGAGCCTGTATGCTGGAATGGAAGGGTGATTGGGATTCCCACCTAGCGTTGGCTGAATTTGCTTATAATAATAGCCACCACGCTAGCATTGGGATGGCACCGTATGAAGCCTTGTACGGGCGACCCTGTCGATCACAAATCCATTGGGGTGAAGTGGGTGAGCGAACCTTGGACTCGCCCATTGTGTTGCAGCACTACACTGAGCAGGTCCACATGATCAGAAAGAAGCTATTGACTGCACAGAGTCGACAGAAAAGCTACGCCGATCAGCGGCGTAAGGAACTCACTTTTGCGGTTGGAGATAAGGTTTTTATCAAGGTCTCTCCAACCAAGAGTGTGTTTTGTTTTGGAAAGAAGGGGAAGCTCAGCCCCAGATTGGTTGGTCCCTTCTAAGTTTTGAGCCGGATAGGAGAGACCGCCTATAGAGTAGCATTGCCACCGTAGTATAAACAGATACACAACGTATTTCACGTGTCAATGCTTAGAAAATACGTTCACAACCCTTCCCACGTCATCCAACATGAAAATACTGACATCCAGGAAAATATGACTATGGAAGAAAGACCTGTTGAGATCGTGGACCGTCGGGAACAAGTGCTTAGGTCGAAGGACATTCCACTTGTTAAAGTCAGATGGCAACATCACAGAGTCTATGATTGCACTTGGGAGCCCGAATCGGATATGCGGGATAAATATCCTGAACTCTTCACTTTGTACTCTTAAACTGAATTTCGCGGATGAAATTCCTTTAAGGGGGTAATGATGTAAGACCCGCAATTTTTCAAAAAATATCTGAATAAAATTCATGAGGCATTTACCGGTAAAAATAGCATTTTTTCTCAGAATGCGAAATGAATCAATTCCTGCGAGCCAGTTATACTTAGGACATTCGTCGAATCGCGAATATATGCTCAAATACTCTGGAAGCCATAACTTCCTATCTAAATGAAATCAAAGGATTCCTGCGAGCCAACTTTCTTAGTTACATCAATGCGAAGATAATGGCCTACTTAGAATTTTTCGGAAAAAAATCGCCGAAAACCCAAAATTTTTACGGGACCCCCGGAAATGTTGGTGGGACCCACAAAAATATTTCTCAGAAAATATTCTAGAATATTCTAGCACCTTCTAGCATCTTCCAGAACCTTCCAGCTCCTTCCAGCACCTTCCATGGAAGGGATTTCTGAAAAGCCAAGGGGTATAAGGGTAAAAGTGAAACTTGGGGCCCAAGTTTCACTTCCTATAAATAGAGAAGCCCCCCTCTCTCTAAAAATCGCCAACTCTTCTCTCTCTCCTCCTTTTCCCAAACCTCCCCTACGTAGCCTAGCCCACCTGACTTAGCCTGAGCCTGCCTGACCTTGTCTGAGCATGCCTGACTTAGCCTGAGCCTGCCTGACCTGGTCCTAACCCACCTGACCTAGGTCTGAACCTACTTGACCAAAGTCCAAACCCAGTTGACTGGACTTGAACCTGGTTTGGTTCAAAGTCAAAGTCCAAGTCCTTTTTCGTCCAAAGTTTAAAGTTGATCCTTTTTCGAAGTCGAGCCTCGTTCGAAGCGTTTGAAGCAATTGGAGTCGTTTCTTCCTCAAATTGAAGTAAGTTCGCTTCATTAATCCATCTTTCTCAAGTAATTGATTGTTTGTATATAGCATATACTTTCTGAAGTAGTATCTTGCTTTAGTTCTTGGTTGAGCCCTCTAGGACGCTTCGGTGTTCACGTGCTCGCCTCATAACTATTGTCAGATATATATATTCGAATGCGCAATATATGCGTTCTTCAAAAATAGTATCTCACCCTAGTTCTTGGTTGAGCCCTCTAGGACACTTCGGTGTTCACTCGCTCACCTCGTAACTATCGTTGGATACAGATCTAGGTGTATATCTATTGATTCTGCCGACGCGTCTTATATCGCACAGGCTATGTAATTTACCTTTGCCATCGCGTCGTATGATGACAAGGCTCCCTGCTTTCTGTATTTTTCAATTTATGCACCTCCGATTATGCATTTACTTACGCCGTCGCGTCGAACGATGCCAAGGCTCCTGCTTTCTGCAATGTATTTACTTATGTCGTCGGGTCGAACGATGCCAAGGCTCCTATTTTGTTATATATGTAGAATATTTCGTTCAGTTACATACCCTGAACAATAGTATATGCATTTCCTTTATGCCGCCGCTGTATAAAACACAACCTTCTGCTTATACTATATATATGGCGCGTAAATAAGCGTTCAAATGGAGATCAACTTCAAATCGCCAATGCAATTCCCTTACCGCTCCTCGTTCAAGATTCTGCTTGACGAATGAAGCTCCTATTGGAAAGGCTTCAGTTTTTGGCAAAATGCTCTTTACGTAAAGACTAAATCAATTATGTATGGCCTTACTATGGCCCAGGGTTCCTGCAACCTTGATGAATGCAAAGTACGCACAACGGTGCATATCCATCTCCCGAGTTAAGCGTAGCGATTTCCTGCCAAAGAGAAGAGATGCCGCTGAAATGGACAAAAGAAACGCACGCTTTCTCCGTTAAAGAGAGGAAGTGCTGCTGAAATTCCTGAAGAAGCTAAGAATAGCTCAGAAAGAACGTAGCAGGAGTGCAACCCAGTTTATGGAACGCCTTCTACAATGTAGAAAGGTTCGTCACACCACTGTCGGTAGAGCAGAGGAGGTGCTGGCAGAATGGTTGGCAAAAGAGCTGCTAGAACCAGTTAAGTGGCACAACAATGCCGTTTGTTGGAACGACGTCAGAATGACTCGTCTCCCTGACACCTGCAAGGGCACCATACTTGTAAGAGTCGTTGCACCAAGGTAGTGGTAGCGCCTTGACGAGGTCCTAAGCTCGTTGCGTAAAAATATGCCGAGTAGCCGATCCATAGAGATCGAGTCATGTGCATGCTCATTAAGAATTATCAGACAACCAGACTCGTAAGGGCCACTGAGCCGGACTGTGTTGTTTCCACCGAAAGAGGTGAAGTGCTCGTCAAGGCCGAAGTGCCGAGAGCAAAGTTAAGCATGTATATGAATAAAACCTTTGTTACACAGTGAAAACCGTGTGGTTGATTGGGGTCGGGTACATAGTTATCAAAGGCTGCCCTATAGGCATGCAATGTTCGTCAAGTAATTGTAAGACCGGCAGGCCCCTTTCAGAATTTCTCATCGAGGAAGACGGTGATGGCGCAGCCTTGAGTGACATATATTTCACCCGAACCTGATAGAGTTCATTGATGGCCTCCGCACTCAGAGGTATGGAGGTCGTGGTTATCCTTAAATATCTAAGGATTGAACCCAACTACTGCAGTAGCAGAATGCATTCGGATACCTAGTAAGGATCTCTTCTGGTATGCTGTACCGTCCAACTAGGGGGATGGGGTCAACAGGCCTCTGGGGTATCTAAAATACATAGAATAATAAACCCCCAGATCGTCGCGTTGTCGCCCAGATATGAGTCCCCTAAGCCCAGGGGAAGATGCAATTATCGAAACAAAGTATTAGCTTAGGTACAACGATACTTTGAATGTATGCGTATATGTACGTTGTTGAGTCAGTCCTGCATAACCTTTGTGATGGTGTCTTGTTCGGTATACTACTGAACCGACTAGGCAAAGACGCGTGTTGTATCCACACGACCAAGCGAAGCTCGAGGAGTTGTCCTTAGATGCGTGGGATACAGATGTGCCAAGTATGAAGACTTAAGCTAGACATCCATTCGTGACCCTGAAGAGGTCAAAGCTAAGTCGTAAAGACTTAAGCGGTTATTCTAACTCACAGCCCTGAAGAGGCTTATGCGAAGTCATGAAGGCTTGCGTGGATGTTCAACTCATAGCCCTGAGGAGGCTCTTGCGATATACGCTAAGTCATGGAGGCTTGAACGTCGTATTATGAACTGCGACCCTGAGTGGTCCATGCATTTACTTGAGTTGAATAGATAGGTGTTTGCTTACTACCAGACCATCAGTGGTTCTGACCCCGTTTAATGGGGATTTCAGGTGTTGTACCTGCGTGGCGATTTGCGGAGCAAGGCGGCATCGAGTTCCAGGGTTTCTCTAGACAGAGTTGTACTGCTTCCTTTTATTGAACCCACATTGCTTTTTTCTAAGCAGTAGTGTTGTAATAAACATGTGTTTTCGATAAAATGGAACATTTGGTGGTCAATGAGTTGCTTGGCCATATACCTGCAACGTGCTCAGAGTTTTCTAAAACCGACAACTCATTATCGTCTGATTCCGCTGCTAAAAGCTTTTCTAAGTTCCGCTGCAAAGAAAAAAAAAATTCATGAAAATTTTAACTTAGCTTTGTTTTGAAAATCTGGGGCGTTACAAATCTTGTTGAGGTTGTGCAACAGCAGGTAGTTGCAATGCAACAAGTGGGTGCGAACCTCCAACAGGTGGCCCAAGATAGGTAGAACATAGGTACAGTCACTTACAAGCGCTTTATGGAAACGGATCCCCCTGCTTTTAAGGGCGAGACGGACCCTGAAGCAGCAGAGACGTGGATACGCGAGATAAAACATATTTTTCGTGTTCTGAATGTTCCAGAGGAACACAAGGTGAACTTCGGTACTTATCGTTTGAAGGACCACGCTGAGAAGTGGTAAGACACGATCTCCGCGGTCAAGTTCCAGAATGAAAAGGTTACTTGGGATGAGTTTGTTGAGGTTTTCAACTCTGCATATTTTCCTAAGCATGAACGTAGTAAGAAGATGCAAGAATTTTTAGACCTATAACAAGGGGCAACAACACTGGTGGATTATATCACTAAGTTTCGCTGTCTAGAACGATATTGCCCAAATGTATACACCGTGGAAGAGGATCGAGCAATGAAGTTTGCTTGTGGATTGAAGCCAGCTTTAAGGACCAAGGTGTTCACCCAAGGGCCAAAATCACTCAATGAGGCCATTGAAGTAGCGACCCTATTGGAAGAAGATTGGGTCAAAGAGCAAAAGAATCAATGGAATAAACCCGAGCAACAGATCAAGGTGAGTACTAATGAGAAAAATCCTAGTGAAAGGGAGTTCACACCACCTACAAAAAAGAAAATGCGGCAGGAAGGCTACCCGAACCGCCAACAACAAAGGAAATCGCAACAGCCAAAGGCTCAACAAATTTATCAACGGTGCAATGAGGATCGTCCCTTCGGAGTTTGCCCTCTCTATAATGGCAAGTGTTTCAAATGTGAGCAACCAAGACATATTGCTAAGTTTTGCCCAAAGAAGTTTACTGAAAATTTAGTTTGAGCTGATTCAACACCATTAAAGGAAAAGACATGCCATTAACTAAGAAATACCATAACCTTTTTGTCAATTGATGTTTGTGATTTCATGGACGAAATCCTTTTTAAGGAGGGTACAATGTAAAACCCGTGAATTTTAAGAAATTTTCAATGAAATAAAAATGTGTTTATGTGAAATAATATGGTTTATGAAATATTCAATATGATTTTGAGGCTTGCGGGCCAGTAGAGCGAACCTGATAACAAATACTAGAAAGGGTACATAGATCCGAACTTTAGTAAGATCCGATGATTCGACCCGGTTCATGGGGCCCAATGGGAAACCCGATGGTTTTGGGATAATAGCGTGAGATCCGAAGCACATTTAAGGTGAGAGGGTGCAAAGTTGAAATAAATGGGAGAAAAATCCATGTAGTAACAAGAGAGAGCTACCAGCGGGGGTAAACATCTCAATAAGACATAAAGGAAATTTCTTTGCAAAAGTAAACAACAAGCAGTGGTGTGGTGTAGTGGTAGGGCACACAGTTGTGTGGAGCCATAACCCAAGTTCAAAACTCATGGTGCGCCCACGTAGAATTGAAAAACATTATATTTTTTTCATGAAATTCGGAACAAGACGAATAGGGTTAAATACAATTTAATCCACACACTTTGCAACGAAAAGCAATGTAGCACAACTGGTGGGGTTCGTTACCCCTTAGGTTGAAAACCCTAGTTCAAAACCCCATGTGCACAGATTTTTCTTTTTACACACAAAGGTTACAATTTTTACTTTAGTAAAAAAAATAATAATAATAATAAAATAAAGAAGAAGATGGTAAAAACGTGGGATCTTGGCCAAGCCCACTTCTTAGGCCTTTTCAGCTCACTTTACCAACATTGGTGGGGATTCCCATCAAAAAGGGAAAAGGGTACCAATAAAGCAATCAAATGGGAGGTTAGAGAAAATCTTGCCAAAGGAGAAGGGGGGGCAATTCTGGAAAATCGGTGCACCCACCAAAAACGTGGGATGGGGATGGAGCTTTGAAGTTTTAAAGTTTAAAACTCCCCTAATTAAGAGGAGTTAAATGAGGGGCTCAAGGGAAACCGTGTAACTCTCTCTCTCTCTCTCTCTCTCTCTCTCTCTCTCTCTCTCTCTCTCTCTCTCTTGTGCACAACCACCATTGTTGGAAGGTGAAAGTTTTCTTCTTCGTGACCAAGTGTGCTGCAATGTGAGAAGAAAAAACACAAGAGATACCATTAACGCCGCTAAAAGCTTAAAAAAAAAAAACAAAGGTAAGGGGCATTATTTTCATATGTACGTGATCAATGCCTAGTGGTACTAGTATGTGCGTCATATTTTTTTTAGCACAAACAAGGAAAAATATAGGAAGATGAACCATTTCCAAAGACAACTACATGGCATGCATGGTTGACGTTGATGGTGGTTTACTTGTGAATAGTCAATGATGGTTTATTCTTTCTTATTACTCAATTAATGTATTAGACGAATTTATGGAGGTTACCAGATTAAACATGCATTGAATGCTAAAAAAAAATCTGGAAGAAGGACCATGTACAACTCATGTTAGTCAGTTTATTTATCATACATGAATTTGAGACCATCGGCTGGGTATATCAGACCTACATAACTTGCTTAAAAATGAGAACTTGACAACATAGTTTATGTTTTACAAATACTTTTTATATAGTTGTAGTATTATCTAGTTATATTATATGCAAATGCATCAGCCCGATGCATTCTAAATGTTTGGCTGGTTGATAAAAATATGCATATACGTTACCTGCATAGCCATGTTGTAGCTGAAACAAAATTTCTTTGTAATCTGGTCCTGTAACGTCATGCTCATTCTCTTCTTTTCAATTTTATTAATTTTCTTTTAAAACCTGGACATAGGTAAGTTGATTGATACTTGAAACATTAACCCACGTTTCCAGGATCATGTGTGGAGAGCTTGCTGAGTACACAAACCATCTGTACCTACCTATACCATAGTAGTTCAAGGGAAAAAAAATAAACATAATATAATAGTAAGGTAGGTATGAGTGGGGATGCACTAACTAGGGTCTGCTCCACCAGCAAGGACGCTCGGTATTCTTTTCACTAAATGTCCAACCATGCTGGACATTATCAGATTGAAAAAAAATAAAATAAAATGGAAACCCATTATTAAACTGGGTATTGTGAAAGCAATCATTTTACGTTGGTTGAGGTCTTGAAATTTTAACATACCTAGGTAGGCATGATGCAGTCTTCCTTTTAAGGGGATTCAGTCATTTCATGAGAAGTAATACCATTTTATTCACAGATTTGTATATGCATATCAAAACTAATAAGTAGTTATAGAAATATGTATTCTCACTATCGGCTGGACCTAGTTCAAGAAGGTGATTGTTTCATTGCAGCGTCAAGATCAATGAATTCATTAATGATTCAATGGTATATACTGGATCAAACTCAGTAATGAACCCAACCGTTTTCACAAGGCTCTACATGGACGGGTGTAATCAGCTGGTAATTGTTAAACGTGATTCTAATCTAACTTGAGTCTTTGCCAATGCTAAACCACATACAAATCAGATTCATATAATATTGGACGTGAGGCTTGTTCCGTTTAATATGAATTTCCTACATATAGCACAAGAATATTATGGGTTCAGTTTCATTGTTTATACAATTTAAATGTTGTATTAGTTTGTTTGGACGTCATCTAAACCAAGTATGAGTCTGGAAAATGGACCAAACATACTCATGTAATTCTTGTTAGGCCAATATATATATATATATATATATATATATATATGAAAGAGTTTTACTCTGTATGACACACTCGGTGGGCAGAACCATGTCAATGGAAGTGGGTGCCTCACTGAACCCTAGCTGGACTACCCTGCCACTTCTGGCAGCAGTCCATCGACGGGCTGGAAATTTCACTAACGTCAGCATGCGGGTTGAGCACACTGAACCTGCACCTAGTATGGCTCGATGTATGTTGGCCAGACCAGCATCTTGTTGATCCAGCAGGGCACCACGGGTCTGGTGTGGGCTACAGGCCTTGTTGGTGTCGTGTGACTGCAGCTTCAAAGCCGTGGTCCCGGGCGGTACTCCATGAATCTACTAGAAACCGGTTGAGGCCAGTAGGCTCCCTCTTGTCAGACAATAGCAGGGGCTGCCTTCGTGCAAACCTAGTTGGCTGGATCGAGGGGTTTCGTCTCTCTCTAGGCTTGGGGTTCAGAAATGTTGTCGCAATGGCACTGGCCATTGCTCATAATGGAAGGTCAGCCATAGGGGTTCGTCGTGACCTGCTGGATTAGACAGTTGTGCTGCACCATTGATGTAGAAACAACAGTGAGTGGGTAACCCCATTCGGTTGCTCGTTGGGCCTTGCACGCATAAGTGGAGGATGGGTTTCTCCTCGAGCACAAGCAACAATTAGTATCCCTTGTTATTTGGCATTACCTTGAGGTGGCGGCTGCACAACCACGAGTCGAGCGTGCTTAGGGCAGCCTGATGTGGCATGAAGTCCATGTGACTTCAATCTGTGTGTACATAAATAAAGAAATGTGCATATATAAGATAAATAAAGCTTGCCGCAAATGGGGCTTCTTAGTTTATGGGTACAAATGTGTACGCCATAGCTCGTAAACAAATATGAAATTGTGGGCTCCAAGTCAAGCCATGTTTCGAGAAATGCTATGTTAATGGTGTTTATGCCACCCGAATCTTAAAATGCAAACAAGTATGTGAACCCGAGACGGGTTTAGGATTTTGGAAATCCCAGTGGTGTGATGGCTCGCACAGGAAAATAAACAAAAATAAAAAAATATATGCAACTTCATAAAGTTTCGAGGTTCTGGGTACACCTGAAAGAAGGTGTATGTTACTGGATTCTTCAGGCTCTGGGTACACCTGAGAGACGGTGTATGTTACCGGACCTATGGTCTACCTTGGAGAGGGTCGGATACGACGTTGAATGCCTGTGCATACCCATAGGGAAATAGAAAGATAAACATCAAAAGTTTACATTGTTCTCGTAGATGTTTGTGAGTATTTTATGTTGTAATCCTTGTAGTGGATCTTGTAAATGCTAAAATCATATAATGCATGTAAGAATAAACACACACTTGATATTTTTCTTGTTTCATAGCAAAGTAGAAAGCATGCATATTTCAGTAGAATTTTTCCTTCTTAGCAAGTTATATTGCCTAGAACTTTACAATTATGATATCTGCAAATGTTGCACATAATTGTACACAGGACACTGAGCACAACATATAAATATAATACTTCTTACACAGACAGGGGAGTCTGACCCTTCTGCATTAAAATTTTTCAAGTAACGCATAATTCGAGCATCGTGGCGTCGTATTTGGAACTAGTCAAGAGATCTCAGTTTTTCAGTGTTTGCTGTTTAAACTCTGAATAGTTAGATTTGTATTTCCATTTATGAGATGTACTTAATGCTTTAATAAATGAATGAAATGATTTCAGTACCTCTCTGGCTTACCTGTAACTCGCCCGACGATTGGACTTGTCACTTCCGCTATTTCAAAAAAAAAAAAAATTACTCCAAAATTTTTACTATAAAAAGTTGGGGCGTTACATGTTGACCCTATCCATAGTAGGGCAGTGTGTTTCAACTGAGAGAACCCTACTAGGCCTATATTCGGATGCATCATCTACTTGCAGTAGTTGGGTTCAATCCTTAGATCTTAAGAATAACCACGACCCCAAAACCCATGAGTGACTAAGGCCATCGTAGACTCTATCAGGTCCAAAGTAAAATACGTGTCACTCAAGGCTGTACCATCACTGTCATTCCACAGTGAGCATAATTCCTGAAGGGGTCTGTCAGTCTTACAATTACTTGGACATATATCTACATGCCATTTAGGCAGCCTGTACCTCAACAGTACGGGAGTATGTACCCGACCCCATTCAGTCTGCCCCAACACAGTCATCATCTGAGGGGGTACCCCTAACACGATTTTCAACCGCGGGGTATGTGCGACCTTAAGTCTTATTCATATGCATGCAGAACACCGCTCTTGGCACTATGGCCACCACGAGCATCACGCCTCTTTGGGTGGAAACAACACACTCTGACTCTTTAGCCCTTACAAGTCTGGTTGCGTAACCGTTCTCAATGAGCATGCATATGACTCGATCTAAATAGATCTGCTGCTTGGTGTATTTTTACGCAACGAGTCCAAACCTAGTCATGGCGCAACCTCTACTCCGGCTCAGCGGACCTTACGAGCAAGGTGCCCTCGCAGGCACAGGGATACGAGCCATTCTGGCATCGTTCCATCAAGGAACATCATTATGTCATTCAACTGGTTGTGGCAGCTCTTCTGCCAACCATTTCGTCAGCACCTCCCCTGCTCTATCGACAATGGTGCGACGAACCCTTCTACATTGTAGAAGGCATTCCATGAACTGGGTAGCACTCTGTTGTATGATAGAGTATACTGCTATGTTCTTTTTGAGTCATTCTTGGCTTCTTCAGAAATTTCAGTAGCACTTCATCTCTTTAACGGAGAAAGCATGCATTTCTTTTATCCATTTCAGGGGCATCTCCCCTCTTTGGGGGGAAATCGCTACGCTTAACTCGGGAAATGGATGTGCACCGTTGTGCGTACCTTGCATCCATCAAGGTTGTAGGAACCCTAGGTCATAGCCAGGCCATACGTAATTGACTTATTCTTTACGTAAAGAGCATTTTGCCAAAAAGCGAAGCCTTTCCAATAGGGGCTTCATTCGTCAAGCAGAATCTTGAACGAGAAGCGGTAAGGAAATCGCATTGGCAATTTGGAGTTGATCTCCATTTGAATGCTCATTTACGCGCAATATATGTAGTATAAGCAGAAGCTTGTGCTTTATACAGCGGCGGCATAAAGAAATGCATATACTATTGTTCGGGGTGTTTAACCAAACAAAATATTCTACATATATATTTGCAGGAAGCAGGAGCCTTGGTGTCATTCAACACGATGGCGTAAGTAAATGCATAATCAGAAATTGCAGAAAGGAGTAGCCTTGGCATCATATGACGCGATGGCAAAGGTAAATTACATAGCCTGTGTGATATAAGACGTGTTGGCAGAATCAGCAGATATACACCTAGATCTGCATCCAACGATAGTTACGAGGCAAGCGGGTGAACATCGAAGTGTTCTGAAAAGCTCAATCAAGAACTATAGCGAGATACCATTTTAAAGAACGCATATACTGTATATTTGATCATATATATCTGACGATAGTTACGAGGCGAGCAGGTGAACACCGAAGTGTCCAAAAGGGGCTCAACCAAGAACTAAAGCAAGATACTACTTCAGAAAGTATATGCTATATACAAATAATCAAATACTTGAGAGAGATGGATTAATGAAGCGAACTTACTTCAATTTGAGGAAGAAACGACTCTGATTGCTTCAAACGCTTCGATCCGTCCTCCAAGAGGTTCGACTTCAAAAAGGATCAAATCTGAACTTCAGACGAAAAAGGACTTAGACCTTGACTTCAAACCTAACTAGGTTTAAGTCAAGTCAGTTGGGTTTGGACTAGGTCAGGTAGGTTCAGACCTAGGTCAGGTGGGTTAGGACCAGGTCAGGCAGGCTAAGACCAGATCAAGCAGGCTTAGACCAGGTCAGGTAGGCTCAGACCTACTGGGCTATGTAGGGGAGGTTCTACAGAGAGAGAGCTTAGAGAGAGAAGGGGGGTTGGCGATTTTTCCTAAATGGGGGCTCCTCTATTTATAGGGAAGGTTGCTTAGGGGCTAAGCAACACCATTTACCTAAATGCCCTTGGGTTTTTTCAGAAATCCCTTCCATGGAAGGTGCTGCAAGATGCTGGAAGGTCCTGGAAGGCTCTGGAATATTCTAGAATATTTTCTGAGAAATATTTTTGTGGGTCCCACAAATATTTTTGTGGGTCCCGCAAAAAAGTCGAGTTTCCGACATTTTTTTCCGAAAAATTCTAAGTAAGCCATTATCTTTGTATTGACGTAACTAAGAAAGTTGGCTCATACGAATCTCTTGATTTCGTTCAGGTAGGAAGTTATGGCTTCCAAAGTGTTTGAGCATATATTCATGAAGATACAAATATCCTAAGTATATTTGGGTCGCAGGAATCAGTTCGATTTGCTTTACGGTAAAAATGCTATTTTCACTAAAAAATGCCTCAAGAATTTATTCAGAGTTTGAACTGAAAAATTGCGGGTCTTACACCAGTCCTCCATCTTCCCTCTTTAGATCCCAACCGTCCATTCTAAAAACCCTACATATTTAAGGCATTAAGAGAGAGAAAGAGAGGATTCTCTTGTGCGATTTTGGTGGAGCCTCTCTCCCCTTCCCTTCTCTTCCAAACCGTGAGAGTGTTAGTGAGTGTCTGTGGGTGCTAAGCACCACGTTGGGTGGAGCTTCTCAACCGTAACATCATCATCTTCACCCTTCTTTGAAAGCCTCGAAGGTGAGACGCTCCTTCACAAGACCAGGAATGTGGTTTTCGCTTGAGCATTTCAGATTTTATTACTCATTAGCCGATTTCATTGAGTAGGATTGCATGCAGCATGTTTGTGGGTTTCAATTAAGCAAATTTCTATGCATTCTTGCATTTTTGTGAGTTTCCATTTCACCTACTTTGTTGTGGATTTTTGGTTGAGCAAATGCATCTGTGTTCTTGCATTTTTCGTGGGCTACCCATGCATGTTTTTATTTCAGATCTGTGGACTTCGTTGAAGCACACCCTCATGCATCTATTTTTGACAAACGTGATAGGTTGTAAGGGTACGGGATCATTCCATACTCGCTCGCATTGTCTCCATTTGTGTTTGTCGCATTTCTTTACACTTTTTGTTGGTTGTCTCGTGGTATACCCCGTTCCTGCCCAGCCATGGCAGCGAATCAAGGCTACCAAGGGGTCATTTTGGTTTGCAATGAGGCCTGTGAATCGGCTCTAGCCCAGCAACCCTACCCAGTTCGGGTTAGCCCCTTTGGGGATTCGGATGCTGCTGGCTAGGTTGGTCAGGCCAAGCACGACTCCCCTCTTTCTTTTGCAGTTCGGTTGGACCCATCCAGCTAGCTGGACGTGTCCAGCAAGAGGTGTCAGCCAGGGCCTTCCCCTCTTTTGCGCCTTTCAGCACTTCGTAACCCATGAGCGGAGCTCCATTTAGGGGCTATGGGTTTTGGTCTTTCACCGTTGGCCTGACATGGTCTGGACCGAATATGGTCCAGACCTGTCAAAGGCCTGAGCATAGTTCGAATGGGACGTCCTTCTCTTCCTATCTCCATTTCTGTTTTTGCGCAACTTGTGCCAGCACCCAGTTCGGGTGGCTAGAGTTTTCGGATGGCCTAACATGGTCTGGACTGGATATGGTCCAGACCTGTTAGATGCCCCTAACCGAACCGAGTTTTGGTTAAGGGCTCCTCGCTTTTGTGCCCAGCTTAAAGCGGGTGATGTTTGGGCTGCTACAGCCTAGCAGCAGCATTTGGACCGCAGTTGGGTGCAGGCCGTAGGCCTGCGCCCCTTTGTTCGGTGGCAGCTGGGCCACGTTTGGGGTCTCGACATTCGGTCCTATCCCTGCTCAAGTTAGAGCAGCCCATTAGTTGGTCCAGACCTGGACCATTTCCTTTGTAGTTGCAACCGAGTACGCGTGTGTGTGAAGGCTCTTTTCCCGAACCCGGCACACCTAGTCTGGATGTTTTGTCCCTTGCAGCAGGGTCACTTTGGCGCTGTGTGACAGCATAGCCTGCTGTCCACTTTTTCGTTCTGCAGCACTGCCCAAGTCGGGCCTCCTACGTGCGCGTGGTGCCCCATGGCACTGTATGGCGGGTTTTGGTGTGGGACCATTTTGGAAACTCCAGTCCAGCAAGATGGAATTTCTTCCTTTGCGCTGCGCTTTAAGCGTTGTTAGCAGACCTTCGAGTTGCAGCCTATGGGGCTGCAAGTATGCTTATGATGCGGGATCCAATATCCCAATGAATACATTAAGTGTTTTGACTAGTTACGAACCGTGCTGCGAGTGCGCATTGTCCAATGCGAAATTACGTAAAAATGGTTACGTATGCGCAATGATATGGTAAAAAACCGCCAATTGGAGTAGTATAGATTCACCCTCGTTGTGGGTATGGCCACCTTAGCATAGAACGCAAAATGTTCGCAAATGATTGCAAATGATACCTCGTTAAGTGTCTTTTTATAAAAATAAGGTTTCTTACGAAGTTAAGAGGTTGATGGCACTTCTCTTGTCGTACACGACACGTCACAAATTACGTGTTTATTTAAGCAAATCATCACGAGTTATGTGTTGCAAGATATGGTTGCAAAGTGCGTAAATAGATGTTAAACCCATCAATATGGGTAATGTGGATGCATACTTTTATGCATATGTCCGCTTTTGCATAGAACGCGAATGTTTTGCAAATGGTACCTTGTTTAATGTCTTTAAGTAAAATAAGGTTTTACATAACTATGAAACCTATGGCGTATGCCATCAAATGAATGCAGCCACATGTTCACTTTTGGACATATTTGAATGTACGAACCACTTAGCAATTAAATGTAATTTCCCTAAGTATGAAGGGAGTTTGAGGCACACGTATGGAGATTATTAGTCTTATGAGACTTATGCGATATTTGGAACTCCTTGGCGAGTTTTAGTGTGGGTGATGGCCCCACCTCGCGAGATGAGCTCGCTTATGATAAAGATACAAGTTTGTATGCCTTTGCATGTTTCACGATTCATTGCTAGAAATGCTTACTGTGGCAAAATGTTTCTAACTGTCTCATCGTAATGATCCATGATTTGGATCATTACATTGCTAGTTCACATGTTCGAGGCACGATGCACATATATGCACACTTGTACCTACGTGCAAATCAAGGCAAACTATCTGTTCTGCATGACATATTTTTTCTATGTTAATACATTGGTTAATTATGTTCCTTGATGCATACTATGCTATAAATGTTATGAAGTGTGAAATGAATAGTCTTAGTTATTTTCTCATGATTGGCCTAATTACATTCCAAAAGCATGTTAATGATAGTAGTTATCACTTATTGCTCCATGTGTAGTTTTATCACTGCTTTATACTTACTCATGTTGTAACTGCTCAATTATTGTAAATAAGCATGCTATGTGTTTCATGATAGACTGTGCTATCGAATTTCACACATTGATATATTGTGTTTTGGTTTGTCTCACCAGCTCGAAAGAGTACTGACCCCATTTTTTGGGGATAAAGGTGTTTGTTTAGGCGTGCGATGGAGCTCGATGTGTGGCAGCAGACATGAACCCACACTTTTGAACCATCAAGGATCTTGGTAGTTGTTGTTTTATAAAAAGGGAAATTGTTGTACTAATTGTAAAATATGTTAATGGAAGTTGTTTCAAAATCAATGTTGTTTCACCCTGTGACCCGCCCAGAGTTCACCGCTTGTTTTCCCCTTTTGGTTCTTTCGCATTTGCACAATGTTTTCAAAAAAAAAAGTTTGTCCAAAAATCCAAAGGATTTTTTTTCAAGTCGGGAATTCTGGGGGCATCGCAGAAAGGGCCCATGGCCCTTCAGTGTTATCGTTTTCTTTTTTTTCTTCTGGTTCTTTGAGCTTGGCACGTCGGGTCATCTGGGGCTTTGGGCACCCGGTTTGTCAAAGTTTCGGGGGACTAGGGTCACGGACCCATGTGCCTGGTCTGAACCAAAGGTTCAGACCAGAACTAGGTCAGACCGTGTGGGTCCGATACCAGGGACCAGACGCACAACCCTCTCGCTTTGGCCCAGTTTTGACCCAAGGCAGCTGCCTAGTGGCAAGCTGCGGCTGTGGTTCGTAGCTACTTGCTGCACTGCATGGAGGTCGGTCTGAATCGAGGGTTCAGACCCCTCTTTTTGCAGAAGCATGGTCTGGTCCAGAGGACCAGACCTAGGTCAGGTTCATCCCTCCTTCCACTGTCTTGGTGCCATAGATTTTTTTTCGTTACCGAAAGATTGCGATTTTTGGGTAGCCGATTCGGGCTCACCCAGTTTCGATGAAGGGTCTGGCCTGAACCGTGGGTTCAGACCAGGACCCTTATCAGACCATGCGGTCTGGTCTGGAGGACCAGACCAGCATGCTTGTAAAATTTGTTCAGCATTTTCTGCAGGGATTACCGGGTGCCACTTACACCCGGGTCCCTTGCTACCTTGGCGCACTGTGATGCAGTTGTCACCATCGGTGACTTTGTAGCCGAATGTGGCCATTGAGGGAAGCCATGCCACAGTCTTGGTCTGGCCCACATGACCAGACCCACACCCCTACCTGTTGTTGTATAGCTGCCATAGGCTACTGGGTGCCATTGCACCCGGATCCCTTGCAGTTTTGGTACCTGTTGGCTTGCTGTCACCATCGGTGACCAGCTGACCTTAGTCAAGACCCTTGAGTGTAGCCAAAAGACAGTCTCAGTCTAGCTCGAATGTCCATACTCGATCCCCTCTTATCTCGCATCATTGCAATCGTTGAAGGCCCCAAGTATGGGTTTTGGTTGCAAGCAATCAGCTAGCAGTGTGCACTGGTGCATGTGTACATATACATGTGTAACATATATATGTGTATATGTGCGTTTAGATATATGTATATATACATACATAGTAGAGTCGGATGATACGGTGCGACTACCTACGGGAAACCAAATGGACCCATGGCACCCTCGTGCTTTGTCCAAATATGTCCCTGGTTACTTTCATACTCCAATGTGAGTACGAGTCACGGATAGTGTCCGATGTTTTGTTTTGGGTCCGCAGGCACGACACTTGTTATCATCGCAAAATTTTTACTTTTTGCGAGTCAAACTAACCTTTGAAAAAGATTTTGAAAATAACTCGCCTCCGTTTTAAAATGCGGGATAATTTCGAAGAATGGGACTCGCCTGTCGGTACGAGGTTCAACCGTTCCTGGCGCCTTTACCAGGGGTAATTAAACCAAGGATCAATTGTATGCTTAACTTTATTCAACTTGTCTAAATCATGTTCTATTTCCTAAATGCACGAAGAATCAGGCATGTGCTATGATTTTATGAAAATGCATATTTGAAAAACATGATGCTTGCTTTGAGATTTGGAAAATATTTGGAAAATGAACTCTTTGAAAATCGTGAATCATGTTGAGATACTGTATTTGAGAAAGTGAAAATCGATTTCTAAAGAAATATAAGGATTTTGTGAAAATCGATTTTGAGAAATGTGAAATAACTTTGGAAAACTTGATTTCTTTGAATTCGAACTTTGAAATTGAAAATATAACTTAGAAAATCGAATTTAGAACTTGGGAAATACTTGAAATATCATTGCCAAATCAATATTTTGAGAAAATCGATTTTTGAGTAAGACTTAGGAAAATTTTTGGGAAAATTGATTTTTCTGAATTGAAATTGAAATTAGTAAATGCATGAATTGAATGAATATGGATTTGAAATACTTGGTTTTGAGGAATTGAGGAAATCCTTTTTGTATTTTTGAGAAATGCAGTGCATTTTTGAAGTTAGCCTAAGAGTGTAGGCTGAATGTGGCTAATACGAAGATTACAAATCTAGGTATCATTTGTATTCTGACTATGGCCATAAATACAAATTCCACCAAGTTTGTCAACTCCATAAGAGCTAGTGCACGTGCCATTCGTGTAGACCATAGTGAATTTATAAAGAATGTGCATGTAACGCCCCGGATTTCCAAAACAAAGCTAAGTTAAAATTTTCATGAATTTCTTTTTTTTTTTTTTTCATTGCAGCGGAACTTAGAAAAGCTTTTAGCAGCGGAATAAGACGATAATGAGTCGTCGGTTTTAGAAAACTCCGAGCACGTTGCAGGTATATGGCCAAGCAATTCATTGACTGTAAGACCCGCAATTTTTCAGAAAATATCTGAATAAAATTCATGAGGCATTTACCGGTAAAAATGACATTTTTCTCAGAATGCGAAACGAATCAATTCCTGCGAGCCAGTTACACTTAGGATATTCGTCGAATCGCGAATATATGCTCAAACACTCTGGAAGCCATAACTTCCTATCTGAAAAAAATCAAAGGATTCCTGCGATCCAACTTTCTTAGTGGCATCAATACGAAGATAATGGCGTACTCAGAATTTTTCAGAAAAAAATCGCCGAAAACCCGAAATTCTTGCGGGACCCACAGAAATATGGGTGGGACCCACAGAAATATTTCTCAGAAAATATTCTAGAAGATTCTAGAATATTCCAGCACCTTCCAGCACCTTCCAGAGCCTTCCAGCTCCTTCCAGCACCTTCCATGGAAGGGATTCTCAGAAAAGCCCAAGGGTAAAGAGGGGATTCTGAAACTTGGGGCCCAAGTTTCAGAACCTATAAATAGAGGACCCCCCCTCCTTTAGAAAATCGCCAACCCCTCTCTCTCTCCTCCTTTTACAAACCTCCCCTACCTAGCCTAGCCCACCTGAGCCCACCTGACCTGGTCTGAGCCTGCCTGACTTAGCCTGAGCCTGCCTGACTTAGCCTGAGCCTGCTTAACCTGGTCTGAGCCTGCCTGACTTAGCCTGAGCCTGCTTGACCTGGTCTGAGCCTGCCTGACCTGGTCCTAACCCACCTGACCTAGGTCTGAACCTACTTGACCTAAGTCTGAACCCAGTTGACTTGACTTGAACCTGGTTTGGTTCAAAGTCGAAGTCCAAGTCCTTTTTCGTCCGAAGTTCGAAGTTGATCCTTTTTCGAAGTCGAGCCTCGTTCGAAGCGTTTGAAGCAATCGGAGTCGTTTCTTCCTCAAATTGAAGTAAGTTCGCTTCATTAAACCATCTCTCTCAAGTATTTGATTGTTTGTATATAGCATATACTTTCTGAAGTAGTATCTTCCTTTAGTTCTTGGTTGAGCCCTCTAGGACACTTCGGTGTTCACGCGCTCGCCTCGTAACTATCGTCGGATATATATGTTCGAATACGCAGTATATGCGTTCTTCAAAATAGTATCTCACCCTAGTTCTTGGTTGAGCCCTCTAGGACACTTCGGTGTTCACTCGCTCGCCTCGTAACTATCGTTGGATACAGATCTAGGTGTATATCTGCTGATACTGCCGACGCGTCTTATATCGCACAGGCCATGTAATTTACCTTTGCTGTCGCGTCGTATGATGCCAAGGCTCCCTGCTTTCTGTACTTCCGATTACTGCACTTCCGATTATGCATTTACTTACGCCGTCGCGTCGAATGATGCCAAGGCTCCTGCTTTCTGCAATGTATTTACTTACGCCGTCGCGTCGAACGATGCCAAGGCTCCTGTTTTGTTATATATGTAGAATATTTCGTTCAGTTACACACCCTGAACAATAGTATATGCATTTCCTTTACGCCGCCGCTGTATAAAGCACAGGCTTCTGCTTATATTACATATATGGCGCGTAAGTGAGCATTCAAACGGAGATCAACTCCAAAATCGCCCATGCGATTCCCTTACCGCTCCTCGTACAAGATTCTGCTTGACGAATGAAGCCTCTATTGGAAAGGCTTCGCCTTTTGGCAAAATGCTCTTTACGTAAAGACTAAATCAATTACGTATGGCCTGGCTACGGCCCAAGGTTTCTGCAACCTTGATGGATGCAAAGTACGCACAACGGTGCGCATCCATTTCCCGAGTTAAGCGTAGCGATTTCCCACCAAAGAGGGGAGATGCCGCTGAAACGGATAAAAGAAACGCACGCTTTCTCCGTAAAAGAGAGGAAGTGCTGCTAAAATTCCTGAAGGAGCTAAGAATGGCTCAGAAAGAACGTAGCAGAAGTGCTACCCAGTTATGGAACGCCTTCTACAATGTAGAAAGGTTCGTCGCACCACTGCCGGTAGAGCAGAGAAGGTGTTGACAGAATGGTTGGCAGAAGAGCTGCCAAAACCAGTTAAGTGGCACAATGATGTCCTTTGTTGGAACGATGTCAGAATGACTCGTCTCCCTGACACCTGCAAGGGCATCATACTTGTAAGAGCCGTTGCGCCAAAGTAGTGGTAGCGCCTTGACGAGGTCCTGAGCTCGTTGCGTAAAAATACGCCGAGTAGCCGATCCGTAGAGATCGAGTCATGTGCATGCTCATTGAGAATTATCAGACAACCAGACTCGTAAGGGCCGCTGAGCCGGAGTGTGTTGTTTCCACCGAAAGAGGTGAAGTGCTCGTCAAGGCCGAAGTGCCGAGAGCAGAGTTAAGCATGCATATGAATAAAACCTTTGTTCCACGGTGAAAACCGTGTGGTTGATTGGGGTCGGGTACATACTTCTCAAAGGCTGCCCTATAGGCATGCAATGTTCGTCAAGTAATTGTAAGACCGGCAGGCCCCTTTCAGAATTTCTCACCGAGGAAGACGGTGATGGCGCAGCCTTGAGTGACATATATTTCACCCGAACCTGATAGAGTTCATTGATGGCCTTCGTCACTCAGAGGTATGGAGGTCGTGGTTATCCTTAAATATCTAAGGATTGAACCCAACTACTGCAGTAGCAGAATGCATTCGGATACCTAGTAAGGATCTCTTCCGGTATGTTGTACCGTCCTACTAGGGGGATGGGGTCAACAGGCCTCTGGGTATCTAAAATACATAGAATAATCAACCCCCAGATCGTCGCGTTGTCGCCCAGATATGAGTCCCCTAAGCCCAGGGGGAGGTGCAATTATCGAAACAAAGCATTAGCTTAGGTACAGCGCTACTTTGAATGTATGAGTGGATGACGTTGTTGAGTCAGTCCTGCATAACCTTTGTGAAGGTGTCATGGTCGGTATACTACTGGACCGATTGGGAAAGAACCCCATTGATATCCGTACGACTAAGTGAAGCTCGGAGAGCTGTCCTTAGATTCGTAGGATACAGATGTGCCAAGCATAAAGGCTTGAGCTAGACATCCATTCGTGACTCTGAGGAAGTCAAGGCTAAGTCGTAGAGACTTGAGAGGTTATTCTAACTCACAGCCCTGAAGAGGCTTATGCGAAGTCATGACGACTTGCGTGGATGTTCAACTCATAGCCCTGATGAGGCTTGTGCGATATACGCTAAGTCATGGAGGCTTGAGCGTCGTATTACGAACTGCGACCCTGAGTGGTCTATGCATTTACTTGAGTTAAATAGATAGGTGTTTGCCTACTTACCAGACCATCAGTGGTTCTGACCCCATTTAATGGGGATTTCAGGTGTTGAACCTGCGTGGCGATATGCGGAGCAAGGCGGCATCAAGTTCCAGGGTTTCTCTAGACAGAGTTGTACTGCTTCCTTTTTATTGAACCTTCACTGCTTTTCTAAGCAGTAATGTTGTAATAAACATGTGCTTTCGATAAAATGGAACACTTTGGTGGTCAATGAGTTGCTTGGCCACATACCTGCAACGTGCTCGGAGTTTTCTAAAACCGACGACTCATTATCGTCTTATTCCGCTGCTAAAAGCTTTTCTAAGTTCCGCTGCAAAGAAAAAAAAAAGAAATCCATGAAAATTTTAACTTAGCTTTGTTTTGAAAATCTGGGGCGTTACAGAATTGGTATCAGAGCAAGAGTCTGAGAAACCTGGTTCGAGATCCGACTTGTCCACTATATCGCACTGTAAGTATATTTTATACTTCTTGTTCTGATCTGGGTGCATCTTTGTATAGATGGCAACTCACGACTCCCGAGGATACTGCTATCGTTGTGGGATCATGCACGATGAGTGGGTATGCCCATATGAAGTCCAAGACTGTCAATATTGTGGCGAAGAAGGGCATTCTGTCAACGAATGCCAAATGAAGCATACCGCCGATATGGGTCGGCGGGGATGGCTTGGTCTTAGGGATGAGACCTCGCGTGTTAGTGGGCCACATTACTCCAGTAGAGAGAGTAGCCGTACTCCAACAACTTCTGATGAACTACCATCTCTGGTAGGATTTGACTTGAACTTCCTTGAGGGATTTGGTCAATCGCAAGGCTATCAACAGGCATCATGTACGCCTAGCTTGCACAGTTGGGAGGAGGGATGCAACAACTCCTTCTATAATCCCATTATGATTTCAGATTCCTCGAATCAAAGTACTATTATATGGGGGAACAGAGCGGGTACACCAACGCCGAGTCTGAATGGCCAGGAAGAGGGATACAACCTATATCATCCCGTTATGGTCTCGGATTCTCCGAGCCATGATGCCACTGAATGCGCAAGTGGACCGGCATCACTGATCTATCCACAAGAGTCGCTTGAGAGTGCGGAAGTGCCGCCCAAGCCAAAGCTAGTTGTGCCTGCACCAAGGCAATGTGGAAGTAAACGATACTTTGGGTTCTTTGGGTCAAGAAAGAAATCCAGTTCCTAGAAGAGACTGGTAGTGTTTTGGAGTCAATAGACTCATGTACCTAGTTTCTCAACGCCTAAAAGTCTGCCAGTGCGGCATGACGTTTTGTTTAAGGCGATGCTTGTGTAAATGTGATGTATATTAAGTAAATAAAACTTTGCTTCGATATATACATTGTGAAACTAAAACACGTTGTTTGTATGTGGTAGATAAATGGCTCCTACGACGAGGAGAACCATACCAAGCGAGGAGTCCCATACTCAAGGATTTCTGCTGGAAACACTCAACAATTTGGTTACTGCCATTCGAGAAACAAGGCCAGAACCAGTCGCACCTCGACGCGAAAACCTTGGTGGAATAACCTATGAAAAATTCCTCAAGCTCGATCCACCAGTCTTCGCTGGTAGAGCCGATCCTGAACTGGCAGAAAGTTGGGTCGAAGAGACCGAACGTGCCTTCCTGGTGCTGGGAGTACCAGAAGAAAAGAAGACCAACTTTGGCACGTACAGGCTGAAAGACAACGCACGGAAGTGGTGGGATACCACTAAGATTATCCAGTTCTCGGAAGTTGAAGTCATTCCTTGGACTGACTTCCGGAGAGCTTTCATGGATAATTACTTTCCATTACACTCCAGAAACAAGAAGAAGATGGAGTTTCTGAAATTGGAGCAGGGTGGCATGAATCTGATTGACTATACCACCAAATTTCAAAATCTTGAACGGTACTGCTCCCGGTTATTTGAGACCGACCAAGAAAGGGCCGACAAGTACATCAATGGACTGCGAGAAGGGCTAAGGTCACGGGTTATCACCAGCATGCCCCAAACGTTTCAAATGGCTGTGGCAGCAGCTTCAAAAATACAAGTGGATTGGGAGCGATCAAAAGTGATCATAGCAAAAAGGCCCATAGTTGATGGTGGGAACAAGAAGAGAATGTTTCCAAGTGGCCAGGGTTCACGACAACCCTTTCAGAAGAAAAGGTTCCAAGGTGGGAACAACACTCAACAAGTTGTAAGGCCAAGGCAGAACATGGCTCCAAACAACCTGCAGTCCAACCCAAACTGCCCAAAATGCCATGTTAATCACGCAAGAGGACCATGTCCATGTGACACAGGTGGATGCTTCTACTGTGGCAAAGTGGGCCACATTGCAAGACAATGCAGGAAGAAGCTTATTGATGAGCAGAGGAGGAATGCCGGATCTGCCGGACCCTCTCAACAAGTACCACAACGAACACAAGTCCAACGACCCCCACCTAGAGTAGAACAAAGGCCTACTGCAGGTCGTGTATACGTTGTAACGACTGAACAAGTCGAAACCGGTGACCTCATTGAAGGCACCGTACCTGTTAATGGACATGCAGCTTACGTCTTGTTTGATTGTGGTGCTACTCATACGTTTATCTCCGACGATTTCACCGAACAACTCCACGCCTCGGTGCAACCGATTGATAAAATGATCGAAGTATATAACCCGTTGGGTTCACGCACCAAATGTATCCGGTGTGTGAAAAATTTGGATATTGAGATAGCAGGGCAACACTTGCCTACTGACGCCATCCTGATCGATATGATACAGTACGATGTCATTCTGGGAATGAATTTGTTGGCTCAGAATAATGCCAAGATTCTGTGCCGCGAGGGCAGAGTGATTCTATCTCGACCCGGATTACCTAAGATGGAATACCGGTTATCCAAACCAGTTCCACAAAAAAGGCTCATATCAGCACTTAAGGTACAAAAATACCTTAGGAAGGGTTGTGTGGCCTTCCTGTTGAGTCTCTCGGTGGAAAAATCCAACGACCAACCCCTTGAGAGTTTGGAAGTAGTGCGGGAGTTTCCCGATCTGTTTCCTGAGGAATTGCCAGGACTTCCGCCACTTCGTGAGGTTGAATTTGGAATTCAATCCTTACCTGGAACAACGCCGATATCCAAAGCCCCTTATCGTATGGCACCAGCTGAACTCAGTGAGTTGAAGTGTCAGTTGGAAGAACTGATGGAACAAGGGTTCATCCGACCAAGTATGTCACCATGGGGAGCCCCGGTACTATTTGTAAAGAAGAAGGATGGATCCCTTCGGTTATGCATCGATTATCGGATGCTTAACCAGGCAACCATTAAAAATAAGTACCCGTTGCCTCGGATTGAGGACTTATTCGATCAGCTCAGAACAGCGAGAGTGTTCTCCAAGATCGACCTCAGGTCTGGATACAATCAGCTCAGAGTTAAGGAGGAGGATATACCTAAGACTGCCTTCAGAACGAGATATGGCCATTATGAGTTCGTAGTAATGCCCTTCGGACTTACAAATGCGCCTGCTGTCTTTATGGACCTGATGAACCGAGTGTTCAAACCATACTTAGACACTTTTGTCATCGTCTTCATTGATGACATTCTCGTGTATTCAGAGAATGAGGAACAACACAAGGAGCACTTGAGAATCGTCTTGAAAACCCTTCAAGATAATCAGTTATATGCCAAGTTTTCAAAATGTGAATTCTGGCTAGACAAAGTAATGTTCCTTGGCCATGTGATCTCAAAAGATGGAATCGCAGTAGATCCTGCGAAGGTCGAAGCTGTGATAGACTGGAAGCAGCCAGAAAATATCACTGAGGTCCGCAGCTTCCTTGGACTTGCCGGATATTATCGGAAGTTCATACAGGACTTCTCCCGAATCGCCGTACTAATGACGAAATTACTGAAAAAGGAAGTCAAGTTTGAATGGACTGACCAGTGTAAGGAATGCTTTGAGGTTCTCAAACAGAGGCTTACCACTGCCCCTGTCCTTACCTTACCTTCTGGTCAGGGAGGCTTCATTGCTTATACCGATGCCTCGGGAACGGGTCTGGGTTGTGTATTGATGCAGCATGGCAAAGTAATCGCCTATGCATCCCGTCAGTTAAGAATTCATGAGAAAAACTATCCAACCCACGATCTGGAGCTTGCCGCGGTAGTGTTCGCGCTTAAAATCTGGCGACACTACCTGTATGGAGAGAAATTTGAGGTCATGTCGGACCATAAAAGCCTAAAATACCTCTTTTCTCAAAAAGAACTCAATATGCGGCAACGGCGATGGCTGGAATTCCTCAAAGACTACGAATTCACGCTTTCCTATCACCCTGGAAAGGCGAATGTTGTAGCAGATGCCCTTAGTCGCAAGACTGTTGGCACTCTGGCCAGCCTCACCGGACAATGGAAGCTGATGGAGGATTTTGTCTGTTGGAAGCCATTCCTGGCTGACCCAGGAAAGATTCGATTGTCATGCCTGACAATCCATATCGAGATCCTCGATCGCATTATAGCCGAACAGTTCAAGGACCCCCAGTACTTGGAATTAAAAGCTCGTGCCGAAAGAGATGACACTTTCTTCCATTTAAAAGAAGATGGAGGAATATGGATGGAAGAAAGGATTTGGGTCCCAAATAACCCTGAGCTAAGACAGGAAGTACTCCAGGAGGCTCATAACAGCAAATACACCATTCACCCTGGAGGTACGAAAATGTTTCGGGACTTACAGAGAAAGTACTGGTGGAGGGGTATGAAACGGGATGTGGCTACATTTGTCTCAAGGTGTTTAATCTGCCAGCAAGTAAAAATTGAGCATCAACGACCTGGTGGAAAAATGCAACGGATCGAGATTCCAGAATGGAAATGGGAGGGCATTACGATGGATTTCATCGTTGGATTGCCTCGGTCCAAGAGACAACATGACTCAATATGGGTGATCGTAGACAGACTCACCAAGTCTGCTCACTTCCTGCCAATCAACACTCGATACTCAACTGAACGATTGGCGGAGATCTACATTCGGGAAATCGTTAGACTCCATGGAGTGCCGATTTCGATCATATCCGATCGTGACCCGAAATTTACCTCTCATTTTTGGGAGCAGCTTCAAAGAGCCCTGTGGACGAAACTCAAGTTCAGTACAGCATTCCATCCCCAAACAGATGGGCAATCAGAAAGAACCATACAGACTCTCGAAGATATGCTAAGAGCCTGTATGCTAGAATGGAAAGGTGATTGGGATTCCCACCTAGCGTTGGCTGAATTTGCTTATAATAATAGCCACCACGCTAGCATTGGGATGGCACCGTATGAAGCCTTGTACGGGCGACCCTGTAGATCACCAATCCATTGGGGTGAAGTGGGTGAGCGAACCTTGGACTCGCCCATAGTGTTGCAGCATTATACTGAGCAGGTCCACATGATCAGGAAGAAGCTACTGACTGCTCAGAGTCGACAGAAGAGCTACGCTGATCAGCGGCGTAGGGAACTCACTTTTGCGGTTGGAGATAAGGTTTTTATCAAGGTCTCCCCAACCAAGAGTGTGTTTCGTTTCGGAAAGAAGGGGAAGCTCAGCCCCAGATTCGTTGGTCCCTTCGAGGTTTTGAGCCGGATAGGAGAGACCGCCTACAGAGTAGCATTGCCACCGCAGTATACACAGATACACAATGTATTTCATGTGTCAATGCTTAGAAAATACGTTCACGACCCTTCCCACGTCATCCAACATGAAGATATTGACATCCAAGAGGATATGACGGTGGAAGAAAGGCCAGTAGAGATCATGGACCGACGGGAGCAAGTGCTAAGGACAAAGGTCATTCCACTTGTCAAAGTAAGATGGCAACATCACGGAGTCGATGATTGCACTTGGGAGCTCGAATCGGATATGCGGGATAAATATCCTGAACTCTTCACCCTGTACTCTTAGCTGAATTTCGCGGACGAAATTCCTTTAAGGGGGTAATGATGTAAGACCCGCAATTTTTCAGAAAATATCTGAATAAAATTCATGAGGCATTTACCGATAAAAATGGCATTTTTCTCAGAATGCGAAACGAATCAATTCCTGCGAGCCAGTTACACTTAGGATATTCGTCGAATTGCGAATATATGCTCAAACACTCTGGAAGCCATAACTTCCTATCTGAACAAAATCAAAGGATTCCTGCGAGCCAACTTTCTTAGTGGCATCAATACGAAGATAATGGCGTACTCAGAATTTTTCGGAAAAAAATCGCCGAAAACCCGAAATTCTTGCGGGACCCACAGAAATATGGGTGGGACCCACAGAAATATTTCTCAGAAAATATTCTAGAAGATTCTAGAATATTCCAGCACCTTCTAGAGCCTTCCAGCTCCTTCCAGCACCTTCCATGGAAGGGATTCTCAAAAAAGCCCAAGGGTAAAGAGGGGATTCTGAAACTTGGGGCCCAAGTTTCAGAACCTATAAATAGAGGACCCCCCCTCCTTTAGAAAATCGCCAACCCCTCTCTCTCTCCTCCTTTTCCAAACCTCCCCTACCTAGCCTAGCCCACCTGAGCCCACCTGACCTGGTCTGAGCCTGCCTGACTTAGCCTGAGCCTGCTTAACCTGGTCTGAGCCTGCCTGACTTAGCCTGAGCCTGCTTGACCTGGTCTGAGCCTGCCTGACCTGGTCCTAACCCACCTGACCTAGGTCTGAACCTACTTGACCTAAGTCTGAACCCAGTTGACTTGACTTGAACCTGGTTTGGTTCAAAGTCAAAGTCCAAGTCCTTTTTCGTCCGAAGTTCGAAGTTGATCCTTTTTCAAAGTCGAGCCTCGTTCGAAGCGTTTGAAGCAATCAGAGTCGTTTCTTCCTCAAATTGAAGTAAGTTCGCTTCATTAAACCATCTCTCTCAAGTATTTGATTGTTTGTATATAGCATATACTTTCTGAAGTAGTATCTTCCTTTAGTTCTTGGTTGAGCCCTCTAGGACACTTCAGTGTTCACGCGCTCGCCTCGTAACTATCGTCGGATATATATGTTCGAATACGCAGTATATGCGTTCTTTAAAATAGTATCTCACCCTAGTTCTTGGTTGAGCCCTCTAGGACACTTCGGTGTTCACTCGCTCGCCTCGTAACTATCGTTGGATACAGATCTAGGTGTATATCTGCTGATACTGCCGACGCGTCTTATATCGCACAGGCCATGTAATTTACCTTTGCCGTCGCGTCGTATGATGCCAAGGCTCCCTGCTTTCTGTACTTCCGATTACTGCACTTCCGATTATGCATTTACTTACGCCGTCGCGTCGAACGATGCCAAGGCTCCTGCTTTCTGCAATGTATTTACTTACGCCGTCGCGTCGAACGATGCCAAGGCTCTTGTTTTGTTATATATGTAGAATATTTCGTTCAGTTACACACCCTGAACAATAGTATATGCATTTCCTTTACGCCGCCGCTGTATAAAGCACAGGCTTCTGCTTATATTACATATATGGCGCGTAAGTGAGCGTTCAAACGGAGATCAACTCCAAAATCGCCCATGCGATTCCCTTACCGCTCCTCGTACAAGATTCTGCTTGACGAATGAAGCCTCTATTGGAAAGGCTTCGCCTTTTGGCAAAATGTTCTTTACGTAAAGACTAAATCAATTACGTTTGGCCTGGCTATGGCCCAAGGTTCCTGCAACCTTGATGGATGCAAAGTACGCACAACGGTGCGCATCCATTTCCCGAGTTAAGCGTAGCGATTTCCCACCAAAGAGGGGAGATGCCGCTGAAACGGATAAAAGAAACGCACGCTTTCTCCGTAAAAGAGAGGAAGTGCTGCTAAAATTCCTGAAGGAGCTAAGAATGGCTCAGAAAGAACGTAGCAGAAGTGCTACCCAGTTATGGAACGCCTTCTACAATGTAGAAAGGTTCATCGCACCACTGCCGGTAGAGCAGGGAAGGTGTTGACAGAATGGTTGGCAGAAGAGCTGCCAAAACCAGTTAAGTGGCACAATGATGTCCTTTGTTGGAACGATGTCAGAATGACTCGTCTCCCTGACACCTGCAAGGGCATCATACTTGTAAGAGCCGTTGCGCCAAAGTAGTGGTAGCGCCTTGACGAGGTCCTGAGCTCGTTGCGTAAAAATACGCCGAGTAGCCGATCCGTAGAGATCGAGTCATGTGCATGCTCATTGAGAATTATCAGACAACCAGACTCGTAAGGGCCGCTGAGCCGGAGTGTGTTGTTTCCACCGAAAGAGGTGAAGTGCTCGTCAAGGCCGAAGTGCCGAGAGCAGAGTTAAGCATGCATATGAATAAAACCTTTGTTCCACGGTGAAAACCGTGTGGTTGATTGGGGTCGGGTACATACTTCTCAAAGGCTGCCCTATAGGCATGCAATGTTCGTCAAGTAATTGTAAGACCGGCAGGCCCCTTTCAGAATTTCTCACCGAGGAAGACGGTGATGGCGCAGCCTTGAGTGACATATATTTCACCCGAACCTGATAGAGTTCATTGATGGCCTTCGTCACTCAGAGGTATGGAGGTCGTGGTTATCCTTAAATATCTAAGGATTGAACCCAACTACTGTAGTAGCAGAATGCATTCGGATACCTAGTAAGGATCTCTTCCGGTATGTTGTACCGTCCTACTAGGGGGATGGGGTCAACAGGCCTCTGGGGTATCTAAAATACATAGAATAATCAACCCCCAGATCGTCGCGTTGTCGCCCAGATATGAGTCCCCTAAGCCCAGGGGGAGGTGCAATTATCGAAACAAAGCATTAGCTTAGGTACAGCGCTACTTTGAATGTATGAGTGGATGACGTTGTTGAGTCAATCCTGCATAACCTTTGTGAAGGTGTCATGGTCGGTATACTACTGGACCGATTGGGAAAGAACCCCATTGATATCCGTACGACTAAGTGAAGCTCGGAGAGCTGTCCTTAGATTCGTAGGATACGGATGTGCCAAGCATAAAGGCTTGAGCTAGACATTCATTCGTGACTCTGAGGAAGTCAAGGCTAAGTCGTAGAGACTTGAGAGGTTATTCTAACTCACAGCCCTGAAGAGGCTTATGCGAAGTCATGACGACTTGCGTGGATGTTCAACTCATAGCCCTGATGAGGCTTGTGCGATATACGTTAAGTCATGGAGGCTTGAGCGTCGTATTACGAACTGCGACCCTGAGTGGTCTATGCATTTACTTGAGTTGAATAGATAGGTGTTTGCCTACTTACCAGACCATCAGTGGTTCTGACCCCGTTTAATGGGGATTTCAGGTGTTGAACCTGCGTGGCGATATGCGGAGCAAGGCGGCATCAAGTTCCAGGGTTTCTCTAGACAGAGTTGTACTGCTTCCTTTTTATTGAACCTTCACTGCTTTTCTAAGCAGTAATGTTGTAATAAACATGTGCTTTCGATAAAATGGAACACTTTGGTGGTCAATGAGTTGCTTGGCCACATACCTGCAACGTGCTCGGAGTTTTCTAAAACCGACGACTCATTATCGTCTTATTCCGCTGCTAAAAGCTTTTCTAAGTTCCGCTGCAAAGAAAAAAAAAAGAAATCCATGAAAATTTTAACTTAGCTTTGTTTTGAAAATCCGGGGCGTTACATTGACCACCAAGGTGTTCCATTTTATCGAAAACTCATGTTTATTACAATACTACTGCTTAGAAAAGCAGTGTAGGTTCAATAAAAGGAAGCAGTACAACTCTGTCTAGAGAAACCCTGGAACTCGATGCCGCCTTGCTCCGCATATCGCCACGCAGGTCCAACACCTGAAATCCCCATTAAACGGGGTCAGAACCACTGATGGTCTGGTAAGCATGCAGTCATACATCCATTCAACTCAAATACGATAATGACCACTCAGGGTCGCAATGCGCAATAACGACGCTCAAGCCTCCAAGACTTAGCATATATCGCAAGAGCCTCCGTAGGGCTATGAGTTGAACATCCGCTCGAGTCCTCATGACTTAGAGCAAGCCTTTTCAGGGCTGTGATTTGAATAGCCGCTCAAGTCTCCACGACTTAGCCATGACCTCTTCCGGGTCTCAAAGTGATGTCTAGCTCAAGTCTTCATACTTGGCACATCCGTATCCCACGCATCTAAGGACAACTCCTCGAGCTTCGCTTAGTCGTGCGGATACAACACGGGTCTTTGCCCAGTCGGTCCAGTAGTATACCGAACATGACACCTTCACAAAGGTTATGCAGGACTGACTCAACACGTCATCCACTCATACATTCAAAGCATCGCTGTACCTAGAGCTAATGCATTGTTTGATAATTAACCGCTCCCGCCTTTGGTACGCAGGTAGAGCTATTGTCCGGGCATCAACGCGACGTTCTGGGGGTTGATTATTCTATGTATTTTAGATACCCAGAGGCCTGTTGACCCTATCCATAGTAGGGCAGTGTGTTTCAACTGGGAGAATCCTACTAGGCCCATATTCGGATGCATCCTCTACTTGCAGTAGTTGGGTTCAATCCTTAGATCTTAAGGATAACCACGACCCCAAAACCCATGAGTGACTGAGGCCATCGTGGACTCTATCAGGTCCAAAGTAAAATACATGTCACTCAAGGCTGTACCATCACTGTCATTCCACAGTGAGCATAATTTCTGAAGGGGTCTGCCAGTCTTACAATTACTTGGACAGAATCTGCATGCCATTTAGGCAGCCCGTGCTTTCAGCACTACGAGAGTATGTACCCGACCCCATTCAGTCTTCCCCAACACAGTCATTACTGAGGGGGTACCCCTAACACGATCTTCAACCGCGGGGTATGTGCGACCTTAAGTCTTATTCATATGCATGCAGAACACCGCTCTTTGGCACTTCGGCCACCACGAGCATCACACCTCTTTGGGTGGAAACAACATACTCTGGCTCTTTGGCCCTTACGAGTCTGGTTGTGTAACCGTTCTCAATGAGCATGCATATGACTCGATCTAAATAGATCGGCTACTCGGCGTATTTTTACGCAACGAGTCCAAACCTAGCCAAGGCGCAACCTCTACTCCGGCTCAGCGGCCCTTACGAGCAAGGTGCCCTTGCAGGCACAAGGATACGAGCCGATCTGGGATCGTTCCATCAACGAACATCATTATGCCGTTCCATTGGTTCCGGCAGCTCTTCTGCCGACCATTTTGTCAGGGTATAGATAGACCCTAATGCACTGAATGCGCTCAATCCGTAGCCTTTATGCAAAAACTTTAAACATGAAAGTTGTTCCTAACATGTATTCCTATCATATCCCAAAATTTGGGAATTTTTGGAACTGTTTAAGTAGTTTTTCCAAAATTTTATTTTCTGTCTGACAGATTTCAATATCTCGAAATTCTAGAGATTTAGGTGTCTGATAACAGTGTGCTCTTTTCCAAACCGTAACTCGAATATAAATAGTGTCAAAATATAACATTTTTACCTATTTGTCAGGAACATTTTCCCACAAGTTCAGCCTTTTTCCCATCTGTTTGTTATTTTTCCTACATTTTATACTGAAACCTGTCTGTTTCTCCCAAATCCTAGAGTCACTGAATTCCGATCCGACTTGCCGGAGTGTCACAGCTCCGACCATAGGTCAAAACCATTAAGTGTAAAAGGAAAAAATCCTTTTCTTACTGTCTCCTGTCACTCCATAAAATTTGGAAATTTTTTATGGAAGTTTGATATCCTAAATCTCCTTTAGAATCAACATTTTAGGCAAAAATCACAAAATTTAGGTTTTTTATTGGAATTTCTATGTTTAAAAATACAAAAAAATCAGATTTTCGAGCTCTATTCTGTTTTTAGGGTTATTGTAAGTGTCCATGCCAAATTTTGTATAATTCCAAGTTCATTTGCTCCATGTGTTAGTTTATCTTTAAATTCAGAAGCGAAAATCAGGTTAAATTTGATATTTTATGATATTTTCGCCATTTTAGGGTTTTATCATGTAAATAAGCATGTAGAATCATATTAGGGTTAATTTTAATCTCATTTTCATTTCATATTTTTCAATTTTGCAAAATTTATTTCAGAAAACCCTGGTTTCAATGCCATAGTCTTGTTATTGGGGGTATTTTGGTCATTTTGACCTAAATTTCGAAATTTCAATTTCTAATTCCATAAATTTTCATGCATATCATCATATTTCATCATATTATGTTTCATTTATTTCAATTGATTTTCACATTTTCAAAATTTAAAAAATTTCTTTCAAAAAACCTTGATTTCAAGGTCATCAGGGGTATTTTGGTCATTTTGACCCCAATTTCGAATTTCCATGTTTATTTTAGAAATTTATTCATTATTTATCATGTTTATATCAAAGGTGGTATGATTTTGGGTTTATATCTGAATAATATCCGATAATTTCCCATATTTTCGGATAAATTCAGAAAAACCTATATTTTTGTGCTAACCTTGTTTTCTAGTTTTGCAGGAACATTCAAGAAGAAGATTTAGCTTTTATTTCTTTTATTTCAATTCAATGTAAAAATCAATGTAATATTTGGAATAAGAGTTACTTTTCTGCTTAGAATAGGGCTGTATTGCATATAGTTTAATTTCTGCAAAATTCCAATATCTAATGTATGATCCATGTGCATTTATTTCAAATCCACTATGGTTTACACGAATGACACATGCACAAGATTTTATGGAGTTTATAAACTCAGTGGGATTCGTAATTATGGCCATAGTCAGAATACGAAGAAAACCAAGATTTATGATCTTCGTATTAGCCACATTCAGCCTACACTCTTAGGCTAACTTAAAAAATGCACTGCATTTCTCAAAGTTTCAAAAGGTTTTTTTTTTTTTCAATTCCTCAATGAAATTCCCTTTTCAAATTCATATTCATTCAATCATATCATTCAAATTGCATTATTTTCAAATTCATTTTCAAATTTCAATTTCAGAAAATTCAGTTTTCTCAAGAATTTTCAAGTCTTTCTCAGGATCTGATTTTCTCAAAATCCTAAGTTTTCAAAAGAGATTTCAAGGCATTTCCAAAGTTCAAAAAAGATTTTCCAATGTTTTAAAATTCTCAACTTTCAAAGTCTCAAGTTTTTAAAAAAAATTGATTTTCTCAGATTTTCCACTTTTCTGAGAACCCAGTTTCCTGAGAATCCATTTTTCATTTCAAAAGTCATTTTCCAATGAATTTCTTAGATTTCCTCAGAATTCTCAAATCCATTTTCTTAGAAAAGAAATTCCAAATTTCAAAAATCAATTTTCCTCAAGATTCAAGTTTTACTAAGAATTCATTTTCCAATCAAATTTCTGATTTCCAATGAAATTCAATGATTTTCCCATGGATTCCATTTCCAGCACTTTTCCAATCATTTTCCAGCATATTTCAATTTTCCAAAGCAAACATCATGTTTCTCAAACTTGCATTATTTCCAAAATTTCATAGCACAAGCCTGATTCTCTATGCATTCTAGGAAAAATAGAGCATAATTTAGATATTTGAGTCAAGTTAAAGCACATAATTGATCCTTGATTCAATTACCCCTGGTAAAGGCGCCAGGAACGGTTGAACCTTGTACCGACAGGCGGATCCCATTCCACGAAATTTCCTGCAAATTTTCAAAACGGAGGCGAGTTAATTTTCAAAACTTTGGTCGAGTTTGACTCGCGAAATTCGTTTCTCTCTCGCAAGGGAGGGGAAAAAATTTTGCGATGATAACACCTGTCGGTCCAGACCATCTCAGGCCAGGCAACAGCCAAATCCCACCCAACCGACCAGAGGTTCGGCTGTAGGTCGGTTCGGACCACCAAGAGAGGGGCAAACGCTCCGGCTGGGGGATCAATCAGGGGCAAAACTGCTGGATGCGTCCAACAGTTTGGACCAGCTGAAAACGAACCAAAAATAGTGACCAAGGCATCAACACCAAAACGAAACAAAAGTATTGCAGTAAAGGGGAAAACCGTTGATGCAAACACCACCTAGGCTCCACCCGACTAGCCGAGGCCAGCTGCAACCAAACCCAAAAGGGTTGGCTCGACTAGGCAAGCTGCATGGCGTGGGACTGGTCCACGGTTTCCTTGCCAACTGAACAGAACTTTGGGAGCAACCTTGGCTATCCCGATTTGAGCAACCCAAGGAAGAGATGCCACAATACACAGAAATTCCAGAAATGTAAAAACGGCCCCAACGTAGCAGCTACTTGGTTAAGGAAGGAAATCAGATTTGTAATGGTATGCACAACCAGAAGCCTCATTTCTAATTCATGCGAGCCTGCTCAAAACAACGACAAGTGTGGAGCCAAAACCGAAAAGTTCTCAAGCAAGAACCCACATTAAGGTACGTAAAGAGGGAAAAACCACGAAAAGGAAAGAATGCATAGATGTGTGCTCAATCGAAACTTACAACATGTTGCATGCAAGCTTGCTTAAAAAGATCATCAACTTAGAACCAACAATCAAAGTGCTCTCAAACGAAAACCACCTTAATGTATGTAAGATGAGAGACTAAAAAAAAAACAAGAACGTGTAGGACATGTTAAAAATCGAAATCCACAAATGGTGTAAGGAAGGAGAGCTCACATTCACGGCTTTGATCAACGGAGGAGATGGAGAAGGTGGTATATGGTTTGGGAGCTGCACTAAATATTCCTCATGCTCTCTACTCTCTTCTCTCACTCACGGTTTGGAGAGGGGAAGGAAGGGGAGAGAGAAGCTCCACCCCAAAATTTGTCCAAGGGAGAGCCTCTTTCTCTCTCTTCAAGACTTAAATAGGTTAGGTTTTTTAGATTGAATGGTTAGGATTTAAAGAGGAGTGATGGATAGCTGGGGTGCTCCACGCCCCCCCATAGCCAGCCCACACCCAATGCATGTCATGCATTTGAAATTTCTAAAAAGATTTTCAGAAATGCCATTGAAAAGTGCCTTTAAAACTTAAAGAAATTACAAGGGGGCACCCTTGGCTGCCACCCAACTCACCCAATTGACTTTAGCCATTTGAAAACTTTCAAATTCTTTTCAAAAATGCCATGGGGCACCAGCCCCATGCCTCTTTTTGTTGGAATGCGCCCCTCATGATGCTTCATCATGAGCCTTTTGATAAGATCCATGGCCAATAGTAGCCTCCTTTTCAAAAGCCATGCAAATCTTTTCAAAAGTGCCACCCAGCTGGTCAAACCTTGACCAGCTAGTCAACCCTAGACAAATTCGTCCTATAGAGAGGATGCCCAATGGGTTTGGGTCCTCTTCTAGTGATATGGATCCAAGTCCAAAAATCGCCATTTGTAATATTTCAAAACTATGCTTAATTAATGCATTAAAATATTAAATTAATTCAAATAAATCATTTAGTGCTCTTTATAATCTTATATAATATGAAATGCTCAATGCCTTTCGAGAAAATTGTCTTTTGTTTGCAAGAATTAAGCGTATTACGATTCAGGTCCAATCGTAGATCAAAACTCGTAATTCACATGCACTGACGAGGTTTTTATGTTGTATGGGTCCCAAATTCGGGGATAAACTATAAAAACATATTATAATTTAACCCTTAAATTTTCAATGATTAATTCATCCAGAATTAGGCACTTCTTTCTTACACAGTGTATTTACGTGATTCTCGGGTCGGGCGCACAAAGCTAAATCACAAAGCACATGCAAAATATACTTAATTATGCGATATAACTTCATAAATATATGAAAGCATACATATCAACGCTAAGTAAACAGTAAATCCTCAGAAAATTTCGTGGGTCTTACATGGAGGAAGGTGTTGCTGCGTTTCTTCACGTCAAGAATGGCGCAATCCCACAGCTGGAGGAAGAAGGTTGGGAGAGAGAGAGAGAGAGTGTTAGAGAGTCTTATGAAAAATCGCCCAACATGAGAGGGGCCCGATTTTTTCTAAGGGTCTTATAGAGTGTAGGATTGAGATGGATGGCTAGAAACCATCCATCCAAGATGAAGGGCTGGGGTGGAGCACGATTCTCCACTGCCGCCCAGCCCCTCCATTCAGCTATCAAGATTCAAATTGCTTTCTAAAATTTACAATGATGCCATGGGGCTGCCGCCCCATGCATCCAATAGAAATTGGTCCAAGTTAATCATAACTCCTCTTGAAACGAGCCCCCTTGGGATCTCTCAAATCCCAAGCCCAACAAGCATGCAAGGGCTCCACGCCAAACCCAAGGGGGAATGGTGCCTTCTTCAGCCCAAAAACGTCTCCCATACTCTTAATGACATGACATTACAATTTTTAAAATTTTAAATTTTATGTTTTTAATGATTTGGGTAGGGCCAATCGTGGCCCTCCCTTTTTGAGCCTTTAAAAAGTCTTTGACAACTATGCCACTAACCCAGCTGGTCAATGGGACCAGCTAGTTCCATGGCCTTAGTCATCCCAAGGCCCTCCGAAGTGGACGAATAAGGCCTCGGTCGACTTTGACCAATGGAAAAACAATTAGTTTGTTATCTTGATTTCTATTTTTAATTAATTCCAAATGTTTTTCCATAATGATTACTAATTTTATTTTATATCATCATTGTAAATGTCATCACACAGCTACTCAAGCAAAGAAATCTTCGTTTCGAGCGAAATTGGTCTTGTTTAGGCCCTCGCTAATTTTCTAAGCGATCTCTCATAATTCACATGCACTAACGGGGTTTTTCCGTAGTTCGGACCTCAAATTTGGGGTGAATCACCATAACCCTATTCCAAACTTACCCCAAAAGTTTCAGAAGTCATTTCTCTCTAGATTTCCCGCAATTGTGTTTTTACGTAAAATCATGCGATTTTACCCGATTCCCAATGTATGCTAAATTACAACAATTGTCAAAATATAAAAATTTGATCGATTTCAACATAATTATGAAGTATTACATAAAAAATAATCATAGATCTTACATCCTCCTCTCCTTAAAAAGGATTTCGACCACGAAATCACTCTTAGAAGGTTACAAAAAGTTCTGGATATGTCTCTCTCATGCTCGCTTCTGGTTCCCATGTGCATTCTTCAATGCCATGGTGCTGCCAACATAACTTAACTAGTGGGATAGTTTTGGTATGCAAAACCTGATCTCGTCAATCAACAATCTCGATAGGTCATTCTGTCAAGGTCAGATCCTCCTGCACGTCCACATCTTCGTAACAAATGATGTGCGATGGGTCAGGAATGTATTTCCTTAGCATCGACACATGAAAAACATTGTGAATGTGAGCATATTGTGGAGGTAACTCGACACCATATGCCACCTCACCAATCCTTGCCAAAATCTCGAACGGTCCAACATATCTCGGACTCAACTTTCCTTTCTTACCGAAACGAAACACACTCTTCGTCGGTGAAACTCTGACAAAAACCATGTCACCAATTTCAAAAGACAATTCGCGACGTCTCTTATCAGCATAACTCTTCTATCTATCTTGCGCTGCCTTCAAACGTTCTCGAATCTTATGCACCTACTGAGTGTAGTGCTGAAGAACAATCGGCGATTCGCTCGATCTATCGTTGATATCGTCCCAATAAGACGGCGATTGACTAGGTCTCCCATACAATGCTTTCTATGGGGCCATCCCGATACTAGCGTGGTAACTGTTGTTGTATGCGAACTCGACCAAACACAGGTGTGAATCCCATTCACCCTTCTAGTCAAGCATACAGGCTCGCAACATATCTTCTAGCATCTGAATCGTTCGCTCGGACTGTCCATATGTCTGGGGATGAAAGGTTGTACTGAACTTCAACTTCATCCCCAAAGTAGACTGCAACTGACCCCACAGTTGCGATGTAAACCGGGGATCACGGTCGGAAATAATCGATCTCGGCACACCATGCAGTTGAATCTCTCTAACGTATAAGTCAGCTAGACTCTCGAGAGACTGACTGATCCTGATCGGCAAGAAATGGGCGGACTTGGTGAGTCTGTCCACGACTACCCAAACTGCATCATGCTTACGTCTAGTCTGCGGTAAACCTACCATAAAATCCATCGTAACGTCTTCCCACTTCCATTGAGGAATCTCAATCCTCTACATGGAACCACCGGGACACTGGTGTTCCGCTTTAACCTGCTGACAAGTCAAACACCTCACAACGTAAGCCGCTATCTCGCGCTTCATGTCATTCCACCAATACTTCTGCTGCAAGTCCTTAAACATCTTCGTTCCTCCTGGATGAATCATATATCTCGACATATGCGCTTCATTAAGAATCTCTTTCTTCAACTCAGGGTCGCTCGGAACCCAAAGACGATCTCTCAAACGAACGCGGCCATCATCTGACACACTAAAGAAAGAATTTGCTTGCTCTACCAAGGCTAGGAACTTACCATACTGGTTGTCAAGCTTCTGAGCCTCCACGATATTCGACAAAAATTCTGATCGGATGGTCAGACCAGACAATCTGATCGAACCGACACCATCTGAAAAAGGTTTCCAGGCTACGAAATCCTCAATAAGCTTCTGGCTCCACACGAGACTAGCCAGAACACCGCTCGCTTTGCGGCTAAGTGCATCTGCCACAACGTTCGCCTTACCAGGGTGGTAAGACAACGTGAAATTGTAGTCCTTGATGAACTCGAGCCAACGTCACTGCCTCATGTTCAACTCCTTCTGAGAGAACAAATATTTGAGGCTCTTGTGGTCTGAGAAGACCTCAAACGATTCCCCATACAGATAATGTCACCACGATTTCAAAGCAAACACAACTGCTGCTAACTCCAAATCGTGCGTCAGGTAATTCCTCTCGTGGGTCTTCAATTGTCTAGAAGCATAGGCAATCACCCGGTCGTGCTGCATTAGCACGTAACCCAATCCGGTACTAGAGGCGTTTGTGTACACCACAAACCCACCTCTGCCAGAAGGTAAAGCCAACACTGGCAAGGTCGTCAGCTTCGACTTCAGGATCTAGAAATTGTCTTCACAAGCACTGTTCCACTCAAACTTGATACCTTTACGCAAAAGCTTTGTCAAAGGTAATGCGATCCTCAAAAAGTCTTGGATGAATCGTCGATAATAACCGGCCAATCCAAGAAAACTGCGAATCTCAGACACATTCTGAGGCTGCTTCCAGCCCAGAACTGCTTCAACCTTAGCCGGATCGACTGACACTCCGTCCTTCGATATCACATGCCCAAGAAACATAACTCGCTTGAGCCAAAATTCACACTTGGAGAACTTGGCCAACAACTGATGCTCACGAAGAGTACTCAAAACAATACGCAAGTGCTCTCGATGTTGCTCTGAACTCTCTGAGTAGACCAAGATGTCATCGATGAACACTATCACGAACGAATCCACAAACGGAAGAAAAATACAGTTTATCAAATCCATGAATGCTGCTGGAGCATTCGTGAGGCCGAAAGTCATCACCATGAACTTGTACAAACCATATCTTCTTCGGAAAGTTGTCTTCGCAATGTCATTTTCTCGGATATGAAGTTGATGATAACCCGACCTGAGGTCTATCTTCGAGAAAATCTTCGCCTTCTGCAACTAATCAAAAAGATCTTTGATCCTGGGTAACAAATACTTATTCTGGATTGTCGCTTGGTTGAGCATCTGATAGTCAATGCACAACCTCAGGGATCCATCCTTCTTCTTCACATATAGCACTGGTGCTCCCCACGGGAAGCGCTGGGTCGAATAAACCTCTGTTCTAAGAGCTCTTCCAACTGTCGCTTCAAGTCTTCAAGTTTCGCTGGAGCCATACTGTACGATGCCTTGAAAATAGGAGTAGTTCCAGGCAACAACTCGATACAAAATTCAATCTCTCGCTTCGGAGGTAACCCAGGTAATTCCTTCGGAAACACATCGGCAAAATCTCGGACCACGTCCAAGTCATCAATCAAAACCATTTCAAGTTCAACTGGGGCAATACTGACTAAGAATGCAGTACCCCCATTCCGCAGATACTTTTGAGCTTTGAAAGAAGATATCATGCGACTATCGCGCAAGGGTCGAGGAAGCTTGATCTCCAAGACAGGACGATCAGGCTGAAAAAGAACAACCTTGCCTTCCCGACAAAAGACTTCAGCATGATACTCAAAAATCCAATCCATGCCTAGAATGACATCGAACTCTGTCATGTCTAGCAGGATCACGTTAGCTGACAGGTTCTGCCCTGCCACTGACACCTCGATGCTCGGAATATACAAATCATAAAAAGATTGTTCACCAGTCAGAGTGCGAACCTCCAACGGGTAATTCAAAGACTCGACTGTCAACGGTAAAGTATGAGCAAATCTAGCAGCTATGAAAGAATGAGAAGCACCATAATCAAATAATCTAAAAGCTACATATCTGGCGACTGAGATAGTACCTTGGACCAACTCTCCCTTGGTCACTTTCCCAACCGTTGCCGCGTACGCACGTTCGGCAATAACTTTCTGGTTGGTCTGCTTCGGTTGATGCGATTGCTGCTGCTGGTGGTGGTGGTACGCCCGAGGCGGTCTCTGTTGCGCCTGCTGAGAAGTACTGGGCATATTTCTCTGCTGGTCATCCGCCTGTTTCTTTCTGCAATCTCTGATGTAATGTCCCATCTTGCTGCAATATAAGCAACCGCCTGTGTCATGCGGGCAAGGTCGCCCTGGATGGTCAGTGGTGCACTTGGGACATCCGGTCGCGGTAATCTGTTTCGGTGGCTGCTGGCGCTGCTGATGTTGATACTGGGGCCTGCGGTTCTGGTACTGTAACTGGTTGGTGTTGCTGCTATTGTTGTTGCGATTCTTCTTTGCTGGAGGATGGAACTTCCTTCCACCCTGGTTCTTCTGAAATTGTCTCTTCCTCGGCCAACTCTTTTGGCCTGGATAATGCTGCTGCTAACGAGATGCGGGAGTCTTCTTAGATTCCATCCAATCATGTTTTAATAAGGAGGCCGTCTCCAAAGCCTCGTCTACTGTCGTCGATACACGGGTGTACACCTTTGTCCGTAAAGCTGGCTTTAGACCCCGAGCAAACTTAAGTGCTCGCTTCTTCTCTGTCGTGTACAAATTCGGACAAAATCTCTCCAAGTTGCGGAAACGAGTGACATACTCCGCAAGAGAAGAACTACCTTGTTGTTATCATCGCAAAAATTTTCCCCTCTCTTGCGAGAGAGAAACGATTCTGCGAGTCAAACTCAATCAAAGTTTTGAAAATAGTTTTGAAAATTACTCACCTCCGTTTTAAAAATTTGCGGGAAAATTCCATGGAATGGGATCTGCCTGTCGGTACAAGGTTCAACCGTTCCTGGCGCCTTTACCATGGGTAATTGAACCAAGGATCAATTATGCACTTTGACTCAGTTAAATTATCTAAATTTTGCTTTATTTTCCTAGAATGCACAAAGAATGAGGCTTGTGCTATGAAATTTTAAAAATAATGCAAGTTTGAGAAACATGATGTTTGCTTTAGAAAATTGAGATGTATTTGAAAAATGATTGGAAAAGTACTTAAAATGGAATTCCTGGGAAAATCAATGAATTTCATTGGAAATTAGAAATTGAATTAGGAAAATGAATTCTTAGGAAAGCTTGAATCTTGGGAAAATTGATTTTTGAGATTTGGAATTGCTTTCTTGAGAAAATGGATTTGAGAATCTTGAGAAAATTAGGAAATTCATTGGAAAATGATTTTTTGAAATGGAAAATGGATTCTCAGGAAAATGGGAACTCTGAGAAAATTGATTTCTGAAAACTTGGGATTTTGAAATTTGAGAATGTTAAAACATTGGAAAATCTTGATTTGAACTTGGGAAACGCTTTGAAATGTCATTTGAAAACTCAGAATTCTGAGAAAATCTAATCCTGATAAAGACTTGGTAAATCCTTGAGAAAATTGATTTTTCTGAAATTGAAATTGGAAAATGAATTTGAAAATAATGCAATTTGAATGACATGAATGAATGAATATGAATTTGAAAGGAAATTTCATTGAGTAATTGGGAAATCCTTTTGAAACTTTGAGAAATGTAATACATTTTGAAGTTAGCCTAAGAGTGTAGGCTGAATGTGGCTAATATGAAGATCATAAATCTTGGTTTTCTTCGTATTCTGACTATGGCCATAAATATGAATCCCAGCGAGTTTATAAACTTCATAAGAGCTTGTGCACATGCCATTCGTGTCAACCATAGTGATTTTTAAAAAATATGCATATGCATCATACATCAGATATTGACATTTACAGAAATTAAACTATATGCAATGCAGCCCTATTCTAAGCAGAAAATGTAACTCTTATTCCAAATTATTACATTGCTTTTTACTTTGAATTGAATAAAATAAAGAAATAAAATAACTAAGCCTTATTCTTGAATGTTCCTGCAAAACTAGAAAACAATGTTAGCATAAAAATGTAGGTTTATTTGAATTTATCCAAAAATATGGGAAATTATCAGATATTATTCAGATATAAACCCAAAATCATACCCCCTTTGATATAAACATGAGAAATAATAAATAAATTATGAAAAAAAACGTGAAATTCGAAATTAGGGTCAAAATGACCAAAATGACCCTGATGACCTTAAAATTAGGGTTTTCTAAAAGAAATTTTCTAAATTTTGGAAATTTGGAAATCAAATGAAATAAATCAAACATAATATGATGAAATATGATGATATGAATGAAAATTTATGAAATTAAAGATTGGAATTTCGAAATTTAGGTCAAAATGACCAAAATACCCCTGATAACAAGACTATGGCCTTGAAACCAGGGTTTTCTGAAATAAATTTTATAAAAATGGAAAATATGAAATGAAAATGATATTAAAATTAACCCTAATATGATTATACATGCTTATGTACATAAAAAAACCCTAAAATGGCGAAAATATCATAAAATATCAATTTTAACTTGATTTTCGCCTGATTTTCGCTTCTGAATTTAAAGATAAACTAACATGTAAATCAAATGAACTTGGAATTGAGACAAATTTGACATGGACACCTAGAGTAACCTCAGAAACAGAATAGATCTCTAAAATCTAATTCTTTTGTATTTTCTTAATATGGAAAATAGCTAAAATCTAAAGAAAATCGAAATTTTGCCTAAAATGCTGATTCTAAAGGGGATTTCGGATATCAAACTTTCATAAAAAATTTCCAAATTTTATGAGGTGACATAGAACAGTAAGTCAAGGATTTTTTTCCTTTTACACTTTTTGGTTTTGACCTATGGTCGGAGCTGTACCACTCCGACAAGTCGGATCAGAATCCGGCGACTCTAGGATTTGGGGGAAACAGACAGGTTTCGGTAGAAAATGTGGGAAAAATAGCAAACGGGTGGGAAAAAGGCTAAAATTGTGTAAAACTGTCCTTGACAAACATAGGAAAATTTGATCTTTTTTAACCATTGGGATTTGGGTTACGGTTTGGGAAAGGGCACACTGTTATCAGAGATCCGAATCTCTGGAATTTCTGGATATTGGAATCTGTCAGACAGAAAAGAAAATTTCAGGAAAAATATTGAGACAGTTTAAAAAATCCCCAAATTTTGGAAAATGACAGGAAAATATGTTAGGAACAACTTTAATGTTGAAAGGTTTTACAGACAGGCTACAGATTGAACAGACTCGGTGCATTAGGGTATGTTTATACCGTGATGAATGAAAATCGAGATTTTCCCAAGGGGCTGGGAAATCCGATTTTTGACAGAGGTCAAAACAGCTTGTAAAAATCTCAAAATTTTCAGATCATTAGTAGATTCAATTATGAATCCACTGTGATTTTTGGATGACAATCCGAATCTCCCACGAGGGTGGTGCCGGAGGTTCTTGTCTGCTAAAACAGAAATTGGAAATTTCTGAAAAGTCCAAAACCCGAATTGGGATTTTGCTTTGTTCATAGGGTTACAAAACTTGAATTATACCAGAATCTTAATGGAAAATTAAGGACACGTAAATCAAATAAAAATGAAATTTACAAAATTTATTGATGAAGAAAATCTCATGAAATATCATCTAAACTATACTTAAATGAAAATTTACAGATTCTAAGTTAGACATGAATGAAACTATATAAGATGAGTAAAAAAAAAATCAAGAAACTAACCTAAATGCAACATGAAAATATATGAAATATAAAAACAAAACAAAAATAAACTAGCAGGGGGATGTGATTCACTTTGTTGCTTTTGGCTTTCGAACAAAAGATCTAGTCCATCCAACGAACATATCACATCGTTCATCGATCCTACTCATATATAATATACTCTAAAAACATGTATTGATGAAACAAAGTGAATATCAAGTAAAAGAAAAAAAGAAAACGCACATTGGTCGTGGCTGAAGGTTGGGGTAGCTGTCACAAAAGGGGCTGGCTGACGGTTCCCTCGTGGTTGCTGCTAGAAGGAGGCTTCAACGTGGAGCAGATGTTGGAACAATGAAGGTTGGGCTGCCTTTGGCTGAACCGAAGGGAACGGTTGTCGTGCTGTGCAAAGGGAACGCTGGAGGTGGGCTGCACCTTGAAAACATTGGAGATGGCTGAGCTGGGCGTGGATCTCTTGCTTGTTGGGGTCGTGGCTGGAGGGAAGAGCTATGGCTGATTGAAGAAGGGCTAGAGCTTGAAGGGATGGAAGTTGCAGCCAAGATGAGAGCTGCTGTGGCTGTTATGGCTGCAACAGCCAAGGGGAGGGAGGAGAGAGCTAAAGAGAGAGAGAGAGATGTTACGACAATGAAGCCATACATGATACTTCAAGTACAAGGTTTTGATGATGAGCAAGTAGAATCAATTGCATTTCAGCTAAGGCTATGAAGAAATTGAAGAATTCAGTGAAGAATCCTTGAAGACTAGTGTGCAAATGTTTTATTCATTAAAAGTCTTAGATTCTTGTAAGAGCCTTACTTAGAGTGCATATTTAGGTTGCATTTCACCTTAAAAGTCTTTAGAAAAACTTTTCTAAAAGAAACTCTTTTGAAAATCTTTTTAGAAAACTCTTTTCTTAAATTTTCATGTTTATTAGTCGACCAATAGACTTATCAGTCGACTAATCCTTTCGCGCCATATTTTCTAAAAAGTCATTCTTGTCAAATTAGTCGACCGAAGGTTTTATCAGTCGACTGGACAGAATGTCTGTTTTCTGGAAAATTAGCAGCAGTCGACTAATGGTTTTCAGTCGACTGAACAGAACATGTGTTTTCTGAAAATTTAGCAGCAGTCGACTAATGCTTTTTATCAGTCGACCGAACAGAATGTTTGTTTTTTAGAAGTTTTTAGCAGCAGTCGACTAAAAGGTTTTTCAGTCTACTGATGATATTATCAGTCGACTAACTTTTCTCAAGTCGACTAAGTTTCAAAAATTCAGATTTTCAAACGACTCGATTAACAGATCAGTCGACCGACGATAACTGTCAGTCTACTAATAACTAACTATTAGTCGACTAACTGATGTTTCAGTCGACTAATTTTGTCGTTTTCCTGAAACTTCAAAAAGGCGTGTCTTTTCATTTTTCAAACGTTTTGATCGTTCGAAATGGACCGTTTTGACACCCTTTCATACTCTCAACGTATGAAATCTTTTAACTATAAGTATGAGTGCATTTTATACTCAAAAACAACAATTCAATCGATTTGAATCTTGCTTTTCACTCTTATTTAGTCAAGTATTGATTTTCTCACTCACGTGATATTTTCACCTCAGTTTTTCACTCAAATCACTTTGAGAGATAGTGAATTCGTGAGTAGAGTGTTTCAACAACCTCAAAAGCCAATTGCATCTCATTTGCATTCAAAAGGAAGGCTCATAGGTTGTATTGTAAGTTCTTATTTCTTTTCTGTAAAAACAAGGACTCCTTGGTGTAAAGGAGTTGTTTGCTTTCAGTGGGTTGTTACTGAAAGTGGGACCGGTTATGGTCTGTGTGATCTTGTAGTTTACAAGGTTGATAGTGGAAAATCTTAAGCGGGTTTTGCTTGGGGACTGGATGTAGGTCGGGTTTGACCGAACCAGGATAAAATCTTGTGTTCTTTGTGTGTTTGCTTTGAGATTTGCAAAATCATTCAATATTCCGCAGAAAAGTTTTAAAAGCACTATTCACCCCCCCTCTATTGCTCGTTGCCTCGATCCTAGTGCACTTTCATTTGGTATCAGAGCACAGGTTTGCTATTACTTTGATTTGACCATCATCTAGCATGGCAACTACAACATCTCAGCACAAAGAAGGAAGCTCCTCTGTTCGTCCTCCTCTCTTCGATGGAACAAACTATGGATACTGGAAAGTAAGAATGAAAATATTCCTGCAATCCATGGATCTCGATATCTGGAGAGTTGTTTCAAAAAAGTACCAAACTCCATCAACTAATTTCAGCCGATGGACCGATGAAGAAAAGAAGACTGCTTCACTGAATGCCAAAGCCATGAATGCATTATATTGTGGCGTTGATAAGGTAGAGTTCAATCACATCTCTCAATGATCTACAGCTAATGAAATCTGGCATACTCTTCTCGTAACACACGAAGGTACGTCAAAGGTAAAGGAATCTAAAATTGCTTCTTTAGTTCATAAATTTGAATTGTTCAAAATGAAGCAAAATGAATCTATATCGGACATGGTAACTAGAATGACCGATATAACTAACACTTTGAAATCTCTTGGAAAAGAATATTCACAAGTGGATTTAGTCAGAAAGATTCTAAGGTGTTTAACTCCTGAATGGGAGAGAAAAACCACTGCTATTGAAGAAGCAAATGATCTCAATACTCTCACTCTTGAAGACTTAATTGGTAACCTAATGGCATATGAGGTCCAACTTCAAGACAGACAAGAAGAAGAGCCTAAAAAGAAATCTCTTGCTTTTAAGGCTACTTCTGACTCAGAAGATTCTGAAGAAGATGAAGATGAAGATATTGCCCTCATCACAAGGCAATTCAAAAGATTCATCAAAAAGGGAAGATTTCAAAGAAAGGCAAAGAAAGTAGATTCTTCCATTCCCAATGAAGTAAAGTGCTTTAACTGCAAAAAGGCAGGACATATCAAGAAAGATTGTCCTCTTCTCAAATTCAAGCCCAAGGATCAATTCAAGAAGAAAAAGGCATTTCAAGCCTGTTGGGATGATAGTGACTCCTCCTCCGATGAAGAATCAAATGAAGAAGTCGCCAACATGTGTTTTGTAGCATAAGAGAATTCGGTAAGTCAATTTGACTATGATGAGTTATTTGAAGCATTTAATGATTTGTATGCTAAATTTAAGAGTCTTAGTTCTAAAAATAAAGAGTTAAAAACTGGAAATTTAACTCTTGACTCTCAAAATAAAGTGTTACTTCAAGAAATAGAAGATCTCAAGAAGGAAAATTCTTGCCAAGCACTTGAGATAAAAGAAATTGGAGTTAGAACCAATCTCTTACAAAAAGAAATATTTAGTCTTAAAGAAAAGTCAAATGATCTTCTTTCTATAGTGACCAAATTTACAAATGGTCAAGAGAATCTAGAAAAACTTCTTGGTTCTCAAAGATGCTCGGTTAATAAAACCGGATTGGGATATAGCTTCTTTGATACTCAAAATAGACCAAACTATGTGGTGAAAAATCAAAGACATTATTCTCAACCTTTTGTTCATAAAATTAAATTTTCTAGTTCTAATAGAAATGCATCTAGAAATGATTATTCTAGAAATGATTATAGAAAGAATATTTATTATCAAAGGAAACCAAAATCCAAATGGATATGGGTTCATAAGACTAACTCTCATGGACCCAAAAATAGAAAGGGGTCAAATGCTCTGTTTTCTGATTTTGTTGTAGGTACACAACATAAGGAGCAAATGGATACTGGACAGCGGCTGTTCCAAACATATGACTGGAAGGCCGGAGTTATTTTCCACCCTCCAAAATAAGGATGGAGGAACCGTCACCTTTGGTGACAATAACAAGAGAAAAGTGATAGGTATTGGTAATATTGGTAATCCAAAATTTCCCTTGATAGAAAATGTTCTTTTAGTAGATGGTTTAATGCATAATTTAATATCTATTAGTCAATTATGTGATAAAGGTTTTCATGTTTCTTTTGAAAATGATTTATGCTTAATTTCTGATTTTCAATCTAAAAAGATCATTTTTAAAGGTAAAAGAAGAAACAATGTGTATGAACTATATCTAGATGAATTACCCTCTTTTAATGAAAAATGTCTTATTGTTTCAAATGAAATTCAATGGTTATGGCACAAGAGACTTGGACATGTTAATTTTAAAATTATTTCAAAATTATCCAAGAAGGATCTTGTAAGAGGCCTACCTAGAATACCATATAAAAAGGATCACTTATGTGATGCTTGTCAAAGGGGTAAACAAATCAAGAGTTCTTTTAAAGCAAAAGATATAGTTTCAACAAAACGTCCTCTTGAACTTTTACATTTAGATCTATTTGGACCATCTAGAATTCAAAGTTTGAATGGTAGCAAGTATGCTTTTGTTATAGTAGATGATTATTCTCGATTTACATGGGTGATTTTTCTAAAAAACAAAAATGATGCTTTTTCAGAATTTTCTAAACTTTGTAGAAGAATTACAAATGAAAAATCTACATCTATTATCAAAATTCGTAGTGATCGTGGTGGTGAATTTGAAAATGAATCTTTTCTAAAGTTTTGTGATTTACATGGTATATCTCACAACTTTGCTTTTCCTAGAGCCGCTCCACAAAATGGAGTTGTTGAAAGAAAGAATAGAACTTTGCAAGAATGTGCTAGAACCATGCTTCAAGATAAAAATTTACCAAAATATTTTTGGGCTGAAGCAATTAATACAGCATGTTATGTCTTAAATCGTGTTCTTATTCGACCAATTTTACATAAAACATGTTTTGAATTGTATTATGATCGTATACCAAAGATCTCATATTTCAAAATTTTTGGTAGTAAATGTTTCTTGTTAAATACCAAAGATAATCTTGATAAGTTTGATTCAAAATCAGATGAATCAATATTTCTTGGATATTCTTCTAGAAGTAAAGCATATCGTATTTTCAATAAAAGAACATCTTGTATTGAAGAATCTTTACATGTTGCATTTGATGAGAATTATGAGCAGGTTATTCCTCTAAGCGAAGAAGAAGAAGCAACACTTCAAGAAGAACCCTTGACAGAGAGTACTTCTCAAGAAAATATTCCCCTTCAACCGGTTTGGAAAGAAGTTCCTAATCATCCACATGAACAAGTTATTGGTGAAATAAAGAGTGGTGTCCAAACTAGAAGGCAGTTAGAAAAATATATTGCAAATGTTGCTTTCATATCTAAATTAGCACCAAAGAATATCAATGAGGCATGTGATGATGAATTTTGGCTTTTAGCCATGTCTGAAGAACTTAACCAATTTACTAGGAATGATGTTTGGGATCTAGTTGATAGACCAAAGGATCATCCAGTAATTGGAACAAGATGGGTCTTCCGAAATAAGCTGGATGAAAATGGTGAAGTCATTCGTAACAAAGCAAGGCTAGTGGCACAAGGCTATAATCAAGAAGAAGGCATAGATTTTGATGAAACCTATGCACCAGTGGCTCGATTAGAGTCAATTCGTATGATGCTTGCTTTTGCTAGTTACATGAACTTCAAGTTATATCAAATTGATGTTAAGAGTGCATTCTTAAATGGACACATCAATGAAGAAGTTTATGTAGAGCAACCCCCAGGCTTTGAAAATGAGAAATATCCAGAAAAGGTCTACAAATTGAAAAGAGCTCTGTATGGACTCAAACAAGCACCAAGAGCGTGGTATGAAAGACTACGAATATTTCTAGAACAATCTGGTTTTTCCATTGGTCTGGTAGACTCCACTTTATTTATTAAAAATTTTAATTCAGATATTCTTATTGTGAAAATTTATGTTGATGACATAATATTTGGTTCTACTAATGATTCTCTTTGTAAAGAATTTGCTAAAGCTATGCAGGAAGAGTTTGAAATGAGCTTGATGGGCGAATTAAACTACTTCCTTGGACTTCAAATAAAGCAAACTGAAGAAGGAATCTTCATCAATCAGGGTAAGTATACAAAAGAACTTCTCAAGAGATTTGGGATGGACTCATCGAAATCAAGAAGGAATCCTATGAGTACAACTACTTCTCTTGATAAAGATGAAAATGGTAAAAGTGTAGATACTAAGCTCTACAGAGGTATGATCGGATCTCTATTATACTTAACTGCTAGTCGACCTGATATTATGTTTAGTGTTTGTATGTGTGCAAGATTTCAAGCTAATCCAAAGGAATCTCATTTAACTGCAGTAAAACAAATTCTTCGATTTTTGAAAGATACTTCAGATTTCGGTTTGTTTTACCCAAAATCATCTTCCTTTGATTTAGTTTCATATAGTGATGCAAATTTTGCATGAAGTAAATCTGATCGCAAGAGTACTAGTGGAACTTGTCATTTCTTGGGAAATTCCTTAGTCTCTTGGTTTAGTAAAAAGCAAAATTCAGTATCACTCTCAACAACTGAAGCTGAATATATAGCGGCTAGTTTAGCATGTTCACAAGTACTTTGGATGAAACAGACCTTAAAAGATTTTGGTTTAAACTACTCCACAACAACTATTTATTGTGACAACACTAGTGCTATAAATCTTTCGAAAAATCCTATTCAGCACTCAAGAACTAAGCATATTGAAGTTAGACATCATTTTTTCAGAGATCATGTGTTAAAAGGAGATATTTCGTTAAATTTTATTTCCACTAAAGAACAACATGTTGATATCTTCACTAAACCTCTTAAAAATGAAGATTTTATGAGAATTAGGAGAGAACTAGGTATTTTCTCGTTTTTGGATTTATAAAAATGCTGATTTTTTTGAACAAAATCTCAAAATCGCACTATATTAGTCGACCGATAAAATTCTAGTCGACTGATGTTTTATATTTTGGAATGTATCGCATCATATTAGTCGACCGATATATTTCTAGTCGACTGATCATATTTTTAGAATTAGTCGCATTTTTTATCAAACAATTTTTAAAAGAATGAAAATTAAATATCTGCCTCCCTTAAATGTTGATCAAACTGAACCATCTGATCCTAATGAACCATCTATTTCTGAACCTTCACCTTCTGCGACACCTTCATCTCATGCAAAAAGAAAGAAATTTTCGACAAATCAAGACCATGATGAAGTTATGCAGAGACTAGAAGCGTTGGAGCTGCATCAACCCACCTTTTCGTGCGGATGTGACTCAACAACTTGCTTCAATTCAGAAGGATGTAACTGCAATTAAGGATTTGCTAAACTCTCTTTTCTGATGTTTGATCTTTGAAAAACATACTTTATGGGTTGTAATATTTTAAACTTATCTCTATTTCTGCTTATGCTATTTTTGCCCTTACTCTTTTTGATTCTGACAAAGGGGGAGAAAAAGATAAAGATAGCATTACTTTGAAATTGCAGGGGAGATCTTGAGAAAAAGATGATAGCAATTACATTACAGGAGATCTTGCATGAGAAATGCAAAATTAAGAGAAAAAAAAAGCTTTGAATGAATGCATTTCTAAATACATGAAGAAATGATGAATGGAAATGCAAACCAATCAATATGTGATATATGTGCTTTAAATGTGCTAACTTTTAATGTTTTGCAGCATATTGATAGGGGGAGTAAAATCTCCATCTATGCATCTAAATGCTTCATCTTTGATTAAGTTTGTCATCATCAAAAAGGGGGAGATTGTTACGACAATGAAGCCATACATGATACTTCAAGTACAAGGTTTTGATGATGAGCAAGTAGAATCAATTGCATTTCAGCTAAGGCTATGAAGAAATTGAAGAATTCAGTGAAGAATCCTTGAAGACTAGTGTGCAAATGTTTAATTCATTAAAAGTCTTAGATTCTTGTAAGAGCCTTACTTAGAGTGCATATTTAGGTTGCATTTCACCTTAAAAGTCTTTAGAAAAACTTTTCTAAAAGAAACTCTTTTGAAAATCTTTTTAGAAAACTCTTTTCTTAAATTTTCATGTTTATTAGTCGACCAATAGACTTATCAGTCGACTAATCCTTTCGCGCCATATTTTCTAAAAAGTCATTCTTGTCAAATTAGTCGACCGAAGGTTTTATCAGTCGACTGGACAGAATGTCTGTTTTCTGGAAAATTAGCAGCAGTCGACTAATGGTTTTCAGTCGACTGAACAGAACATGTGTTTTCTGAAAATTTAGCAGCAGTCGACTAATGCTTTTTATCAGTCGACCGAACAGAATGTTTGTTTTTTAGAAGTTTTTAGCAGCAGTCGACTAAAAGGTTTTTCAGTCTACTGATGATATTATCAGTCGACTAACTTTTCTCAAGTCGACTAAGTTTCAAAAATTCAGATTTTCAAACGGCTCGATTAACAGATCAGTCGACCGACGATAACTGTCAGTCTACTAATAACTAACTATTAGTCGACTAACTGATGTTTCAGTCGACTAATTTTGCCGTTTTCCTGAAACTTCAAAAAGGCGTGTCTTTTCATTTTTCAAACGTTTTGATCGTTCGAAATGGACCGTTTTGACACCCTTTCATACTCTCAACGTATGGAATCTTTTAACTATAAATATGAGTGCATTTTACACTCAAAAACAACAATTCAATCGATTTGAATCTTGCTTTTCACTCTTATTCAGTCAAGTATTGATTTTCTCACTCACGTGATATTTTCACCTCAGTTTTTCACTCAAATCACTTTGAGAGATAGTGAATTCGTGAGTAGAGTGTTTCAACAACCTCAAAAGCCAATTGCATCTCATTTGCATTCAAAAGGAAGGCTCATAGGTTGTATTGTAAGTTCTTATTTCTTTTCTGTAAAAAGAAGGACTCATTGGTGTAAAGGAGTTGTTTGCTTTCAGTGGGTTGTTACTGAAAGTGGGACCGGTTATGGTCTGTGTGATCTTGTAGTTTACAAGGTTGATAGTGGAAAATCTCAAGCGGGTTTTGCTTGGGGACTGGATGTAGGTCGGGTTTGACCGAACCAGGATAAAATCTTGTGTTCTTTGTGTGTTTGCTTTGAGATTTGCAAAATCATTCAATATTTCGCAGAAAAGTTTTAAAAGCACTATTCACCCCCCCTCTAGTGCTCGTTGCCTCGATCCTAGTGCACTTTCAAGAGAGGAGAGAGAGAGAGAGAGAGAGAGAGAGAGAGAGAGAGAGACGTTGAATGGCCCTCTTGGGCAGCCGTAGGTTTTTCTTTTTGGTATTGAACTTAGGGTTTAATTGCCTTCCATACTTAGGCATTAATAGGTTTAATGAAAAGAAAACAAAGGAGCTTACGTGAATGAGTTGGAGGATGGGAAAAAAGAAGGAAGGAAGGAAGAGAAGAGGGAAAGAAAGAAGGAAGGAAAGGGAAGAGAAGAAGGAAACAGAGAAGAGAGAAAGAAAAGGAAAGAAAGGGGAAGAAAGGAGAGGGAAAGAGGAAGAAAGAGAGGGGCTGAAAAGGGGTATACGTGAGTAGAGGGAGAGGAAAGAAAGGAGGAAAGAAAGAAAGAAAGAAAAGAAAAAGGAAGGAAAACGGAAAAAAAAGAATGAAAGAAGGAAAGAAAAAAAAAAGGAAAAAAAGGAAAATGGAGGAAAAAAAAGAAAGGAAATGGGCTAGGGTGGTCGACCCCCTTGTGGGTCTCACCTTAAGAAAAATAAAATAATAAAATAAAATAAAAAATAAAATAAAACAAAAAAAAATAAAGAAAAAGGTAATTTTTTTTTCTTTTTTTATAAATTAAACAGAAAATGCAAATGGATAGACCATCTCAGAGCGGGTCTAAATTCCACTTTTGAAACTCATTTTGATGATTGTAGGGGTAAAATAGTCTTTTCAGAAAATTTCCAGACGAAACGAGCAATTTTTGGCAGTTTTTGAAACGAGCTCGAATTTTGAAGTTCAATAACTCGTTGCGAAGCAAATCCAGAGTAGAATTTGAAAATTTAATTTTGAAAGAAATCCAGATTGTTTTTCTTGAAAAAATATTTCCAAATTTAGAATCTTGGGGGTAAAAATGTCAATTTTGAAAAACTCGGGGTTTGAAATTGATTTCTGAAAGCTTTTGAAACTTGATCTGGATTGAAATTTATAAAACTGGAGTTTTGGACTTTGAAAATGAAATAAAATATGATGAAATGTTATGAAATGCTGAGAAATGATATGAAATTATGAGAAATGACATGCGAAATGCTAACCCTGAATGAAGAATTTTGGAAATTAGACCCCCATTGGCAGCTGTACCAGTTTAAAAAATATTAAAATTGATAAAATTTGCAAAATGGTTGAAGAAATGGTTTTGGGACTCTATTGGATTAGAGTGACACTGAAAATCAGGCTTTAGCTGAAATAAACTGAGATGAGCTGGATTGAGCTAGATTCTAGAGTTTCAAAACTCAAATAAATTGACCAGACACTGACTCAACTGACCTTTCCGACTGAATTTTTAAGAAATACTGCCATTTTTAGAGGAATGGTACGGAATGGTCACTGGAGTGAAGTGAATCAGGGATCTGAGCTGGGTTTGCGCTAGAACAAAGGTCAGTAATACTGACATGAACTAAAATCGAAGCTCGAACACTAGCTCAATTGACTGAACTCAGCTCAGTTTCAGCTAAAAGAGCTAAAATGGACTAAAATGGGCTCTTGGACACTTAGAAATGATTTTGAACTGAAACTGGAGCACTCAAACTTCTGGTGAGCTCAAGTTAGACCCTGAGGAATATGACTGACTGACTCGGAGACAATTGGCTTGGATTTGAGTGAGAAATGAGCTCATTTATGAAGAAATGATCCCATTTTGGCAGGAATGGTCAGAAATGAAAATGGTCTGTTCATTGTGAGCTCAGATGAGCTTGAAATGAATAATATTGTAAATGTTCTGAACTGACCAATGAGCTCAATTGACTCCGACTGACTGAGGTCCGGGATGACCTATGGATAAAATGGTAATTTTCCTAATAAAAGTTGGTAAAATGGTGATTTTCTGAAACTGACTCGGGGTTTGACTCCTACACTGACCTAACAGGGTTGGCACTGCCTGAGGAGGATTGTTTGAGAATGGATATGGAAAATTTGGAATGTTTACACATGCTGCAGGTCAAGAAACTCCTGCATCTTCCTGCTCCTCTCGTGAGTCAAAAAGTATGCAGCGAAGAATGCTTCAACGAATTGTTCTTATTCAATTGGCTGGTTGTCAAATTTAATCTCCCAGGTGGTCGCCCACCACCTTTCTGCACCTTTCCTGAGATGATACGTCCCAAAGTCCACCTTGCGATCATCACCAACCTGTAGAACACAAAAAATCCTCTCCATTTCCCGCACCCAATCTTCAGCTGCCTCAGGTGACACTTTCCCGTCGAACGATGGGGGATTCATGCTCATGAACTGTTTGTAAGGTACTGTTGCAGCCGGAACTTGGGCAGGTACTCCCTGTCCCTGAGCGACCTGCTGGATATGCTCGCCCATGTTCCGCATTCTCTGCCTGGCGTCCGACAACCTCCATAAGGTTGTTCAAGGTCTCTATGAGATCGTCACATCTCGTACGCTACGCCATCTAAATAAGTAAAATTTACACACGTAAGCAACTGGCAAGTACTCAGAGATAGAAAATTCATTTCATTAATAAGGAAACTGCAAGCATTACAGAAACACCCTTCATCAAGATAGGGTTAAACAAGCACCGCTAACAACTTAAGCAAAACCAAAACGAAACACTGACTTAGTGTTTCTAACAACATAACATCATATAATATTTCTCAAGACTGGCTAGTGTAGAAGTCTCTATAGTCCTTTCGACTTCCATAGCGCCTCGGCCTGAGGAAACTCCTGGACTTCCTCAGCGGCGTGTCAGAAATCTCCTGGACTTCCATCTGAATCAGTGGCACATACTCCGAGGAAACAACATAAGGATAAGACTCAGGAGAATACTTAAGAGAATCTTTCACTCCACGCCTTTCTCTGTCTTGTCTATCCACTTCCACGACCAATGGTCCAGTGACTGAAGATGCATCCTCTATGTCATCCGCATTGCTCCTCCAGAGTTCATCCCTCTGCTTCGTCTAACATTCACCCTCGACATGCCCACAAAGACTGCAGTAGGGGCAAACAGCCAACTCACAAAGACAGATTTGTCCCGCGTGATCTACCAAACACCTCGCACAGGGAGGTGCCAACATGTGCACGCTACGTGCCAAATGTTGCACAGCTCCACTCAAGGCCTCTTCGCCTCAAGTCAGGTTCTGGAGAGCTTCCAAAATCTTGCCATAGCTCGGGTTCGTCGACATCTAATCCACATGGAGAACCAAGCACACAATACTAACTAATAGCAAGATATAATGAAATAAATAAGGCTTAACTTATACTTATAGTGCGATGGACGAAGCACGATGAAGCTCGGACCACACTTAACTTCGCTCTTATACCAAGATCTGTGGCGCCCCACACCCCGACTTTGAAAAAACTTAGAATTTTCTGTGAATTTTTTTTGAAAGGGTTTAACTAGAAAACAGCGGAAAGCAAAGTGCGAGTAAAACAACAAAGCCATGAGTCTGGGCGACCACAATAGGTGAGTGCAACCAAGTAGCCAACAATTTAAAATAAGGTACAACCACAAGTGTCAAAAGGGCATACAACCCAACAGTTTAAATGTTTACAAAAACAAGAGTATAAAATGTCCAAAATAGGTACATCCCAATAACACCCAAAACCCAAAAACCACAAGGGACAGGATCTGCAGAACAAGTGTGGGTCCTCCAAGCCTCCATCGTGTATCATCGCATCAGCACTGCACCTGTTCGTCACCTACATCTCCATAAAACAGGGTGAGGCCTCTTGCGAGGTGGTGAAGAAACAACCACAAGAATATATATCAATTCTGACAAGGAGAAGCAGGAACAAAACTAACAAGTGTAAGTGCCTGTGTCAGGTAAGTGCGAAAGTGACAAGTACTAGTCAACTGAAAAGTAACAAGCTAACGTAACTGTAAAGTAAGTACTCAAAGCAGTAACAAACTGTAACAAGTGCTGTACAAGTAAAGTAACTAAGCAACAACTGAAATGAGTAAAGTAACTAAAGTAAAGTCTACAGAACAAGTAAAGTAGCAACTACAGTAAGTCAGTTGTTTGGTTAGTCTTTAAGTTCTTTTGATAACTCCTTCGGGTACCCGAAGGAACCTCACATTCTGCGAGACATACACCTGGTGTCTGTTATTCAAGTTCTAGTGTGGTAACCGGGTAAGCTACAGATCAAGTCAACCTCATGCGAGCAGCACACAACTGAGAGAAAACACTCGCATAGGCAAGGATTGCAATCCCTACTAATGCAGTAGTGAGGTCCTAAAAAGGCAACCTCGACCTCCCTGACTCTGAGTGACTGGAGGCCAAAGGACGCTACAGCTGTTATCGTCGCAAAATTTTTCCCGTCTTCCCTTCCTTGCGAAAGAGAGAGGGAAATGCTTTCGCGATTCAAACTTGATCGGATTTTGGAAATTGTTTTGAAATACTTGCCTCCGTTTTGAAAATTGAGGGAAAATCCATGGGATGGGGCTCGACCTGTCGGTACGAGGTTCGACCGTTCCTGCCGCCTTTAACAGGGGTAATCGAACCAAGGACCAAAATTATGCTTGACTTAGCGAAATTATCGAAATTGTATTCTATCCTAAATGCACAGAGAATTCAGGCATGTGCTATGAGATTTTTGAAAAATGTAAAATTGAAAAATAGGATGTATGCTTAGAAAACATCTGTAGTTGAAAAGTATTTTTTAGGAAAAGATGGAAATCAATCTCTCAAGAAAACTCAGACGAAGAAGGTTTGAAATCTCGAGAAAATTTATAAAGATTTGGAAAATCTTGAAGAAGGGAGAATCTCGAGAAAATCTTGAGAAAGTTTATAAAGACTTAGAAAACCATGAAGAAATGAGAATCTCAGGAAAATTTTGAGAAAGTTTATAAAGACTTAGAAAAATGAGAATCTCAGGATAATTTTGAGAAAGCTTAGAAAGACTTGGAAAACCATGAAAAAATGAGAATCTCAGGAAAATGGAAGGAATTCTTGAGAAAAGACGAACATTTGAGAAGGAAAGCACTTGTTGGGAAAACTCGGACTTTGAGAATTTTCTTAGGAAAATGATAGAAAACTTATGGGAAAGTTCTTTGGAGAAGGAAATTCAAAACATAGGAAATTGAATTCCTGAGAATCTGAGTGTGATGTTAGTTCAAAGGCGGGTCCCGCTCCATTTATTTGAAGATACAAGATAAAACATTATTTGTTTTCAAGAATTTGGAAAAATTGGTTTTTCAGAGCAAAATATGGATAAAGTAAATGTAAAAAAAAAATTGTAAAGAGATTTAAAATCTTTTGCAAAAAGTTTTGAGATAAAATCTTTAAAATCAATATCCAAATATCCAGATTGTTTTTCTTGAGAAGATTTTTGTAATTCAAAGTCATGGGGGTAAAATGGGAAAATTTGGTAATTTTGAATACCCAGAGTTTTAAAAATCGATTTTGAAAAGTTTAAACATCAAATCTGGATTGACAATTTTGAAAATCAAGAGTTCTGGATCTCAAAATGACATGTTGTGCAGTGAAATGATGCAATGCTATGCAAAGACATGTTCTATGAAATGTCACTCTGAGCTCGGACTTGGAAATTTTAGCTTTTTGTCCAGAAAAAGGATTTTGAAATTTTGCAATTTGAAGATGTCTCTGAATCTAAATATGAAAATTTTGAGGCTCAAGAATGAAATTTTAGACTTTCTACAAGATCTAAACTCAGAAATTGACCATTTTTCCCTTCATTGATTCCAGAGAACTGAAATGTGCCGATTGAGGGCGATGTCAAGAAGGTGAGTGAAAATTTAGGGTGTTTATAGATGCCCCTCTTTGCTACTAAGCCGGCTTGTGGTCGAGCTTAGTGGCAAAGAAAAACACTCCAAATTTGGGCTATATAACAAAAAAAATGCCCCAGTTAGAAGGATCTAACTAGGTATGAAGAAATTAAGCCCGAGGAATATGATAGATATGAAATGGAGAATAAAGAGAAAATAGATTTTCTTTGAGAGAGCGAAGTTCAGGTTTTTGCCCTTAACCTGGATGGGACAGAAATACCTCGCATGGAACGAAGCTCAGGTTTGACCCTTAACCTGATTGGGGAATGGAATATCTCATCGAAATGAGACTCAGGTTTGTACCCTTGACCTGATTGGGCGAAAAACCTCTTTGAATGAGGTTCAGGTTTATACCCTTATCCTGATTGGGCGGAAAATGGAATTTTGGAAGGTGAATAAGACAACTTTTCTTAAAGATAAACGAGGCGACGGAAATGGAATTGTAAGAGGCAATTTTGGAAGGTGACCAAGACGATCCGGTGAATTTTTCATCATCGTGAAATATGAATAAGATAAGGAGTAAGACGACTCTTTAGACAATGTGAAAGATGGATATGGCGATCTTTTGACGAGAATAAGGTAACTCTTTCGGCAATGCGAAAGACAGACGAGGCAAACTTTTTCAGAAAAGAGTAAGGCAACTCTTTTGACAATGCAAAAGATGAATAAGGCAATTTTTCCAACGAAGAATAAGGCAACTCTTTCGGCAAGATGAACGCAGGCGATCCAAAGAAACTAGGCGATTTTTTATAACGCGAAAAATGATAAAGGTAATCCAAAGAAACAAGGTGATTCTTTCGACAACGCGAAAGATAATAAAGGTAATCCAAAGGAACAAGGCGATTCTTTCGACAACGCGAAAGATGACAAAAGGCAATCCAAAGAAATAAGGTGATTCTTTCGACAACGCGAAAGATGATAAAGGCAATTGAAAGGAACAAGGCAATTCTTTGGACAATGCGAAAGATGACAAAAGGCAATCCAAAGGAACAAGGCAATTCTTTCGACAATGCGAAAGATGACAAAGGTAATCCAAAGGAACAAGGCGAGTCTTTCGACAACGCGAAAGATGATCCAAAGGAGTAAGGCGATTCTTTCGACAATGCGAAAGATGACAAAAGGCAATCCAAAGGAATAAGGTGATTCTTTCGACAACGCGAAAGATGATAAAGGCAATCGAAAGGAATAAGGCGATTCTTTCGACAACGCGAAAGATGATAAAAGCCAATCCAAAGGAACAAGGCGATTCTTTCGACAATGCGAAAGATGATAAAAGGCAATCCAAAAGAACAAGGCGATTCTTTCAACAACGCGAAAGATAACAAAGACAATCAATTCGGAGAGAAGGCTAATCTTTCAACAACGTGAAAGATGATAAGGCGATCCAAAGGAACAAGACGATTCTTTCGACAACACGAAAGATGACAAAGGCAATCCATTCGAAGAGAAGGCTAATCTTTCAACAACGTGAAAGAAGATAAAGGCTATCCTTTTGGAGATAAGGCTAATCTTTCAACAACGTGAAAGATGATAAAGGCTATCCTTTCGAAGATAAGGCTAATCTTTCAACAATGTGAAAGGCGACAAAGGAAAATCTCTCGAAGGGGTCAAGATACATGAATATAGACATCAAGCTCTCACTTAACGTCAGGATAGCTAGAAAATATTGTCAAAATGTTGAAAATTTTGTTGATTCAAAGTAATTGAAAATGATGCTCATTGTTGTGAAAATATTCCTTCTTTTCTACCTGAAGTATTACCTCCAAACAGGACAGACTTCATAGAATTCAAGATTTGGAATCCAAATTGCTTGCGATTGACCTTCTTCAAAGAAGTTATCAATTTCCTTGATATGAACAGGAAAGAGAATTTGATATCATGAAAGCAATCTATAAAAGTATATTGATAATAGAATTTCACAAATTTAAAGAAGATTCTTGATAAATGTGGCAGTTTGATATCCTGGGAGCTTCTCTCATGATAATCTTCCTGCGCTCTTTTGGCTCTCTTGAGTTTTTGCTACATTCTCCTTCATTTTGGAGATGTTCTGACTTTTTCTCTCTTTCTTTTTCCTCTCTTTCTCTCTTTTTTGGAAGGGTACGTTACAAACTCCTTCAACTTGGAGATGTTTCGATCCTTCTTTGATGATATTGGCTCATGGGCTGGGAGATCTTTGGATGATAGCGGAAATTAAATATCTTTTGGGGATTGTCGGGAGGTTCATCGCATCTGCCTTCATCTCGACAGTGCTTTGGACTTTCCCTGGAAGGATCCGTCACAAACTCCGTCATCTTGGAGATGTTTCAAATCTTCTTTGGCCCTGGGGGTCTACTCGCTTAATTCGCCTTCATCTTGACGACAAGTGAGAGATCCCTTTTGCGGATATTTAATTGCAGCTTAGGTGATTTTGAGGAGACAGGGCTTGGATGAATTCTCTCTTTTCTAGCGCTCAGGATATTTTCACTGCCTCATTTTCACAAGCATGGTCTTTAAAAATGTGCCATTGACTGCGATCAATATCAATCATCTATGGCTTTACAAAAACATTGAATCTTCTTTTCTAGCCATATCGAGGATTTATCCTTCATCCTTTTGGTTGGCCAATAGAAAGAATTTGGATTTTGAATCCTTCTTCACAAAAGCTTTGCCTTTTTGGAAGTGATACAGAAGGTAAACTGAGGTAAAATTTTGTGCAATAAAATTCTGAAATCAATAGGTAATTGATTGACAAATTGACAAAGTGTTCTTTGAAATCCTTAGTAAAAGAGATCGCTTGACATCCGAGTTGACACATCCATGACAATGGTACTCAATTTCGAAGGTAAGTCCTGGGATAAGGCTGGATTTTGAAGGTAAGCCTAACTCAAAAGTTGGTTTTGAAAGACCATCCGAATCAGGACTCAGGTTTTACAGGGAAAGCTGGAAGATTCGAGTCAAAACTCGAGCCTTCGAAGGAAAGCCAGGAATTTTGGTTTCTAAGGAGATAAAGTTTGGGTCGAAACCCAAATCTTAAAAGGAAAAATTAGGCCAATTCAGATTTTTGAGTCGAAACTCAAATATTCAAAGGAAAGTTGGAAAGTTCGAGTCGGGGCTCGAATCTCAAAGGAAAACTGGGATGTTCAGATTTTGAAGGAAAGAAAACTTGAATTAAAACTCAAATCTTCGAAGGAAAGCAGGTAAGTTCGAGTCAGGGCTCGAATCTTAAAAGGAAACTGGAAATTTAGATTTTGAAGGGAAGAAGACTTGAGTTAAAATTCAAATCTTCAAAGGCAAGCAAAAAAGTTCGAGTCAGGGCTCGAATCTCAAAGGAAAATCTTTAATCAGAAGATTGAATTTTGAAAATCGACAGTGCGAGAGCTGAGATTGAAAGTTTTGAGAATGGCCAGTTCGAGGACTGGATTATTTGACTTGCAATGAAAAAGACCATCATATTTAGATGTATGTGGTCTGATTTTCAGGATTAAACCCCTTATCCTGAACGGGGATATGAATAGAAATTGGAAAATCATGGAAAATGATTCAGGTTTATCCCTTAACCTGAAGGGGAAGATAATGGATGCAGAATTAATGTAACATGAAATGCAAATGCACATGAAATGTAAATGAATGCAAAATTAATGCGAGTGAGTGCATATATATGCAAAATGAGAGATTGGTTTATCCTGCCTGCATACCGGATGTTTTGAGGTAAAGATAGATTTTTCAAAAACATGCCCCAGTATAACTAGGGAGGAAGATTTTGAATACAAAGAAGGATAATCGAGGTATAAGGTGACATGCTTCTTGATTGAGGGACGTCCTCAAGATCATTCTTTACAAGAGACATATTTGTGAAAAGGAAAGAGACAAAAATAAAATGGTGCCAAATTATTGGCGAATTTTATTGATGCTTAAAAATCGAGGAAATGAAACAAAATTATATTATCCCTTTGACATGAAGAAAGTGCTAGAACATGGGATCTTCAAAGTAAAAGGAGAATGTTATTTTGAAAGTGAGAAATCATTTTAGGAAGAAAATCAACTGCAAGGTTGATTTTGAAGAATGATCAGCGTGAGAGCTGATATTTGAAAAGGGGAATCAACACGAGGGTTGATTTTGAAGAGAGATCATCATGAAGGTTGATTTTGAAAATGAATTCGTTTAACAATAATTTTGGAAAAGAAAATCAACACAAGGGTTGACTTTTAAAGATAATGATTCAAAATTGAATTTTGGAAGTTAAGATCAACACGAGGGTTGATTTTGAAAATGAATTGGTTTAACACTAATTTTGGAAAAGAAAATCAACACCAGGGTTGATTTTAAAGATAATGGTTCGAAACCAATTTAAGAAAAGAAGATCACCGCGATGGTTGATTTTTGAAAAAGATTGGACCGAAATATTAACCTTTTGGGTGATCATAACAAAGATGTTTGTAGAAAATTTTCAAAAAATTTCACGATTTTTGGAAAACCCTCAAAGGTAATTTCATTTCTTTCATAAATTGCCCCTCGTTTTGAAAAGAATGGGCAAAGAAGATTCTTCAAAACAAAAACAGGTGCCCTATTGGGGCAAAAGAAAGAAGTATTTGATGAAGAAAATTGACATTTTATTGATAAGCAAAACCGATAACAAAAAGACACCCTATTTATAAGCACTCGTCCAAAAGGTTGCAAAAACTGGGCAAACTTGCCCTTATGAGGTGACTGGCAAAACGAAAGAAAGAAAGCAGGAAACTTTAGCATCGTCAATTTTCTGAATGATCTGGGAAAGGCTTGGTCAAGATGGCCAGCTCTTCTTCTTCTTCTTCTTCAGCAAGGAGGCTCTTGTCAATGCAATCCTGAATAATATTTTTGAAGACAAAACAATGATCAATGTCATGCCCCACTGCCCGATGGAACTTGCAAAACTGATTCTTGAACCTTCCCATGATGGTGGGAGGAGTTGTGGCCTTTGAAAGTTTCACTAATCCCTTAGCCAGCATGAATTCAAGGGCTTCTTCGAGTGTTTGTTTGAGAGGAGTGAACACATGATCATTACTCCAACCTTCACACTTTATCTTTTCCTTTTGTGGAAAGTTGGGCTGAGATAGCTTGCTATTCTGTCTTTCCTCTCGATCCGCATAGTTGCCCTTACTACTTTTGTTATCATTGCGGTTGATGTTGGCGGAGGAGGTGAAATTTGCCTTTTTCTTTGGATCTAGATTGTTCTTGACGAGGGTGATACCATCGTAGACACCGTTCTCCAACCCCATCTCGAGCCACTCGGCTCGTTCAGTAAGCTCTATGAAAGACTTGGAAGGCGAGGTGAAGATAAGACTTCTCAAAGGTTGTGAGAAGTTGTTCAGGATCAGCAATAAAGCATGCCTCTCTGATATAGGATCTCTCATTTTGTTGCAGGTCTCTCTCCATCTGCGAATGAAGTCCCTTGCCTTTTCATTTTCATTCTGCCTTACATTGCAGAGATGGCTCAATGTTGGGAGTGCTTCAGTATTGAACAGAAATCGCTCAATGAATAGGTTGACCACCTTATCGAATTCTCGCAGCTCGATTGGATTGATATGCTCGGAGTACCACTTGGCGGCAGTGCCTTCTAGGCTACGAGGAAAACAGAGAAATAGGGCCCTATTGTCTCTCTTGAATTTGCAGCATTCGGCGAAGAACATGGCAAGATGGGCTTTGGGATCACCAGAACCATCGAACTTGATGAACTTGCAGGGCAGATTTTCCAGATTTTCGTCTCCTTCTAATCCATCATAAAAATCCTCGCTAGTGAAGACTTTCTTGCCCTTGTCGCTAGCTTGCAGGTCTTTAACAACTTTGGCCATTTCTTTGAACTGTGACTGCAGGGGTTCTTCTGCAACTTGATTCTTTGATTTGCGACTCCTCCTTTGTTCTCGGCGCTGTTTCTGAAATGCCGGGGGCACCTCATATTCTTTATCGGTGTCTTCCTCTGATTCTGATTTATATGAAATTTCCTCTGGCTGAACTTGCTTCTTGGAAGTCTTCTTATCCTTGTGTCCATGGAACTTCTCTCTGAATGGGTTCTCCTCTGCACTGGTCCCAGCCTGTTCACTCATCATTTTGGTCATCATTTTCTGGAACATGGCATACATCTGTGGGTCTATGTCATCCTCTTCTTCCTGTTGCTCTTGACTCCTCTCGGATCGCGGGGAGCCCATATCTGCTTCCTAGGCCGACGAGTACTGAGATGTCGTTGTTTTTTTTCCTGATCTTGTTCGAACCATCAAATGTTGTGGATGCTCTCTGCATGATGAAGTCTTGATTAGACTCTGAGGGAACTTTAGATTGGGAGGAAAATGATTATTGACGATATGGTAGACAATTGAAAGAATATCTCATTACTAGGGATGGAGTCGCCACTGAAATCCCGACAATTGTGTTGTCATTCTTTGTAAGAGAAATAACAATGGAAAATGTGCCTTGTTACCTAGGCGAGGTCGTCAACCACGAGGAAAACACCATTTTGAAGGAAAGAGATATCTTTTGGAAAACAATCCGCAAACGGATTTAGAATAAGGAGAAGGCAAGTGGGTAAACAATTTCCACCGCAATAATCAAGGTATGCACGAGGAAAATAAGATGGAGAATTTGGCAAATAGACAAAATGATTGAAATCTAAGGAAAGAAAACATATGATTTTGAAAAATTGCAGGCAGGATAAAAAAATGCAGCTGGAAATTCGAGATCCAGTAGAACGGGAAAATGAAAAATCACCTGGAGTTTTGAAAGAAATGGGATATTTGAGAAAGTCATCCAGGGTTTAAAAAATAAAGGAAAAGGTGAAAATATGAATATTTGAAAATATTTTTGGAAAAATGTAAGAAAATAGAGGTAAAATACGAACAATCACATTTTGCACATACTTTTATGCACATACAGCACTCCCTAGAAGGCTGACTCTAGATGCATCATTTTGAAAACAGTTGTAGGACCTTAATCCTAACTCTAGGTTCATATCATCTTTTTCCAATCCAGTTATGCCGATATACTCGAATCGAAATCCGAGGTACATGGCATATAATTTCAACTTTGGTTCTAAGGTAAGGTTTTCCAACATCCTTGAGAGCCTACCGATATACTTCGGACTGTGGCCCGCGGTACGTGGTAGGGGGATGTTAACCCAAATAATTGGCCCAGTTGTGAGGCTCTGTCCCGAACTAGGGTTCTGGAAGAGAGCCCAGCAACGTGAAGACCGAGTAATGGTAGGTAATTGGGGTTTGAAAAGATGATCACATGCAAGAAATAGATGGCTCTAAATCCTAGAGAGATAGACTTTTGAAAATCTTTGAAGAAGCATACATTGTTTGCATTCAGATCCTAAATTGAGGAGAGTTGTATTTAGACCTAAGTCTATGTGAGCATGAAAATATCTCCTCAATATAGTCCTTCCAAACCATGCCTAAGCTATATGCAGTAAATGTCATCTAGGTCAGAATCTAGGCTCCTAGGCTCACATGATATTGAAAGTAAAAGCTGACATTTTGAGAACATAATTTCGATAATTGAACTAAGTCAAGCACAATTTAAGTAAGACAAGGACAGGTCCCATCACGGTCGCCAAACCTGTTGTCGTCGCAAAATTTTTCAAGTCTTCCCTTCCTTGCGAAAGAGAGAGGGAAATGCTTTCGCGATTCAAGCTTGACCGGATTGTGGAAATTGTTTTGAAATACTCGCCTCTGTTTTGAAAATTGCGGGAAAATCCATGGGATGGGGCTCGACCAGTCGGTACGATGTTCGACCGTTCCTGCCGCCTTTAACAGGGGTAATCGAACCAAGGACCAAAATTATGCTTGACTTAGCGAAATTATCGAAATTGTATTCTATCCTAAATGCACAGAGAATTCAGGCATGTGCTATGAGATTTTTGAAAAATGTAAAATTGAAAAATATGATGTATTCTTAGAAAACATCTGAAGTTGAAAAGTATTTCTCAGGAAAAGATGGAAATCAATCTCTCAAGAAAACTCAGACGAAGAAGGTTTGAAATCTCGAGAAAATTTATAAAGATTTGGAAAATCTTGAAGAAGGGAGAATCTCGAGAAAATCTTGAAGAAGGGAGAATCTCGAGAAAATCTTGAGAAAGTTTATAAAGACTAAGAAAACCATGAAGAAATGAGAATCTCAGGAAAATTTTGAGAAAGTTTATAAAGACTTAGAAAAATGAGAATCTGAGGATAATTTTGAGAAAGCTTAGAAAGACTTGGAAAAATGAGAATCTCAGGATAATTTTGAGAAAGCTTAGAAAGACTTGGAAAACCATGAAAAAATGAGAATCTCAGGAAAATAGAAGGAATTCTTGAGAAAAGACGAACATTTGAGAAGGAAAGCACTTGTTGGGAAAACTCGGACTTTGAGAATTTTCTTAGGAAAATGATAGAAAACTTATGGGAAAGTTCTTTGGAGAAGGAAATTCAAAACATAGGAAATTGAATTCCTGAGAATCTGAGTGTGATGTTAGTTCAAAGGCTGGTCCCGCTCCATTTATTTGAAGATACAAGATAAAACATTATTTGTTTTCAAGAATTTGGAAAAATTGTTTTTCAGAGCAAAATATGGATAAAGTAAATGTAAAAAAAAAAATTGTAAAGAGATTTAAAATCTTTTGCAAAAAGTTTTGAGATAAAATCTTTAAAATCAATATCCAAATATCCAGATTGTTTTTCTTAAGAAGATTTTTGTAATTCAAAGTCCTGGGGGTAAAATGGGAAAATTTGGTAATTTTGAATACCCAGGGTTTTAAAAATCGATTTTGAAAAGTTTAAACATCAAATCTGGATTGACAATTTTGAAAATCAAGAGTTCTGGATCTCAAAATGACATGTTGTGCAGTGAAATGATGCAATGCTATGCAAAGACATGTTCTATGAAATGTCACTCTGAGCTCGGACTTGGAAATTTTAGCTTTTTGTCCAGAAAAAGGATTTTGAAATTTTGCAATTTGAAGATGTCTCTGAACCTAAATATGGAAATTTTGAGGCTCAAGAATGAAATTTTAGACTTTCTGCAAGATCTAAACTTAGAAATTGACCATTTTGCCCTTCATTGATTCCGGAGAACTGAAATGTGCCGATTGAGGGCGATGTCAAGAAGGTGAGTGAAAATTTGGGGTGTTTACAGATGCCCCTCTTTGCTACTAAGCCGGCTTGTGGTCGAGCTTAGTGGCAAAGAAAAACACTCCAAATTTGGGCTATATAACAAAAAAAATGCCCCAGTTAGAAGGATCTAACTGGGTATGAAGAAATTAAGCTCGAGGAATATGATAGATATGAAATGGAGAATAAAGAGAAAATAGATTTTCTCTGAGAGAGCGAAGTTCAGGTTTTTGCCCTTAACCTGGATGGGACAGAAATACCTCGAATGGAATGAAGCTCAGGATTGACCCTTAACCTGATTGGGGAATGGAATATCTCATCGAAATGAGGCTCAGGTTTGTACCCTTGACCTGATTGGGCGGAAAACCTCTTTGAATGAGGTTCAGGTTTATACCCTTATCCTGATTGGGCGGAAAATGGAATTTTGGAAGCTGAATAAGACAACTTTTCTTGAAGATAAACGAGGTGACGGAAATGGAATTGTAAGAGGCAATTTTGGAAGGTGACCAAGACGATCCGGTGAATTTTTCATCATCGTGAAATATGAATAAGGTAAGGAGTAAGACGACTCTTTAGACAATGTGAAAGATGGATATGGCGATCTTTTGACGAGAATAAGGTAACTCTTTCGGCAGTGCGAAAGACAGACGAGGCAAACTTTTTCAGAAAAGAGTAAGGCAACTCTTTTGACAATGCAAAAGATGAATAAGGCAATTTTTCCAACGAAGAATAAGGCAACTCTTTCGACAAGATGAACGCAGGCGATCCAAAGAAACTAGGCGATTTTTTATAACGCGAAAGATGATAAAGGTAATCCAAAGAAAGAAGGTGATTCTTTCGACAACGCGAAAGATAATAAAGGTAATCCAAAGGAACAAGGCGATTCTTTCGACAACGCGAAAGATGACAAAAGGCAATCCAAAGAAATAAGGTGATTCTTTCGACAACGCGAAAGATGATAAAGGCAATTGAAAGGAACAAGGCAATTCTTTCGACAATGCGAAAGATGACAAAAGGCAATCCAAAGGAACAAGGCAATTCTTTCGACAATGCGAAAGATGACAAAGGTAATCCAAAGGAACAAGGCGAGTCTTTTGACAACGCGAAAGATCATAAGGTGATCTAAAGGAGTAAGGCGATTCTTTCGACAATGCGAAAGATGACAAAAGGCAATCCAAAGGAATAAGGTGATTCTTTCGACAACGCGAAAGATGATAAAGGCAATCGAAAGGAATAAGGTGATTCTTTCGACAACGCGAAAGATGATAAAAGGCAATCCAAAGGAACAAGGCGATTCTTTCGACAATGCGAAAGATGATAAAAGGCAATCCAAAGGAACAAGGCTATTCTTTCGACAACGCGAAAGATAACAAAGACAATCCATTCGAGAGAAGGCTAATCTTTCAACAACGTGAAAGATGATAAGGCGATCCAAAGGAACAAGGCGATTCTTTCGACAACACGAAAGATGACAAAGGCAATCCATTCGAAGAGAAGGCTAATCTTTCAACAACGTGAAAGATGATAAAGGCTATCCTTTTGGAGATAAGGCTAATCTTTCAACAACGTGAAAGATGATAAAGGCTATCCTTTCGGAGATAAGGCTAATCTTTCAACAATGTGAAAGGCGACAAAGGAAAATCTCTCGAAGGGGTCAAGATACATCAATATAGACATCAAGCTCTCACTTAACGTCAGGATAGCTAGAAAATATTGTCAAAATGTTGAAAATTTTGTTGATTCAAAGTAATTGAAAATGATGCTCATTGTTGTGAAAATATTCCTTCTTTTCTACCTGAAGTATTACCTCCAAACAGGATTGACTTCATAGAATCAAGATTTGGAATCCAAATTGCTTGCGATTGACCTTCTTCAAAGAAGTTATCAATTTCCTTGATATGAACAGGAAAGAGAATTTGATATCAAGAAAGCAATCTATAAAAGGATATTGATAATAGAATTTCACAAATTTAAAGAAGATTCTTGATAAATGTGGTAGTTTGATATCCTGGGAGCTTCTCTCAAGATAATCTTCCTGCGCTCTTTTGGCTCTCTTGGGTTTTTGCTACATTCTCCTTCATTTTGGAGATGTTCTGAATTTTTCTCTCTTTCTTTTTCCTCTCTTTCTCTCTTTTTTGGAAGGGTACGTTACAAACTCCTTCAACTTGGAGATGTTTCGATCCTTCTTTCATGATATTGGCTCATGGGCTGGGAGATCTTTGGATGATAGCGGAAATTAAATATCTTTTGGGGATTGTCGGAAGGTTCATCGCATCTGCCTTCATCTCGACAGTGCTTTAGACATTCCCTGGAAGGATCCATCACAAACTCCGTCATCTTGGAGATGTTTCAAATCTTCTTTGGCCCTGGGGGTCTACTCGCTTAATTCGCCTTCATCTTGACGACAAGTGAGAGATCCCTTTTGCGGATATTTAATTGCAGCTTAGGTGATTTTGAGGAGACAGGGCTTGGATGAATTCTCTCTTTTCTAGCGCTCAGGATATTTTCACCGCCTCATTTTCACAAGAATGGTCTTTAAAAATGTGCCACTGACTGCGATCAATATCAATCATCTATGGCTTTACAAAAACATTGAATCTTCTTTTCTAGCCATATCGAGGATTTATCCTTCATCCTTTTGGTTGGCCAATAGAAAGAATTTGGATTTTGAATCCTTCTTCACAAAAGCTTTGCCTTTTTGGAAATGATACTGAAGGTAAACTGTGGTAAAATTTTGTGCAATAAAATTCTGAAATCAACAGGTAATTGATTGACAAATTGACAAAGTGTTCTTTGAAATCCTTAGTAAAAGAGATCGCTTGACATCCGAGTTGACACATCCATGACGATGGTACTCAATTTCCAAGGTAAGCCCTGGCATAAGGCTGGATTTTGAAGGTAAGCCTAACTCAAAAGTTGGTTTTGAAAGACCATCCGAATCAGGACTCAGGTTTTACAGGGAAAGCTGGAAGATTCGAGTCAAAACTCGAGCCTTCAAAGAAAAGCCAGGAATTTTGGTTTCTAAGGAGATAAAGTTTGGGTCGAAACCCAAATCTTAAAAGGAAAAATTAGGCCAATTCAGATTTTTGAGTCGAAACTCAAATATTCAAAGGAAAGTTGGAAAGTTCGAGTCGGGGCTTGAATCTCAAAGGAAAACTGGGAAGTTCAGATTTTGAAGGAAAGAAAACTTGAATTAAAACTCAAATCTTCGAAGGAAAGCAGGTAAGTTCGAGTCAGGGCTCGAATCTTAAAAGGAAACTGGAAATTTAGATTTTGAAGGGAAGAAGACTTGAGTTAAAATTCAAATCTTCGAAGGCAAGCAAAAAAGTTCGAGTCAGGGCTCGAATCTCAAAGGAAAATCTTTAATCAGAAGATTGAATTTTGAAAATCGACAGTGCGAGAGCTGGGATTGAAAGTTTTGAGAATGGCCAGTTCGAGGACTGGATTATTTGACTTGCAATGAAAAAGACCATCATATTTAGATGTATGGGGTCTGATTTTCAGGATTAAACCCCTTATCCTGAACGGGGACATGAATAGAAATTGGAAAATCATGGAAAATGATTCAGGTTTATCCCTTAACCTGAAGGGGAAGATAATGGATGCAGAATTAATGTAACATGAAATGCAAATGCACATGAATTGTAAATGAATGCAAAATTAATGCGAGTGAGTGCATATATATCCAAAATGAGAGATTGGTTTATCCTGCCTGCATACCGGATGTTTTGAGGTAAAGATAGATTTTTCAAAAACATGCCCCAGTGTAACTAGGGAGGAAGATTTTGAATACAAAGAAGGATAATCGAGGAATAAGGTGACATGCTTCTTGATTGAGGGACGTCCTCAAGATCATTCCTTACAAGAGACATATTTGTGAAAAGGAAAAAGACGAAAATAAAATGGTGCCAAATTATTGGCGAATTTTATTGATGCTTAAAAATCGAGGAAAGAAAACAAAATTATATTATCCCTTTGACATGAAGAAAGTGCTAGAACATGGGATCTTTAAAGTAAAAGGAGAATGTTATTTTGAAAGTGAGAAATCATTTTGGGAAGAAAATCAACTCCAAGGTTGATTTTGAAGAATGATCAGCGTGAGAGCTTATATTTGAAAAGGGGAATCAACACGAGGGTTGATTTTGAAGAGAGATCATCATGAGGGTTGATTTTGAAAATGAATTGGTTTAACAATAATTTTGGAAAAGAAAATCAACACAAGGGTTGATTTTTAAAGATAATGATTCAAAATTGAATTTTGGAAGTTAAGATCAACACGAGGGTTGATTTTGAAAATGAATTGGTTTAACACTAATTTTGGAAAAGAAAATCAACACCAGGGTTGATTTTAAAGATAATGGTTCGAAACCATGTTAAGAAAAGAAGATCACCGCGATGGTTGATTTTTGAAAAAGATTGGACCGAATTATTAACCTTTTGGGTGATCATAACAAAGATGTTTGTAGAAAATTTTCAAAAAATTTCACGATTTTTGAAAAACCCTCATGGGTAATTTCATTTCTCCCATAAATTGCCCCTCGTCTTGAAAAGAATGGGCAAAGAAGATTATTCAAAACAAAAACAGGTGCCCTAAAGGGGCAAAAGAAAGAAGTATTTGATAAAGAAAATTGACATTTTATTGATAAGCAAAACCGATAACAAAAAGACAACCTATTTATAAGCACTCGTCCAAAAGGTTGCAAAAACTGGGCAGACTTGCCCTTATGAGGTGACTGGCAAAACGAAAGAAAGAAAGCAGGAAACTTTAGCATCGTCAATTTTCTGAATGATCTGGGAAAGGCTTGGTCAAGATGGCCAGCTCTTCTTCTTCTTCAGCAAGGAGGCTCTTGTCAATGCAATCCTGAATAATATTTTTGAAGACAAAACAATGATCAATGTCATGCCCCTCTGCCCGATGGAACTTGCCAAACTGATTCTTGAACCTTCCCATGATGGTGGGAGGAGTTGTGGCCTTTGGAAGTTTCACTAATCGCTTAGCCAGCATGAATTCAAGGGCTTCTTCGAGTGTTTGTTTGAGAGGAGTGAACACACGAACATTACTCCAACCTTCACGCTTTATCTTTTCCTTTTGTGGAAAGTTGGGCTGAGATAGCTTGCTATTCTGTGTTTCCTCTCGATCCGCATAGTTTCCCTTACTACTTTTGTTATCATTGCGGTTGATGTTGGCGGAGGAGGTGAAATTTGCCTTTTTCTTTGGATCTAGATTGTTCTTGACGAGGGTGATACCATCGTAGACACCGTTCTCCAACCCCATCTCGAGCCACTCGGCTCATTCAGTAAGCTCTATGAAAGAATTGGAAGGCGAGGTGGAGATAAGACTTCTCAAAGGTTGTGAGAAGTTGTTCAGGATCAGCGATAAAGCATGCCTCTCTGATATAGGATCTCTCATTTTGTTGCAGGTCTCTCTCTATCTGCGAATGAAGTCCCTTGCCTTTTCATTTTCATTCTGCCTTAGATTGCAGAGATGGCTCAATGTTGGGAGTGCTTCAGTATTGAACAGAAATTGCTCAATGAATAGGTTGACCACCTTATCGAATTCTCGCAGCTCGATTCAATTGATATGCTCGGAGTACCACTTGGCGGCAGTGCCTTCTAGAATACGAGGAAAATAGAGAAATAGGGCCCTATTGTCTCTCTTGAATTTGGAGCATTCGGAGAAGAACATGGCAAGATGGGCTTTGAGATCACCAGAACCATCGAACTTGATGAACTTGCGGGGCAGATTTTCTAGATTTTCGTCTCCTTCTAATCCATCATAAAAATCCTCGCTAGTGAAGACTTTCTTGCCCTTGTCGCGAGCTTGCAGGTCTTTAACAACTTTGGCCATTTCTTTGAACTGTGACTGCAGGGGTTCTTCTGCAACTTGATTCTTTGATTTGCGACTCCTCCTTTGTTCTCGGCCCTGTTTCTGAAATGCCGGAGGCACCTCATATTCTTTATCGGTGTCTTCCTCTGATTCTGATTTATCTTAAATTTCCTCTGGCTGAACTTGCTTCTTGGAAGTCTTCTTATCCTTGTGTCCATGGAACTTCTCTCTGAATGGGTTCTCCTCTGCACTGGTCCCAGCCTGTTCACTCATCATTTTGGTCATCATTTTCTGGAACATGGCATACATCTGTGGGTCTATGCCATCCTCTTCTTGTTGTTGCTCTTGACTGCTCTCGGATCGCGGGGAGCCCATCTCTTCTTCAGAGGCCGATGAGTACTGAGATGTCGTTGTTCTTTTTCCTAATCTTGTTCGAACCATCAAATGTTGTGGATGCTCTCTGCAGGATGAAGTCTTGATTAGACTCTAAGGGAACTTTAGATTGGGAGGAAAATGATTATTGATGATATGGTAGACAATTGAAAGTATATCTCATTACTAGGGATGGAGTCGCCGCTGAAATCACGACAATTGTGTTGTCATTCTTTGTAAGAGAAATAACAACGGAAAATGTGCCTTGTTACCTAGGCGAGGTCGTCAACTACGAGGAAAACACCATTTTGAAGGAAAGAGATATCTTTTGGAAAACAATCCGTAAACGGATTTAGAATAAGGAGAAGGCAAGTGGGTAAACAATTTCCACCGCAATAATCAAGGTATGCACGAGGAAAATAAGATGGAGAATTTGGCAAATAGACAAAATGATTGAAATCTAAGGAAAGAAAACATATGATTTTGAAAAATTGCAGGCAGGATAAAAAAATGCAGCTGGAAATTCGAGATCCAGTAGAACGGGAGAATGAAAAATCACCTGGAGTTTTGAAAGAAATGGGATATTTGAGAAAGTCATCCAGGGTTTAAAAAATAAAGGAAAAGGTGAAAATATGAATATTTGAAAATATTTTTGGAAAAATGTAAGAAAATAGAGGTAAAATACGAACAATCACATTTTGCACAAACTTTTAGCACATACAGCACTCCCTAGAAGGCTGACTCTAGATACATCATTTTGAAAACAATTGTAGGACCTTAATCCTAACTCTAGGTTCATATCATCTTTTTCCAATCCAGTTATGTCGATATACTCGAATCGAAATCCGAGGTACGTGGCATATAATTTCAACTTCGGTTCTAAGGTAAGGTTTTCCAACATCCTTGAGCGCCTACCGATATACTTCGGACTGTGGCCCGCGGTACGTGGTAGGGGGATGTTAACCCAAATAATTGGCCCAGTTGTGAGGCTCTGTCCCGAACTAGGGTTCTGGAAGAGAGCCCAGCAACGTGAAGACAGGGTAATGATAGGTAATTGGGGTTTGAAAAGATGATCACATGCAAGAAATAGATGGCTCTAAATCCTAGAGAGATAGACTTTTGAAAATCTTTGAAGAAGCATACATTGTTTGCATTCAGATCCTAAATTGAGGAGAGTTGTATTTAGACCTAAGTCTATGTGAGCATGAAAATATCTCCTCAATATGGTCCTACCAAACCATGCCTAAGCTATATGCAGTAAATGTGAGCTAGGTCAGAATCTAGGCTCCTAGTCTCACATGATATTGAAAGTAAAAGCTGACATTTTGTGAACATAATTTCGATAATTGAACTAAGTCAAGCACAATTTAAGTCAGACAAGGACAGGTCCCATCACGGTCGCCAAACCTGTTATCGTCGCAAAATTTTTCCCGTCTTCCCTTCCTTGCGAAAGAGAGAGGGAAATGCTTTCGCGATTCAAACTTGACCGGATTTTGGAAATTGTTTTGAAATACTCGCATCTGTTTTAAAAATTGCGGGAAAATCCATGGGATGGTGCTCGACCTGTCGGTACGAGGTTCGACCGTTCCTGCAGCCTTTAACAGGGGTAATCGAACCAAGGACTAAAATTATGCTTGACTTAGTGAAATTATCGAAATTGTATTCTATCCTAAATGCACAGAGAATTCAGGCATGTGCTATGAGATTTTTGAAAAATGTAAAATTGAAAATATGATGTATTCTTATAAAACATCTGAAGTTGAAAAGTATTTCTCAGGAAAAGATGGAAATCAATCTCTCAAGAAAACTCAGACGAAGAAGGTTTGAAATCTCGAGAAAATTTATAAAGATTTGGAAAATCTTGAAGAAGGGAGAATCTCGAGAAAATCTTGAGAAAGTTTATAAAGACTTAGAAAACCATGAAGAAATGAGAATCTCAGGAAAATTTTGAGAAAGTTTATAAAGACTTAGAAAAATGAGAATCTCAGGATAATTTTGAGAAAGCTTAGAAAGACTTGGAAAAATGAGAATCTTAGGATAATTTTGAGAAAGCTTAGAAAGACTTGGAAAACCATGAAAAAATGAGAATCTCAGGAAAATGGAAGGAATTCTTGAGAAAAGATGAACATTTGAGAAGGAAAGCACTTGTTGGGAAAACTCGGACTTTGAGAATTTTCTTAGGAAAATGATAGAAAACTTATGGGAAAGTTCTTTGGAGAAGGAAATTCAAAACATAGGAAATTGAATTCCTGAGAATCTGAGTGTGGTGTTAGTTCAAAGGCGGGTCCCGCTCCATTTATTTGAAGATACAAGATAAAACATTATTTGTTTTCAAGAATTTGGAAAAATTGGTTTTTTAGATCAAAATATGGATAAAGTAAATGTAAAAAAAAAATTGTAAAGAGATTTAAAATCTTTTACAAAAAGTTTTGAGATAAAATCTTTAAAATCAATATCCAAATGTCCAGATTGTTTTTCTTGAGAAGATTTTTGTAATTCAAAGTCCTGGGGGTAAAATGGGAAAATTTGGTAATTTTGAATACCCAGGGTTTTAAAAATCGATTTTGAAAAGTTTAAACATCAAATCTGGATTGACAATTTTGAAAATCAAGAGTTCTGGATCTCAAAATGACATGTTGTGCAGTGAAATGATGCAATGCTATGCAAAGACATGTTCTATGAAATGTCACTCTGAGCTCGGGCTTGAAAATTTTAGCTTTTTGTCTAGAAAAAGGATTTTGACATTTTGCAATTTGAAGATGTCTCTGAACCTAAATATGGAAATTTTGAGGCTCAAGAATGAAATTTTAGACTTTCTGCAAGATCTAAACTCAGAAATTGACCATTTTGCCCTTCATTGATTCCGGAGAACTAAAATGTGCCGATTGAGGGCGATGTCAAGAAGGTGAGTGAAAATTTGGGTGTTTACAGATGCCCCTTCGTGCTACTAAGCCGGCTTGTGGTCGAGCTTAGTGGCAAAGAAAAACACTCCAAATTTGGGCTATATAACAAAAAAATTGCCCCAGTTAGAATGATCTAACTGGGTATGAAGAAATTAAGCCCGAGGAATATGATAGATATGAAATGGAGAATAAAGAGAAAATAGATTTGCTCTGAGAGAGCGAAGTTCAGGTTTTTGCCCTTAACCTGGATGCGACAGAAATACCTCGCATGGAACGAAGCTCAGATTTGACCCTTAACCTGATTGGGGAATGGAATATCAAATCGAATTGAGACTCAGGTTTGTACCCTTGACCTAATTGGGTGGAAAACCTCTTTGAATGAGGTTCAGGTTTATACCCTTATCCTGATTGGGCGAAAAATAGAATTTTGGAAGGTGAATAAGGCAACTTTTCTTGAAGATGAACGAGGCGACGAAAATGGAATTGTAAGAGGCAATTTTGGAAGGTGACCAAGACGATCCGGTGAATTTTTCATCATCGTGAAATATGAATAAGGTAAGGAGTAAGACGACTCTTTAGACAATGTGAAAGATGGATATGGCGATCTTTTGACGAGAATAAGGTAACTCTTTCGGCAATGCGAAAGACAGACGAGGCAAACTTTTTCAGAAAAGAGTAAGGCAACTCTTTTGACAATGCAAAAGATGAATAAGGCAATTTTTCCAACGAAGAATAAGGCAACTCTTTCGGCAAGATGAACGCAGGCGATCCAAATAAACAAGGTGATTTTTTATAACGCGAAAGATGATAAAGGTAATCCAAAGAAACAAGGTGATTCTTTCGACAACGCGAAAGATAATAAAGGTAATCCAAAGGAACAAGGCAATTCTTTCGACAACGCGAAAGATGACAAAAGGCAATCCAAAGAAATAAGGTGATTCTTTCGATAACGCGAAAGATGATAAAGGCAATTGAAAGGAACAAGGCAATTCTTTGGACAATGCGAAAGATGACAAAAGGCAATCCAAAGGAACAAGACAATTCTTTCGACAATGCGAAAGATGACAAAGGTAATCCAAAGGAACAAGGCAAGTCTTTCGACAACGCGAAAGATGATAAGGTGATCCAAAGGAGTAAGGCGATTCTTTCGACAATGCGAAAGATGACAAAAGGCAATCCAAAGGAATAAGGTGATTCTTTCGACAACGCGAAAGATGATAAAGGCAATCGAAAGGAATAAGGCGATTTTTTCGACAACGCGAAAGATGATAAAAGGCAATCCAAAGGAACAAGGCGATTCTTTCGACAACGCGAAAGATGATAAAAGGCAATCCAAAGGAACTAGGCGATTCTTTCGACAACGCGAAAGATAACAAAGACAATCCATTCAGAGAGAAGGCTAATCTTTCAACAACGTGATAGATGATAAAGGCTATCCTTTTGGAGATAAGGCTAATCTTTCAACAACGTGAAAGATGATAAAGGCTATCCTTTTGGAGATAAGGCTAATCTTTCAACAATGTGAAAGGTGACAAAGGAAAATCTCTCGAAGGGGTCAAGATACATCAATATAGACATCAAGCTCTCACTTAACGTCAAGATAGCTAGAAAATATTGTCAAAATGTTGAAAATTTTGTTGATTCAAAGTAATTGAAAATGATGCTCATTGTTGTGAAAATATTCCTTCTTTTCTACCTGAAGTATTACCTCCAAACAGGATTGACTTCATAGAATCAAGATTTGGAATCCAAATTGCTTGCGATTGACCTTCTTTAAAGAAGTTATCAATTTCCTTGATATGAACAGGAAAGAGAATTTGATATCATGAAAGCAATCTATAAAAGGATATTGATAATAGAATTTCACAAATTTAAAGAAGATTCTTGATAAATGTGGCAATTTGATATCCTGGGAGCTTCTCTCATGATAATCTTCCTGCGCTCTTTTGGCTCTCTTGGGTTTTTGCTACATTCTCCTTCATTTTGGAGATGTTCTGACTTTTTCTCTCTTTCTTTTTCCTCTCTTTCTCTCTTTTTTGGAAGGGTACGTTACAAACTCCTTCAACTTGGAGATGTTTCGATCCTTCTTTGATGATATTGGCTCATGGGCTGGGAGATCTTTGGATGATAGCGGAAATTAAATATCTTTTGGGGATTGTCGGGAGGTTCATCGCATCTGCCTTCATCTCGACAGTGCTTTGGACTTTCCCTGGAAGGATCCGACACAAACTCCGTCATCTTGGAGATGTTTCAAATCTTCTTTGGCCCTGGGGGTCTACTCGCTTAGTTCGCCTTCATCTTGACGATAAGTGTGAGATCCCTTTTGCGGATATTTAATTGCAGCTTAGGTGATTTTGAGGAGACAGGGCTTGGATGAATTCTCTCTTTTCTTGCGCTCAGGATATTTTCACTGCCTCATTTTCACAAGAATGGTCTTTAAAAATGTGCCATTGACTGCGATCAATATCAATCATCTATGGCTTTACAAAAACATTGAATCTTCTTTTCTAGCCATATCGAGGATTTATCCTTCATCCTTTTGGTTGGCCAATAGAAAGAATTTGGATTTTGAATCCTTCTTCACAAAAGCTTTGCCTTTTTGGAAGTAATACTGAAGGTAAACTGAGGTAAAATTTTGTGCAATAAAATTCTGAAATCTACAGGTAATTGATTGACAAATTGACAAAGTGTTCTTTGAAATCCTTAGTAAAAGAGATCGCTTGACATCCGAGTTGCACATCCATGACGATGGTACTCAATTTCCAAGGTAAGTCCTGGCATAAGGCTGGATTTTGAAGGTAAGCCTAACTCAAAAGTTGGTTTTGAAAGACCATTCGAATCAGGACTCAGGTTTTACAGGGAAAGCTGGAAGATTCGAGTCAAAACTCGAGCCTTCGAAGAAAAGCCAGGAATTTTGGTTTCTAAGGAGATAAAGTTTGGGTCGAAACCCAAATCTTAAAAGGAAAAATTAGGCCAATTCAGATTTTTGAGTCGAAACTCAAATATTCAAAGGAAAGTTGGAAAGTTCGAGTCGGGGCTCGAATCTCAAAGGAAAACTGGGAAGTTCAGATTTTGAAGGAAAGAAAACTTGAATTAAAACTCAAATCTTCGAAGGAAAGCAGGTAAGTTCGAGTCAGGGCTCGAATCTTAAAAGGAAACTGGAAATTTAGATTTTGAAGGGAAGAAGACTTGAGTTAAAATTCAAATCTTCAAAGGCAAGCAAAAAAGTTCGAGTCAGGGCTCGAATCTCAAAGGAAAATCTTTAATCAGAAGATTGAATTTTGAAAATCGACAGTGCGAGAGCTGGGATTGAAAGTTTTGAGAATGGCCAGTTCGAGGACTGGATTATTTGACTTGCAATGAAAAAGACCATCATATTTAGATGTATGGGGTTTGATTTTCAGGATTAAACCCCTTATCCTGAACGGGGACATGAATAGAAATTGGAAAATCATGGAAAATGATTCAGGTTTATCCCTTAACCTGAAGGGGAAGATAATGGATGCAGAATTAATGTAACATGAAATGCAAATGCACATGAATTGTAAATGAATGCAAAATTAATGCGAGTGAGTGCATATATATCCAAAATGAGAGATTGGTTTATCCTGCCTGCATACCGGATGTTTTGAGGTAAAGATAGATTTTTCAAAAACATGCCCCAGTGTAACTAGGGAGGAAGATTTTGAATACAAAGAAGGATAATCGAGGAATAAGGTGACATGCTTCTTGATTGAGGGACGTCCTCAAGATCATTCCTTACAAGAGACATATTTGTGAAAAGGAAAAAGACGAAAATAAAATGGTGCCAAATTATTGGCGAATTTTATTGATGCTTAAAAATCGAGGAAAGGAAACAAAATTATATTATCCCTTTGACACGAAGAAAGTGCTAGAACATGGGATCTTTAAAGTAAAAGGAGAATGTTATTTTGAAAGTGAGAAATCATTTTGGGAAGAAAATCAACTGCAAGGTTGATTTTGAAGAATGATCAGCGTGAGAGCTGATATTTGAAAAGGGGAATCAACACAAGGGTTGATTTTGAAGAGAGATCATCATGAGGGTTGATTTTGAAAATGAATTGGTTTAACAATAATTTTGGAAAAGAAAATCAACACAAGGGTTGATTTTTAAAGATAAAGATTCAAAATTGAATTTTGGAAGTTAAGATCAACACGAGGGTTGATTTTGAAAATGAATTGGTTTAACACTAATTTTGGAAAAGAAAATCAACACCAGGGTTGATTTTAAAGATAATGGTTCGAAACCAATTTAAGAAAAGAAGATCACCGCGATGGTTGATTTTTGAAAAAGATTGGACCGAATTATTAACCTTTTGGGTGATCATAACAAAGATGTTTGTAGAAAATTTTCAAAAAATTTCACGATTTTTGAAAAACCCTCATAGGTAATTTCATTTCTCTCATAAATTGCCCCTCGTCATGAAAAGAATGGGCAAAGAAGATTCTTCAAAACAAAAACAGGTGCCCCAATGGGGCAAAAGAAAGAAGTATTTGATGAAGAAAATTGACATTTTATTGATAAGCAAAACCGATAACAAAAAGACATCCTATTTATAAGCACTTGTCCAAAAGGTTGCAAAAACTGGGCAGACTTGCCCTTATGAGGTGACTGGCAAAACGAAAGAAAGAAAGCAGGAAACTTTAGCATCGTCAATTTTCTGAATGATCTGGGAAAGGCTTGGTCAAGATGGCCAGCTCTTCTTCTTCTTCTTCTTCAGCAAGGAGGCTCTTGTCAATGCAATCCTGAATAATATTTTTGAAGACAAAACAATGTTCAATGTCATGCCCCACTGCCCGATGGAACTTGCAAAACTGATTCTTGAACCTTCCCATGATGGTGGGAGGAGTTGTGGCCTTTGAAAGTTTCACTAATCGCTTAGCCAGCATGAATTCAAGGGCTTCTTCGAGTGTTTGTTTGAGAGGAGTGAACACACGATCATTACTTCAACATTCACGCTTTATCTTTTCCTTTTATGGAAAGTTGGGTTGAGATAGCTTGCTATTCTGTCTTTCCTCTCGATCCGCATAGTTTCCCTTACTACTTTTGTTATCATTGCGGTTGATGTTGGCGGAGGAGGTGAAATTTGCCTTTTTCTTTGGATCTGGATTGTTCTTGACGAGGGTGATACCATCATCGACACCGTTCTCCAACCCTATCTCGAGCCACTCGGCTCGTTCAGTAAGCTCTATGAAAGACTTGGAAGGCGAGGTGGAGATAAGACTTCTCAAAGGTTGTGAGAAGTTGTTCAGGATCAGCGATAAAGCATGCCTCTCTGATATAGGATCTCTCATTTTGTTGCAGGTCTCTCTCCATCTGCGAATGAAGTCCCTTGCCTTTTCATTTTCATTCTGCCTTAGATTGCGGAGATGGCTCAATGTTGGGAGTGCTTCAGTATTGAACAGAAATCGCTCAATGAATAGGTTGACCACCTTATCGAATTCTCGCAGCTCGATTGGATTGATATGCTCGGAGTACCACTTGGCGGCAGTGCCTTCTAGGCTACGAGGAAAACAGAGAAATAGGGCACTATTGTCTCTCTTGAATTTGGAGCATTCGGCAAAGAACATGGCAAGATGGGCTTTGAGATCACCAGAACCATCGAACTTGATGAACTTGCGGGGCAGATTTTCCAGATTTTCGTCTCCTTCTAATCCATCATAAAAATCCTCGCTAGTGAAGACTTTCTTGCCCTTGTCGCGAGCTTGCAGGTCTTTTACAACTTTGGCCATTTCTTTGAACTGTGACTGCAGGGGTTCTTCTGCAACTTGATTCTTTGATTTGCGACTCCTCCTTTGTTCTCGGCTCTGTTTCTGAAATGCCGGAGGCACCTCATATTATTTATCGGTGTCTTCCTCTGATTCTGATTTATCTCAAATTTCCTCTGGCTGAACTTGCTTCTTGGAAGTCTTCTTATCCTTGTGTCCATGGAACTTCTCTCTGAATGGGTTCTCCTCTGCACTGGTCCCAACCTGTTCACTCATCATTTTGGTCATCATTTTCTGGAACATGGCATACATCTGTGGGTCTATGCCATCCTCTTCTTGTTGTTGCTCTTGACTCCTCTCGGATCGCGGGGAGCCCATCTCTTCTTCAGAGGCCGATGAGTACTGAGATGTCGTTGTTCTTTTTCCTGATCTTGTTCGAACCATCAAATGTTGTGGATGCTCTCTGCAGGATGAAGTCTTGATTAGACTCTGAGGGAACTTTAGATTGGGAGGAAAATGATTATTGATGATATGGTAGACAATTGAAAGTATATCTCATTACTAGGGATGGAGTCGCCGCTGAAATCACGACAATTGTGTTGTCATTCTTTGTAAGAGAAATAACAACGGAAAATGTGCCTTGTTACCTAGGCGAGGTCGTCAACTACGAGGAAAACACCATTTTGAAGGAAAGAGATATCTTTTGGAAAACAATCCGTAAACGGATTTAGAATAAGGAGAAGGCAAGTGGGTAAACAATTTTCACCGCAATAATCAAGGTATGCACGAGGAAAATAAGATGGAGAATTTGGCAAATAGACAAAATGATTGAAATCTAAGGAAAGAAAACATATGATTTTGAAAAATTGCAGGCAGGATAAAAAAATGCAGCTGGAAATTCGAGATCCAGTAGAACGGGAGAATGAAAAATCACCTGGAGTTTTGAAAGAAATGGGATATTTGAGAAAGTCATCCAGGGTTTAAAAAATAAAGGAAAAGGTGAAAATATGAATATTTGAAAATATTTTTGGAAAAATGTAAGAAAATAGAGGTAAAATACGAACAATCACATTTTTCACAAACTTTTAGCACATACAACACTCCCTAGAAGGCTGACTCTAGATACATCATTTTGAAAACAGTTGTAGGACCTTAATCCTAACTCTAGGTTCATATCATCTTTTTCCAATCCAGTTATGTCGATATACTCGAATCGAAATCCGAGGTACGTGGCATATAATTTCAACTTCGGTTCTAAGGTAAGGTTTTCCAACATCCTTGAGCGCCTACCGATATACTTCGGACTGTGGCCCGTGGTACGTGGTAGGGGGATGTTAACCCAAATAATTGGCCCAGTTGTGAGGCTCTGTCCCGAACTAGGGTTCTGGAAGAGAGCCCAGCAACGTGAAGACAGGGTAATGATAGGTAATTGGGGTTTGAAAAGATGATCACATGCAAGAAATAGATGGCTCTAAATCCTAGAGAGATAGACTTTTGAAAATCTTTGAAGAAGCATATATTGTTTGCATTCAGATCCTAAATTGAGGAGAGTTGTATTTAGACCTAAGTCTATGTGAGCATGAAAATATCTCCTCAATATGGTCCTACCAAACCATGACTAAGCTATATGCAGTAAATGTCAGCTAGGTCAGAATCTAGGCTCCTAGGCTCACATGATATTGAAAGTAAAAGCTGACATTTTGTGAACATAATTTCGATAATTGAACTAAGTCAAGCACAATTTAAGTCAGACAAGGATAGGTCCCATCACGGTCGCCAAACCTGTTATTGTCGCAAAATTTTTCCCGTCTTCCCTTCCTTGCGAAAGAGAGAGGGAAATGCTTTCGCGATTCAAACTTGACCGGATTGTGGAAATTGTTTTGAAATACTCGCCTCTGTTTTGAAAATTGCGAGAAAATCCATGGGATGGGGCTCGACCAGTCGGTACGAGGTTCGACTGTTCCTGCCGCCTTTAACAGGGGTAATCGAACCAAGGACTAAAATTATGCTTGACTTAGCGAAATTATCGAAATTGTATTCTATCCTAAATGCACAGAGAATTCAGGCATGTGCTATGAGATTTTTGAAAAATGTAAAATTGAAAAATATGATGTATTCTTAGAAAACATCTGAAGTTGAAAAGTATTTCTCAGGAAAAGATGGAAATCAATCTCTCCAGAAAACTGAGACGAAGAAGGTTTGAAATCTCGACAAAATTTATAAAGATTTGGAAAATCTTGAAGAAGGGAGAATCTCGAGAAAATCTTGAGAAAGTTTATAAAGACTTAGAAAACCATGAAGAAATGAGAATCTCAGGAAAATTTTGAGAAAGTTTATAAAGACTTAGAAAAATGAGAATCTCAGGATAATTTTGAGAAAGCTTAGAAAGACTTGGAAAAATGAGAATCTCAGGATAATTTTGAGAAAGCTTAGAAAGACTTGGAAAACCATGAAAAAATGAGAATCTCTGGAAAATGGAAGGAATTCTTGAGAAAAGATGAACATTTGAGAAGGAAAGCACTTGTTGGGAAAACTCGGACTTTGAGAATTTTCTTAGGAAAATGATAGAAAACTTATGGGAAAGTTCTTTGGAGAAGGAAATTCAAAACATAGGAAATTGAATTCCTGAGAATCTGAGTGTGATATTAGTTCAAAGGTGGGTCCCGCTCCATTTATTTGAAGATACAAGATAAAACATTATTTGTTTTCAAGAATTTGGAAAAATTGTTTTTCAGAGCAAAATATGGATAAAGTAAATGTAAAAAAAAAAATTTTAAAGAGATTTAAAATCTTTTGCAAAAAGTTTTGAGATAAAATCTTTAAAATCAATATCCAAATATCCAGATTGTTTTTCTTAAGAAGATTTTTGTAATTCAAAGTCCTGGGGGTAAAATGGGAAAATTTGGTAATTTTGAATATCCAGGGTTTTAAAAATCGATTTTGAAAAGTTTAAACATCATATCTGGATTGACAATTTTGAAAATCAAGAGTTCTGGATCTCAAAATGACATGTTGTGCAGTGAAATGATGCAATGCTATGCAAAGACATGTTCTATGAAATGTCACTCTGAGCTCGAACTTGGAAATTTTAGCTTTTTGTCCAGAAAAAGGATTTTGAAATTTTGCAATTTGAAGATGTCTCAGAACCTAAATATGGAAATTTTGAGGCTCAAGAATGAAATTTTAGACTTTCTGCAAGATCTAAACTCAGAAATTGACCATTTTGCCCTTCATTGATTCCGGAGAACTGAAATGTGCCGATTGAGGGCGATGTCAAGAAGGTGAGTGAAAATTTGGGGTGTTTACAGATGCCCCTATTTGCTACTAAGCCGGCTTGTGGTCGAGCTTAGTGGCAAAGAAAAACACTCCAAATATGGGCTATATAACAAAAAAATGCCCCAGTTAGAAGGATCTAACTGGGTATGAAGAAATTAAGCCCGAGGAATATGATAGATATGAAATGGAGAATAAAGAGAAAATAGATTTTCTCTGAGAGAGCGAAGTTAAGGTTTTTGCCCTTAACCTGGATGGGACAGAAATACCTCTCATGGAACGAAGCTCAGGTTTGACCCTTAACCTGATTGGGGAATGGAATATCTCATCGAAATGAGACTCAGGTTTGTACCCTTGACCTGATTGGGCGGAAAACCTCTTTGAATGAGGTTCAGGTTTATACCCTTATCCTGATTGGGCGGAAAATGGAATTTTGGAAGGTGAATAAGACAACTTTTCTTGAAGATGAACGAGGCGACGGAAATGGAATTGTAAGAGGCAATTTTGGAAGGTGACCAAGACGATCCGGTGAATTTTTCATCATCGTGAAATATGAATAAGGTAAGGAGTAAGACGACTCTTTAGACAATGTGAAAGATGGATATGGCGATCTTTTAACGAGAATAAGGTAACTCTTTCGGCAATGCGAAAGACAGACGAGGCAAACTTTTTCAGAAAAGAGTAAGGTAACTCTTTTGACAATGCAAAAGATGAATAAGGCAATTTTTCCAACGAAGAATAAGGCAACTCTTTCGGCAAGATCAACACAGGCGATCCAAAGAAACAAGGCAATTTTTTATAACGCGAAAGATGATAAAGGTAATCCAAAGAAAAAAGGTGATTCTTTCGACAACGCGAAAGATAATAAAGGTAATCCAAAGGAACAAGGCGATTCTTTCGACAACGCGAAAGATGACAAAAGGCAATCCAAAGAAATAAGGTGATTCTTTCGACAACGCGAAAGATGATAAAGGCAATTGAAAGGAACAAGGCAATTCTTTCGACAATGCGAAAGATGACAAAAGGCAATCCAAAGGAACAATGCAATTCTTTCGACAATGCGAAAGATGACAAAGGTAATCCAAAGGAACAAGGCGAGTCTTTCGACAACGCGAAAGATGATAAGGTGATCCAAAGGAGTAAGGCGATTCTTTCGACAATGCGAAAGATGACAAAAGGCAATCCAAAGGAATAAGGTGATTCTTTCCACAACGCGAAAGATGATAAAGGCAATCGAAAGGAATAAGGCGATTCTTTCGACAATGCGAAAGATGATAAAAGGCAATCCAAAGGAACAAGGCGATTCTTTCGACAACGCGAAAGATAACAAAGACCATCCATTTAGAGAGAAGGCTAATCTTTCAACAACCTGAAAGATGATATGGCGATCCAAAGGAACAAGGCGATTCTTTCGACAACGCGAAAGATGACAAAGACAATCCATTCAGAGAGAAGGCTAATCTTTCAACAACGTGAAAGATGATAAAGGCTATCCTTTTGGAGATAAGGCTAATCTTTCAACAACGTGAAAGATGATAAAGGCTATCCTTTCGGAGAAAAGGCTAATCTTTTAACAATGTGAAAAACGACAAAGGAAAATCTCTCGAAGGGGTCAAGATACATCAATATAGACATCAAGCTCTCACTTAACGTCAGGATAGCTAGAAAATATTGTCAAAATGTTGAAAATTTTGTTGATTCAAAGTAATTGAAAATGATGCTCATTGTTGTGAAAATATTCCTTCTTTTCTACCTGAAGTATTATCTCCAAACAGGATTGACTTCATAGAATCAAGATTTGGAATCCAAATTGCTTGCGATTGACCTTCTTCAAAGAAGTTATCAATTTCCTTGATATGAATAGGAAAGAGAATTTGATATCATGAAAGCAATCTATAAAAGGATATTGATAATAGAATTTCACAAATTTAAAGAAGATTCTTGATAAATGTGGCAGTTTGATATCCTGGGAGCTTCTCTCATGATAATCTTCCTGCGCTCTTTTGGCTCTCTTGGGTTTTTGCTACATTCTCCTTCATTTTGGAGATGTTCTGACTTTTTCTCTCTTTTTTGGAAGGGTACGTTACAAACTCCTTCAACTTGAAGATGTTTCGATCCTTCTTTGATGATATTGGCTCATAGGCTGGGAGATCTTTGGATGATAGCAGAAATTAAATATCTTTTGGGGATTGTCGGGAGGTTCATCGCATCTGCCTTCATCTCGACAGTGCTTTGGACTTTCCCTGGAAGGATCCGTCACAAACTCCATCATCTTGGAGATGTTTCAAATCTTCTTTGGCCCTGGGGGTCTACTCGCTTAATTCGCCTTCATCTTGACGACAGGTGAGAGATCCCTTTTGCGGATATTTAATTACAGCTTAGGTGATTTTGAGGAGACAGGGCTTGGATGAATTCTCTCTTTTCTAGCGCTCAGGATATTTTCACTGCCTCATTTTCACAAGAATGGTCTTTAAAAATGTGCCATTGACTGCGATCAATATCAATCATCTATGGCTTTACAAAAACATGGAATCTTCTTTTCTAGCCACATCGAGGATTTATCCTTCATCCTTTTGGTTGGCCAATAGAAAGAATTTGGATTTTGAATCCTTCTTCACAAAAGCTTTGCCTTTTTGGAAGTAATACTGAAGGTAAAGTGAGGTAAAAGTTTGTGCAATAAAATTCTGAAATCAACAGGTAATTGATTGACAAATTGACAAAGTGTTCTTTGAAATCCTTAGTAAAAGAGATCGCTTGACATCCGAGTTGACACATCCATGACGATGGTACTCAATTTCGAAGGTAAGTCCTGGTATAAGGGAGGATTTTGAAGGTAAGCCTAACTCAAAAGTTGGTTTTGAAAGACCATCCGAATCAGGACTCAGGTTTTACAGGGAAAGCTAGAAGATTCGAGTCAAAACTCGAGCCTTCGAAGAAAAGCCAGGAATTTTGGTTTCTAAGGAGATAAAGTTTGGGTCGAAACCCAAATCTTAAAAGGAAAAATTAGGCCAATTCAGATTTTTGAGTCGAAACTCAAATATTCAAAGGAAAGTTGGAAAGTTCGAGTCGGGGCTCGAATCTCAAAGGAAAACTGGGAAGTTCAGATTTTGAAGGGAAGAAGACTTGAGTTAAAATTCAAATCTTCGAAGGCAAGCAAAAAAGTTCGAGTCAGGGCTCGAATCTCAAAGGAAAATCTTTAATCAGAAGATTGAATTTTGAAAATCGACAGTGCGAGAGCTGGGATTGAAAGTTTTGAGAATGGCCAGTTCGAGGACTGGATTATTTGACTTGCAATGAAAAAGACCATCATATTTAGATGTATGTGGTCTGATTTTCAGGATTAAACCCCTTATCCTGAACGAGGATATGAATAGAAATTGGAAAATCATGGAAAATGATTCAGGTTTATCCCTTAACCTGAAGGGGAAGATAATGGATGCAGAATTAATGTAACATGAAATGCAAATGCACATGAAATGTAAATGAATGCAAAATTAATGCGAGTGAGTGCATATATATCCAAAATGAGAGATTGGTTTATCCTGCCTGCATACCGGATGTTTTGAGGTAAAGATAGATTTTTCAAAAACATGCCCCAGTGTAACTAGGGAGGAAGATTTTGAATACAAAGAAGGATAATCGAGGAATAAGGTGACATGCTTCTTGATTGAGGGACGTCCTCAAGATCATTCCTTACAAGAGACATATTTGTGAAAAGGAAATAGACGAAAATAAAATGGTGCCAAATTATTGGCGAATTTTATTGATGCTTAAAAATCGAGGAAAAGAAACAAAATTATATTATCCCTTTGACATGAAGAAAGTGCTAGAACATGGGATCTTTAAAGTAAAAGGAGAATGTTATTTTGAAAGTGAGAAATCATTTTGGGAAGAAAATCAACTGCAAGGTTGATTTTGAAGAATGATCAGCGTGAGAGCTGATATTTGAAAAGGGGAATCAACACGAGGGTTGATTTTGAAGAGAGATCATCATGAGGGTTGATTTTGAAAATGAATTGGTTTAACAATAATTTTGGAAAAGAAAATCAACACAAGGGTTGATTTTTAAAGATAATGATTCAAAATTGAATTTTGGAAGTTATGATCAACACGAGGGTTGATTTTGAAAATGAATTGGTTTAACAATAATTTTGGAAAAGAAAATCAACACCAGGGTTGATTTTAAAGATAATGGTTCGAAACCAATTTAAGAAAAGAAGATCACCGCGATGGTTGATTTTTGAAAAAGATTGGACCGAAATATTAACCTTTTGGGTGATCATAACAAAGATGTTTGTAGAAAATTTTCAAAAAATTTCACGATTTTTGAAAAACCCTCATAGGTAATTTCATTTCTCTTATAAATTGCCCCTCGTCTTGAAAAGAATGGGCAAAGAAGATTCTTCAAAACAAAAACATGTGCCCTAATGGGGCCAAAGAAAAAAGTATTTGATGAAGAAAATTGACATTTTATTGATAAGCAAAACCGATAACAAAAAGACAGCCTATTTATAAGCACTCATCCAAAAGGTTGCAAAAACTGGGCAGACTTTCCCTTATGAGGTGACTGGCAAAACGAAAGAAAGAAAGCAGGAAACTTTAGCATCGTCAATTTTCTGAATGATCTGGGAAAGGCTTAGTCAAGATGGCCAGCTCTTCTTCTTCTTCTTCTTCAGCAAGGAGGCTCTTGTCAATGCAACCCTGAATAATATTTTTGAAGACAAAACAATGATCAATGTCATGCCCCACTGCCCGATGGAACTTGCAAAACTGATTCTTGAACCTTCCCATGATGGTGGGAGGAGTTGTGGCCTTTGGAAGTTTCACTAATCCCTTAGCCAGCATGAATTCAAGGGCTTCTTCGAGTGTTTGTTTGAGAGGAGTGAACACACGATCATTACTCCAACCTTCACGCTTTATCTTTTCCTTTTGTGGAAAGTTGGGCTGAGATAGCTTGCTATTCTGTCTTTCCTCTCGATCCGCATAGTTGCCCTTACTACTTTTGTTATCATTGCGGTTGATGTTGGCAGAGGAGGTGAAATTTGCCTTTTTCTTTGGATCTAGATTGTTCTTGACGAGGGTGATACCATCGTAGACACCGTTCTCCAACCCCATCTCGAGCCACTCGGCTCGTTCAGTAAGCTCTATGAAAGACTTGGAAGGCGAGGTGGAGATAAGACTTCTCAAAGGTTGTGAGAAGTTGTTCAGGATCAGCGATAAAGCATGCCTCTCTGATATAGGATCTCTCATTTTGTTGCAGGTCTCTCTCCATCTGCAAATGAAGTCCCTTGCCTTTTCATTTTCATTCTGCCTTAGATTGCAGAGATGGCTCAATGTTGGGAGTGCTTCAGTATTGAACAGAAATCGCTCAATGAATAGGTTGACCACCTTATCGAATTCTCGCAGCTCGATTGCATTGATATGCTCGGAGTACCACTTGGCGGCAGTGCCTTCTAGGCTACGAGGAAAACAGAGAAATAGGGCCCTATTGTCTCTCTTGAATTTGGAGCATTCGGCGAAGAACATGGCAAGATGGGCTTTGGGATCACTAGAACCATCGAACTTGATGAACTTGCAGGGCAGATTTTCCAGATCTTCGTCTCCTTCTAATCCATCATAAAAATCCTCGCTAGTGAAGTCTTTCTTGCCCTTTTCGCGAGCTTGCAGGTCTTTAACAACTTTGGCCATTTCTTTGAACTGTGACTGCAGGGGTTCTTCTGCAACTTGATTCTTTGATTTGCGACTCCTCCTTTGTTCTCGGCCCTGTTTCTGAAATGCCGGAGGCACCTCATATTCTTTATCGGTGTCTTCCTCTGATTCTGATTTATCTGAAATTTCCTCTAGCTGAACTTGCTTCTTGGAAGTCTTCTTATCCTTGTGTCCATGGAACTTCTCTCTGAATGGGTTCTCCTCTGCACTGGTCCCAGCCTGTTCACTCATCATTTTGGTCATCATTTTCTGGAACATGGCATACATCTGTGGGTCTATGCCATCCTCTTTTTGTTGTTGCTCTTAACTCCACTCGGATCGCGGGGAGCCCATCTCTTCTTCCAAGGCCGACGAGTACTGAGATGCCATTGTTCTTTTTCCTGATCTTGTTCGAACCATCAAATGTTGTGGATGCTCTCTGCAGGATGAAGTCTTGATTAGACTCTGAGGGAACTTTAGATTGGGAGGAAAATGATTATTGATGATATGGTAGACAATTGAAAGAATATCTCATTACTAGGGATGGAATCGCCGCTGAAATCACGACAATTGTGTTGTCATTCTTTGTAAGAGAAATAACAACGGAAAATGTGCCTTGTTACCTAGGCGAGGTCGTCAACCACGAGGAAAACACCATTTTGAAGGAAAGAGATATCTTTTGGAAAACAATCCGCAAACGGATTTAGAATAAGGAGAAGGCAAGTGGGTAAACAATTTCCATCGCAATAATCAAGGTATGCACGAGGAAAATAAGATGGAGAATTTGGCAAATAGACAAAATGATTAAAATCTAAGGAAAGAAAACATATGATTTTGAAAAATTGCAGGCAGGATAAAAAAATGCAGCTGGAAATTCGAGATCCAGTAGAACGGGAGAATGAAAAATCACCTGGAGTTTTGAAAGAAATGGGATATTTGAGAAAGTCATCCAGGGTTTAAAAAATAAAGGAAAAGGTGAAAATATGAATATTTGAAAATATTTTTGGAAAAATGTAAGAAAATAGAGGTAAAATACGAACAATCACATTTTGCACAAACTTTTATGCACATACAGCACTCCCTAGAAGGCTGACTCTAGATGCATCATTTTGAAAACAGTTGTAGGACCTTAATCCTAACTCTAGGTTCATATCATCTTTTTCCAATCCAGTTATGCCGATATACTCGAATCGAAATCCGAGGTACGTGGCATATAATTTCAACTTCGGTTCTAAAGTAAGGTTTTCCGACATCCTTGAGCACCTACCGATATACTTCGGACTGTGGCCCGCGGTACGTGGTAGGGGGGTGTTAACCCAAATAATTGGCCCAGTTGTGAGGCTCTGTCCCGAACTAGGGTTCTGGAAGAGAGCCCAGCAACGTGAAGACCGGGTAATCATAGGTAATTGGGGTTTGAAAAAATGATCACATGCAAGAAATAGATGGCTCTAAATCCTAGAAGAAGCATACATTGTTTGCATTCAGATACTAAATTGAGGAGAGTTGTATTTAGACCTAAGTCTATGTGAGCATGAAAATATCTCCTCAATATAGTCCTACCAAACCATGCCTAAGCTATATGCAGTAAATGTCAGCTAGGTCAGAATCTAGGCTCCTAGACTCACATGATATTGAAAGTAAAAGCTGACATTTTGTGAACATAATTTCGATAATTGAACTAAGTCAAGCACAATTTAAGTCAGACAAGGACAGGTCCCATCATAGTCGCCAAACCTGTTATCGTAGCAAAATTTTTCCCGTCTTCCCTTCCTTGCGAAAGAGAGAGGGAAATGCTTTCGCGATTCAAACTTGACCGGATTTTGGAAATTGTTTTGAAATACTCGCCTTCGTTTTGAAAATTACAGGAAAATCCATGGGATGGGGCTCGACCTGTCGGTATGAGGTTCGACCGTTCCTGCCGCCTTTAACAGGGGTAATCGAACCAAGGACCAAAATTATGCTTGACTTAGCGAAATTATCGAAATTGTATTTTATCCTAAATGCACAGAGAAATCAGGCATGTGCTATGAGATTTTTGAAAAATATAAAATTGAAAAATATGATGTATGCTTAGAAAACATCTGAAGTTGAAAAGTATTTCTCAGGAAAAGATGGAAATCAATCTCTCAAGAAAACTCAGACAAAGAAGGTTTGAAATCTCGAGAAAATTTATAAAGATTTGGAAAATCTTGAAGAAGGGAGAATCTCGAGAAAATGTTTAGAAAGTTTATAAAGACTTAGAAAACCATGAAGAAATGAGAATCTCAGGAAAATTTTGAGAAAGTTTATAAAGACTTAGAAAAATGAGAATCTCAGGATAATTTTGAGAAAGCTTAGAAAGACTTGGAAAAATGAGAATCTCAGGATAATTTTGAGAAAGCTTAGAAAGACTTAGAAAACCATGAAAAAATGAGAATCTCAGGAAAATGGTAGGAATGCTTGAGAAAAGATGAACATTTGAGAAGGAAAGCACTTGTTGGGAAAACTCGGACTTTGAGAATTTTCTTAGGAAAATGATAGAAAACTTATGGGAAAGTTCTTTGGAGAAGGAAATTCAAAACATAGGAAATTGAATTCCTGAGAATCTGAGTGTGATGTTAGTTCAAAGGCGGGTCCCGCTCCATTTATTTGAAGATACAAGATAAAACATTATTTGTTTTCAAGAATTTGGAAAAATTGGTTTTTCAGAGCAAAATATGGATAAAGTAAATGTAAAAAAAAAAATTATAAAGAGATTTAAAATCTTTTGCAAAAAGTTTTGAGATAAAATCTTTAAAATCAATATCCAAATATCCAGATTATTTTTCTTGAGAAGATTTTTGTAATTCAAAGTCCTGGGGGTAAAATGGGAAAATTTGGTAATTTTGAATACCCAGGGTTTTAAAAATCTATTTTGAAAAGTTTAAACATCAAATCTGGATTGACAATTTTTGAAAATCAAGAGTTCTGGATCTCAAAATGACATGTTGTGCAGTGAAATGATGCAAAGACATGTTCTATGAAATGTCACTCTGAGCTCGGACTTGGAAATTTTAGCTTTTTGTCCAGAAAAAGGATTTTGAAATTTTGCAATTTGAAGATGTCTCTGAACCTAAATATGGAAATTTTGAGTCTCAAGAATGAAATTTTAGACTTTCTGCAAGATCTAAACTCAGAAATTGACCATTTTGCCCTTCATTGATTCCGGAGAACTAAAATGTGCCGATTGAGGGCGATGTCAAGAAGGTGAGTGAAAATTTGGGGTGTTTACAACAGCTTCTGTCAAAACACGTGTCGTAGTAACGACAAGTCACTCAGAGTTATACCTCCACCCTCTCCAAGGTGAACCGTTTTGTGAATGGGGCGAAGCAGGTTTATCTTTCTTAGGCTCATTGTTTAATGATACCTCTTAATGAGGATTTTGCCTCGTAGTTCCCGTGGGGTACGCAAAACGAGGACTTGGCCTGCCCATTCATGTGCTCAGTCTCACGCGGCCAACAGAGCACACTGCTCGTGAAAGCAGTCACAACACCATTTTTTTGTTTCTAATTGAGGGTATATTCACATAAGAGTCTGTTTACAACACAAGGGCCACTGCCCAAGGACTCCAACTGAGCCCAGAACAAGTCATATTTGTTCATACCCTATGGTGTTCAAGTTTCATTCTTTTCATTTCATGAAGTAAGTGCACCTAGTGCACTTACCAATGCCTCAAGCAGTGTACCAACCGAGGTATGCACTATTCAGTAACAGTGTCAAGATGTGCCACGTGCAAAGTGCAAAAGTACTACATGCTTTCTATCATTTGCACAATAAAATGATCAGAGGCATTATATAATTTCATTTCTGAGAGACAAATAAGTATGCAAGCAGATATGCTGTTTTATGCATATGACATTTCATCAAATTTCCATTATATAAGACCTTGTCTCTAAGTTATTTTCATTGGCATTTTTCATAACAAGCAATAATTTTCATAGTCACAGTGTACTATTTTGCATACTTCAGTGCTGAGATTGCATTTAACAATATTCTCATACATGGTTCAACACACTTACATGTTTATGGTGAAATCTGGGATATTCTCGTCTTATGGGAATAACATTGGCTATTTCCACGAAATGTGGTGCCGCGCCTGCGGACCCGAAACAAGGATATTGAACAACACTTGTGAATCAATGTAGTTTCTAAGTGTATAGATTTGCAATAGTGCTCCTCTGTTTATATTACTAGTCTACTAAATGTAAACCAAAGCATAAGGGATTTCCTTATGCAGCACGACACACATACATGTCGAAGGTGATTTCTGGAATTAACCCATCTAATGGGTATTACATTGACATAACTACGGTTTGGGGTGCCGCGCCCACAGACCCAAAACAAACCATTTGACAAAACGAACGTAGAATAATACTATGGAAATTTATACTCAGATCGGAGTGTGAAAATTTCTGGGAAAGTTACTTGGACGGGACACGGAAGTGTCGCATGTCCATTCGGTCGCACCAAAGTGCTCATTTATGTTGTATGTATATATATATATATATATATACCTATTTACAAGTTCCTTTAAAGTTTGCAAGCCACTTAAATGTGTATACGTACCCATTTTTCATATATACATATATATATGTATACCTATATATATATATATATATATATGGTTTTCTAACATAGGTGCATCCCCAAGGCATGTGCTCGCATGCCAAACACCCTATCCTAAGTGCGAAAAGGGTGCAGGGCAAGACAAAGACTAGCTTGAACCTAATATGGTTCAGTTCTAAGTAGGTTCATGCTGGTTTTGAAAGAAAAGTGTTGACAACCACATTAGTGGCATTACGGAGCTGCAAGTGTGCCAACACAAGGATCTGCACACGTGCTGCCAAAAAGCTCCAACTAAAATGTTGGTCTGGTACTCCGGACTAGACTGTCATGCATGCTAAAGGATTCTGGTCCGACTCATTGCTCAGACCAGACTATCATTGAGTTTGGTTGGGGATGAGTCAAGTTGCCTCAAAGGGCCAATCGGCTAACCTAGTAAAAGGGGTTCTAAAAACAATTCCAAGTGTCTGGTCCATGAAACCAGACAGATGTTAAGACTGGTTAGGGTCTGAACTTTTCAGTTCAGACCTGAGCCCAAAGTGGCTCAGTCGATGGGAGGGCCAGGGTCCAGCACTAAGTGACTGGCACCCGGTTCCAACAAGGTGGAGTCGTGGCTAGCACCAGGTGCTAGCATGGCTGCCAAAGGTTCAGGTCTGAACCTCGGTTTAGACCTGCACCCACGAGATGTAACCGAAATGCCAAGGGTGCACAACACCCAAGTGGTGCGCACCCAGCTCCAGCCAAAAAGGAAAATCGGGCTAGGCTAGACTCGCGCACACAACCTGCCAAAACTGGAATATAGTGCTGGTCTGAACCCATGGTTCAGACCGGCACTTCAGCCCAAGCCGAAGAAAGAAAAATAAATAAAAAGAAGCAAATGAACAATAGGATTTGACACAGAAATTATATCTATATATTTTTTTTGTGTGTGTGCTGGGCGCGGGCTACCCGCATGGCGCCCAGCTCCAGCTATGGCGCAAATGGGTTGGCCAAACGGTCTGGTCCGCTGGACCAGACCGTGCCAAACCCCAACAACATGGACCAGAGCCCAAGGGCTCAGTTCACCAGCACCAAAGAGGCGTTGGGCGCCTGTACAAGGCTGGCCCCAACGGTTACACCCCTTTGGTTAACCCCAAAATGCCCAACAACTGAACCGAAAAGGAAAAGAAAAAGAAAAAGGGTTAAGCATAACGATGGCGCCTGGGGCCCCTTCTTCCTAATGAGGTCTGGTCACACCGTGACCCAGGCCCAAAATGGTTGTAACGCCAGTCCCAACTTGTTGGGACTGGGTTGAGCCCCAAAGCACGCACAAAGAAAAAGAAAGAAGAGTTTCGAGCAGGATGGCCGCAGCTGCTCATGCATGCAAGTAGGTGCTAAAGGGGTGCTGGGCGTAGGCTGGACGAGCCCAGCTTGGTCCAGCACACCTCAGCAAGCTTCCCACGACCATGGACGCGCCATGGACTCAACAACCAAAGTAAGAGGCGCCACAAGAAGCACTACAAGGTAGAATGAGAAAAAAAAAAACAAGAAGGAGCAAACAAAATGCTGTTGTAAATGAAATGGTATGCATAAACTACAGCAACCCACAATGCACTAAGGGAGATTTAAGTGTCAAAACATAGACAAGAGAAATTTAAATCATCTAACCCACCGTTGGGACTACATGCATAAGTGCTACAAAAAAACGAAAATACATTTAGAAGGGAAATGGATGAAACTGATTTCAAGACATGCAGCCATTAGGAAAAATGAAAACCAAGATGAACACATATAAAGAAACCGTTTTTCTATGACTAATTCACCCTTTGGAGCATGCACGCATGGGTGCATTGTTCCATGGGTTTTATATGTTCCGAAACCTTTGAATAAAAAAGGCAACGTTGAGTCTTCACCTTAGTTGGAGATGGAGGAAGGTGTTGCTGCATTTCTTCACGTCAAGAATGGCGCAATCCCATGGCTGGAGGAAGAAGGTTGGGAGATGGAGAGAGAGTGTGAGAGAGAGAGAGTTAGAGAGTCTTATGAAAAATCGCCCAACAAGAGAGGGGCCCGATTTTTTCTAAGGGCCTTATAGAGTGTAGGATTGAGATGGATGGCTAGAAACCATCCATCCAAGATGGAGGGCTGGGGTGGAGCACGATTCTCCACCGCCGCCCAGCCCCTCCATTCAGCTATCAAGATTCAAATTGCTTTCTAAAATTTACAATGATGCCATAGGGCTGCCGCCCCACGCATCCAATAGAAATTGGTCCAAGTTAATCATAACTCCTCTTGAAAGGAGCCCCCTTGGGATCTCTCAAATCCCAAGCCCAACAAGCATGCAAGGGCTCCATGCCAAACCCAAGGGGGAATGGCGCCTTCTCCAGCCCAAAAACGTCTCCCATACTCTTAATGACATGACATTACAATTTTTAAAATTTTAAATTTTATCTTTTTAATGATTTGGGTAGGGACAATCGTGGCCCTCCCTTTATGAGCCTTTAAAAAGTCTTTTACAACTATGCTACTAACCCAGCTGGTTCCATGGCCTTAGTGGTCCCAAGGCCCTCCGAAGTGGACGAATAAGGCCTTGGTTGACCTTGACCAATGGAAAAACAATTAGTTTGTTATCTTGATTTCTATTTTTAATTAATTCCAAATGTTTTTCCATAATGCTTACTAATTTTATTTTATATCATCATTATAAATGTCATCACACAGCTACTCAAGCAAAGAAATCTTTGTTTCCAGCGAAATTGGTCTCGTTTAGGCCCTTGCTAATTTTCTAAGCGATCTTTCGTAATTCACATGCACTGACAGAGTTTTTTCGTCGTTCGGACCTCAAATTTGGGGAGAATCACCATAGCCCTATTTTAAACTTACCCTAAAAGTTTTGGAAGTTAATTCGCTCTAGATTTCCCGCAATTGCCTTTTTACATAGAATCACACGATTTTACCCGATTCCCAATGTAGGCTAAATTACAACAATTGTTAAAATATAAAAATTTCATCGATTTCAACATAATTACGAAGTATTACATAAAAAATAATCATGGATCTTACACTTTCGGCTAACCTCCTGTTGGGTTCAGGTCTGAACCAAAGTTTAGACATGAGTGCATTGGCAGCCGGGCGTGGCACATGGTGCCAGCCTTGGTTTTCCCATTTTTGGAGCCGGGTGCCAGCCGTGTGGTGCTGGGCACCCAGACCATGTGTGGCCGCCCTCTTTTTGGTCCAGGTCTGAACCAAAATGTTCAAACCTGAGTATATGCTTGACAGAGGTCCGGTCCCATGGACCAGACACCTGTCCAATCCCTTTGGCACCTAGACCCGCAGGGTTACCCTCGGCTGTCACCATTGGCAGCTAGTTTCAGTCCCAACTGAGCCGTTTTGGCAGTCTGGTCTGAACCATGAGTCGAACCAGATTCTCCTAGTTCACACAACAGTCTGGTCCGGAGGACCAGACCTGCATTTATAGGTAGGCCCGCTTTGGCAGCGGGGACGTGATTCACTTCCGGAACCCTCACAGCCTTTTTACTCCATCTAGTCGGTTGTCACTAGTGATGACTTGTTCTTTTTAAGACCAGCACGAAAACCATACCCTTAGTCGGACCTCAGTTGGTCCCAAACTCGTGGGTTGTCTCCCCGCACCCCTCCGCAATTCGGTTTGGGTGTTCGGCATGCGTGCACATGCCTTGGGATGTATCTGTTTCGGGCATTTATATATATATATATATATATATATATATATATATATATATATATATATATAAATATACATGTAAGAGGCATGCATCAATGATTGTACCTGTATATATGTAAATATATATATATATATACATGTCAATAAAGGTGAGCTTCGTAATATATATATATATATATATATATATATATATATATATATATATATATATATATATACAAGTTAATGCACATAGTTGAGTGTTTCGGTGAGACCAAATGGACATGTGACACTGTCGTGTCCCGTCCAAGTGTTTCCACAGTCATTTTCACACCCCGAACCGTAGAAAAGCCAATGTAATCCCCATTAGATGGGTTAACTCCAAATTTCGCTTTTGACATGTATACGTGTCGTACTGCGTAAGGAAAACACTCATGCCTTGGTTTCCGTTTCGACAGACTAGTGAGGTAAGCGGATGAGCACTATTGCAACCCCACGTACATAGAGTCTGCATTGGTTTCAAATCACAAGTACTGTTCAATGTTTTTGCATCGGGTCCGCAGGCACGGCACCCCATACCGTGGAAATGCTAATGTTATTCCCATAAGTCGGGAATATCCCAGATTCACCATAACACGCAAGTGTGTTAAATCAAGAATGATGGTCTTCATGTCACGCTTGCTTTGTTCCTCCTGCAAGAGCGACAATCCACCTTGGGATGCGAATGTAATTCCCATACGTATGGGAATATTGTTAAATTCAATCTCAACACTTAAGTACGAAAAATCATGAGTTTTCTGTAGGAGAATAATTTCATGTTATGCAAAGTGACAATATTAATAGAGACAACTGCTTGAGTGATGTAAGCAGATGAAATTTCATATGCATGAAACCGTAGACTAGCTTGCACGTTTTCTTGTCTCTCAGAAATGAAATTGTATAATGCCTCTATTCTTTATAATTGTGCAAAAGATAGAAAGCATGTGGTATTATTACACTTTGCACGTGGCACATCCTGACACTTGTACTGAGTAGTGTGTATCTTGACTGGTATATTGTTTGAGGCATTGGTGAGTGCACAAGGTGCACTTACTTCATGAAATGGAAAGACTGAAACTTAAACACCATAGTGTATGAATGAACATGGTTATGTTTTGGACTCAGTTGGAGTCTCTACGCAAAGGCCCTTTTTGTTGAGAGTGGACTCATATGTGATTATACCCTGAATTAGAAAAGAAATAATATGGTGTTGTGATTCGCTTTCACGAGCGAGGTGCTCTTGTTGGCCGCGTGAGGCTGAGCACGTGGATTAGCAGGCCAAGTCCTCATTTTGCGTACCCCGCAGGGACCACGAGGCAAAATCCTCGTTGAAGAGGTATGACTAAACAATGAGCCAAAGAAAGATAAACCCGCTTTGCCCCATTCACAAAACGGTTCACCTTAGAGAGGGTGGATGGTACAACCCTGAGTGACAGATCGTTACTACGACATGTGTTTGACAGGAGCCGTAGCGCCCTTTGGCCTCCATTCACTCAGAGTCAGGGAGGTCGAGGTTACCTTTTTAGGACCTCACTACTGCAGTAGTATGGATTGCAATCCTTGCCTATGCGAGAGTTTCTCTCAGCTGTGTGCTGCTCGCATGAGGTTTACGCGGTCTGTAGCATCCCCGGTTACCACACTAGAATTGAATAACAGACGCCGAGTGCATGTCTCACAGAATGTGAGGTTCCTTCGCGTACCCGAAGGAGTAACAAGAAGAACTTAAAGACTAACCAATCACAACTGACTTACTATAGTTGCTACGTTACTTGTTCAGTAGTTTTCTCTTCAGTTACTTTACTTGTTCAGCAGTTACTTACTTGTTCAGTACTTGTTATAGTTCTGTTACTGCTCTGAGTTACTTGCTTTACAGTTACTTCAATTATGTTACTTGTTTCGCTTGTCACGTACGCACTTACCTGACACAGACACTTACACTTGTTAGTTTCTGTTTTTCCTCTTAGATTGATATATATATTGTGGTTGTTTCTTCACCACCTCGCAAGAGGACTAACCCCATTTTATGGAGATGTAGGTGACGAACAGGTGCAGTGCTGATGCGATGGTACACGGTGGAGGCTTGGGGACCCACACTTAGCTGCAGATCCTGTCCTAGTGGTTTTTGGGTTTTGGTTGGGCTATATTCCCTATTTTTGAGACTTTGTATTATTACATTTTGTAAACTTTAAACTGTCGGGTTGTATACCCTTTTTATATTTGTGGTTGTACTTTATTTACACTGTTAGTTACTTTGTTGTACTCACCTGTGGCCATCCAGACTCGCGGCTTTACCACCTTTCTTACACCTTGTTTTCCATTGTTTTCAGTAAAACCCTTTCAAAAAAAAAAATCATAGAAAATCTAAGGTTTTTCCAAAGTCGGGGTTTGGGGCGCCACAGTTTCTGCCTAGAATTGTGGAGGCTCAAAAGCTTGACGACCAGTATGGTAAGTTTCTAGCCTTGGCAAGACAAGCAGATACCTTCTTTAGTGTGTCAGATGATGGCAACATTTGTATGAGAGATCGACTTTGGGTTGCGAGCGACCCTGAGCTGAAGAAAGAAATTCTTGATGAAGCACACATGTCGAGATATACGATTCATCCAGATGGAACGAAGATGTTTAAGGATTTGCAAAGGAAATATTGGTGAAACGGTATGAAGCGCGAGATAGCAGCGTACGTTGCGAGATGCTTGACTTGTCAGCAAGTCAAGGTGGAACACCAGCATCCGGGTGGTTCCATGTAGAGGATCGAGATTCCTCAATGAAAGTGGAAAGATGTTACGATGGATTTTGTGGTAGGTTTACCGCAGACGAGACGTAAGCATGATGTGATTTGGGTAGTCATGGACAGACTCACCAAGTCTGCCCATTTCTTACCTATCTGAATCATTCAATCCCTTGAGAGTCTAGCTGACTTGTATGTTAGATAGATTATGCGACTGCATGGTGTGCCGAGATCGATTATTTTCTATCGTGATCCCCGGTTCACATCGCGATTATGGGGTCAGTTGCAGTCTGCTTTGGGTACAAAGCTGAAGTTCAGTACAACTTTTCACCCTCAGACTGATGGACAATCAGAACGGACAATTTAGATGCTGGAAGACATGTTGCGAGCCTGTATGCTCGACTGGAAGGGCGAATGAGATTCACACCTATGTTTGGTTGAATTCGCATACAATAACAGTTACCACGTTAGTATCGGGATGGACCCATACGAAGCATTGTATGGGTTACCTTGTCGATCACCGTCTTATTGGGATGATGTCTGTGACAGATCTAAAGAATCACCAATTGTTCTTCAGCACTACACTTAGTAGGTGCAGAAGATCTGAGAACGCTTGAAGGCAGCGCAAGATAGAGAGAAAAGTTATGCCGATAAGAGACGATGCGAGTTGTCATTTGAAGTTTGTGACATGGTTTTCGTCAGAGTTTCACCGACCAAGAGTGTGTTCCGTTTCGGTAAGAAAGGGAAGTTGAGTCCGAGATACGTCGGATCGTTTGAGATTTTGGCAAAGATCGATGAAGTGGCATATCGTGTCGAGTTACCTCAACAGTATGCCCACATTCACAATGTTTTCCATGTGTCGATGCTAAGGAAGTATATTCCTGACCCATCGCACATCAATCGTTACGAAGACATGGAAGTGCAGGAAGATCTGACTTTGACGGAATGGCCTATCGAGATAGTTGATCGATGAGATCAGGTTTTGCGTACCAAGACTATTTCGCTAGTTAAGATACATTGGCAGCACCATGGCATCGAAGAATGCACATGGGAACCATAAGCGAACATGAGAGAGAAATATCCAGAACTTTTTGTAACCTAATATGGGTGATTTCGCGGATGAAATCCTTTTTAAGGAGGGGAGGATGTAAGGTCCATGATTAATTTTGTGGTAATATTACGCGAAGTGTGTTGTGATCGAGAATTTTTGTTGAATTTGCAATTTTCGTATTTAAGCCTACATAGAGATACGAGTCAAATCGCGTAATTTTACATTAAATAGCAATTGAGGGAAATCTATAAGGAATTAACCTCCGATTTTTTTAGGGCAAGTTTATAATACGCATATTTTGATTGTTCCCAAATTTGAGGTTCGAACGACGAAAAACCCCCGTTAGTGCATGTGATTTACGGGAGATCGCTTAGAGGCTTAGCGCGGGCCTAAACGAGGCCCATTTCATTCGTAACAGAGATTTCTTTACTTGGGTAGCATTGAAATATTATTTACATTAGTAATATAAAATAAAAATAATTATACATGATGGAAAAATATTTAAAATCCATTTAATAATAAAATCGATATATAATTTTGGTTTCCCTTGTTGGTCAAGGGTCGACCAAGCCCATGGTCGACCACTTGAGTTTGCTCTTGGACGGTTATGGCCATGAGGGCCAGCTGGTCAAGGGCTGACCAGGTCTGGGTGGTGGCATAGAGGTAATAGCCCCACTTAAGTCTGAGGTGCCAGCCATGGGTTGGCCAAGTGGGCGGCAACCCATGACACCTTGGTAAATCCTCCCTTGTAGCCTAAAAGAGTGCTCAATGTTTGGCTAGAGTGGGCAGCAGCCTAAGGGCTCACCACGTAATTCTATTAAACTTTGATGGCTAGTGTGAAGGCCCTTGAAGGGCGTTTTTGAAAAAAAAAAACGATAGACCTTTTGAAAGAAAGACATGCATTGGCCGAATGGGGTGGCCACTCATTAATTTTCAGACCTTGGAGGGGCATGTTTGACCCCAGCCACTCATCTATGGCAGCATCAATCCTAGCCCTTGGATTTCATACATTAAGATATAAAAACTTTAGTGTGAAGCAAGAGAGAGAGAGCATCCCTTAGAGTTGACGCCTAGGAGCTCCCTCTCTTCCCTCTAACCTCTCTCATTTTCTCTCCCATACTCTCTTCTTTTCTCTTCCTCACCAGCCTTGGGTTCAGCCTTGTTGGAGGACGCCATTGCAGCCGGGACTTTCTTACTCATCCAGACTCCGAAGGTGAAGGCTGAACCCATTTTTTAGGTCATTTTAGTATACCATGAAACTGAGGAGTCATGGCATCTATGCATGCATGCTCCATCGGTGGATTAGAGTGAATAAGTTCCCTTTTCGACATAGTTCACCATTATTTTTGCATTGGTTTGCTTTGTGCATTCATGTTTCTTTTTTTTTTCCTTTGTTGGCATTTTGTTGGACCCTTCTTGTTGTCGCCTTTTTTTTCTGTTGCTGGGATTGATGTCCATGAGCTTGGTGGCCTTGTTGGGTATGCTCTGGACTGAGCTGGGCTCGCCCAGATGCACCCAGCCCCTTTCGGCACCTCTTAGAGTGCAAACATGCTGCGGGTGGCGAACTGCATCTGCCACCTCCCTTCTTGGTGCTTCGGTGTGCTGGGTTCAACCCAGTCCCAAAGCATTTGGGACTGACACAGCACGGGCAACATGGTCTGGGTCATGGTGTGACCAGACTCCACTTGGCGGAAACTGTAAGACCCGCGAAATTTTCTGAAGAATTTACTGTTTGCTTTGAGTTGATATGTATGCTTCCGTGTGTTTATGAGGCTATAACACGTAATTAAGTATAAATTGACTATGCTTTGTATTTTTAGCTTTGTGCGCGCGACCCAAAAATTGCGTAAGTACACTATGTAAGTAAGAAGAGCATAATTTCGGACGAATTAACCTTTGAAAATTTAAAGGTAAATTTATAATGTGTTTGTAAAGTTTGTCCTCAAATTTGGGACCTATACGACGAAAAAACCCTGTGAGTGTATGTGAATTACGAGATTTGCTTAACGATTGCACGCGAGTCGTAATAAGCCTATTTCTTGCAAACGAAGGGGAATTTTCTTAAGAAGCATTGAACATTCCATGTCAATTAAGGTGTTGAAAATGAATAAATGATTTATTGAAGTCAATTTAATATTTAAATGCATGAAATAAGCATTGTTTTGAATTTAGTGCATTGGCGATTTTGGATCTGGATAGCCCAGACCCATGGGACGCCCCAAACCCATTGGGCGACCTCCCATGAGGACATTTTTGACCTTGTGGACCAGTTGGTCAATGCTTGACCAGCTGGATGGTGGCATCTTTGTAAAAGGGATGCATGGCTTGAGAAAAGAGGGCCATGATTGGCCATCCTCTTGTCTCAAGACCTCATGATGAGGCTTAGAGCTCATCATGAGGGGCGCATTTCCAAGACAGGGAGCATGAGGCTGGCGCCCCATGGTCTTTTTCAAATTAATTTGAAGCTTTTTAAATACTAAAATTCGGTTGGATGGGTTGGGCGGCAAGCCTTGGACATCTCATGTAATTTTTACAAACTTTAATGGCTTTTGTGAAGCAACTCAATGACATTTTTGTAAACCTTTTTGAAAGTTTTGAAAGGTAGACATGCATTGGGCGTGTGGGTGGCTATGGGGGCGCGTGGAGCACCCCATCCCACCATTTTCCCTCTTTAGATCCCAACCGTCCATTCTAAAAACCCTACATATTTAAGGCATTAAGAGAGAGAAAGAGAGGATTCTCTTGGGCAATTTTGGTGGAGCCTCTCTCTCCCCTTCCCTTCTCTTCCAAACCGTGAGAGTCTTAGTGAGTGTGTGTGGGTGCTAAGCACCACGTTGGGTGGATCTTCTCAACCGTAACATCATCATCTTCACCCTTCATTGAAAGCCTCGAAGGTGAGACGCTCCTTCACAAGACCAGGAACGTGGTTTTCGGTTGAGCATTTCAGTTTTTATTACTCATTAGCTGATTTCATTGAGTGTGCATGCATGCATCATGTTTGTGGGTTTCGATTGAGCAAATTTTTATGCCTTCTTGCATTTTTGTGAGTTTCCATTTCACCAACTTTGTTGTGGATTTCGGTTGAGCAAATGCATCCGTGTTGCATTTTTTGTGGGCTACCCATGCATGTTTTTATTTCAGATTTGTGGACTTCATTGAAGCACACTTCATGCATCTATTGTTGACAAACGTGATAGGTTGTAAGGGTACGGGATCATTCCATACTCGCTCGCATTGTCTCTATTTGTGTTTGTCGCATTTCTTTACACTTTTTGTTGGCTGTCTCGCGGTAGCCCCCGTTCCTGCCCAGCCATGGTAGCGAATCAAGGCTACCAAGGGGTCGTTTTGGTTGGCAATGAGGCCTGTGAACCGGCTCTAGCCCAGCAACCCTACCCAGTTCAGGTTAGCCCCTTTGGGGATTTGGGTGCTGCTGGTTGGGTTGGTCAGGCCGAGCACGACTCCTCTCTTTCTTTTGCAGTTTAGTTGGACCTGTCCAGCCAGCTGGACGTGTCCAGCAGGAGGCGTCAGCCAGGGCCTTCCGCTCTTTTGCGCCTTTCAGCACTTCGTAACCCATGAGCCGAGCTCCATTTAGGGGCTATGGGTTTTGGTCTTTCACCGTTGGCCTGACATGGTCTGGACCGAATATGGTCCAGACCTGTCAAAGGCCTGAGCATAGTTCGGCTAGGACGTCCTTCTCTTCCTATCTCCATTTCTGTTTTTACGCAACTTGTGCCAGCGCCCAGTTTGGGTGGTTGGAGTTTTCGGATGGCCTAACATGGTCTGGACCGGATATGGTCTAGACATGTTAGATGCCCCTAACCGAACCGAGTTTCGGTTAAGGGCTCCTCGCTTTTATGCCCAGCTTAAAGCTGGTGATGTTTGGGCTGTTGCAGCCTGGCTGCAGCATTTGGACCGCAGCTGGGTGCAGGCTGTAGGCCTGCGCCCCTCCGTTCGGTGGCAGCTAGGCCACGTTTGGGTTCTGGACATTCAGTCCAGACCCTGCTCAAGTTAGAGCAGCCCATTAGTTGGTCTAGACCTGTTGGTCCAGACCTGGGCCATTCACTTTGTAGTTGCAACCGGGTGCGTGTGTGTGTGCGGGCTCTTTCCCCGAACCCGACACACCTAGTCTGGGTGTTTTGGCCCTTACAGCAAGGTCACTTTGGTGTCATGTGACAGCATAGCTTGTTGTCCTCCTTTCGGTTCTGCAACACTACCCAAGCCGGGCCTGCTGCATGCGCGTGGTGCCCCATGGCACCGTATGGCGGGTTTTGGTGTGGGACCATTTTGGCAACTCTAGTCCAGCAAGATGGAATTTCTTTCTTTGCGTCGCGCTTTAAGCATTGTTAGCAGACCTCCGAGCTGCAGCCTATGGGGCTGCAAGTATGCTTATGATGCGGGATCCAATATCCCAATGAATACATTAAGTGTTTTGACTAGTTACGAACCGTCCTGCGAGTGCGCATTGTCCAATGCAAAATTACGTAAAAATGGTTACGTATGCGCAATGATATGGTAAAAAAACTGCCAATTGGAGTAGTATAGATTCACCCTCGTTGTGGGTATGGCCACCTTAGCATAGAATGCAAAATGTTCGCAAATGCTTGCAAATGATACCTTGTTAAGTGTCTTTTTATAAAAATAAGGTTTCTTACGAAGTTAAGTGGTTGATGGCACTTCTCTTGTCGTACACGACACGGCACAAATTACGTGTTTATTTAAGCAAATCATCATGAGTTATGTGTTGCAAGATATGGTAGCAAAGTGCGTAAATAGATGTTAAACCCATCAATATGGGTAATGTGCATGCATACTTATATGCATATGTCCGCTTTTGCATAGAACACAAATGTTTTGCAAATGGTACCTTGTTTAATGTCTTCAAGTAAAATAAGGTTTTACATAACTATGAAACCTATGGCGTATGCCATCAAATTAATGCAGTCACATGTTCACTTTTGGACATATTTGAATGTACGAACCGCTTAGCAATTAAATGTAATTTCCCTAAGTACAAAGGGAGTTTGAGGCACACGTATGGAGATTATTAGTCTTATGAGACTTATGCGATATTTGGAACTCCTTGGCGAGTTTTAGTGTGGGTGATGGCCCCACCTCACGAGATGAGCTCGCTTATGATAAAGATACAAGTTTGTATGCCTTTGCATGTTTTGCGATTCATTGCTAGAAATGCTTATCGTGGCAAAATGTTTCTAACTGTCTCATCGTAATGATCCATGATTTGCATCGTTACATTTCTAGTTCATATGTTCGAGGCACGATGCACATATATGCACACTTGTACCTACGTGCAAATCAAGACAAACTATCTGTTCTGCATGACATATTTTCTCTATGTTAATACATTGGTTAATTATGTTCCTTGATGCATACTATGCTATAAATGTTATGAAGTGTGAAATAAATAGCCTTAGTTATTTTCTCATGATTGGCCTAATTACGTTCCAAAAGCATGTTAATGATAGTAGTTATCACTTATTGCTCCACGTGTAGTTTTATCACTGCTTTATACTTACTCATGTTGTAACTGCTCAATTATTGTAAATAAGCATGCTATATGTTTCATGATAGACTGTGCTCTCGAATTCCACACATTGGTATATTGTGTTTTGGTTTGTCTCACCAGCTCGAAAGAGTACTAACCCCGTTTTATGGGGATACAGGTGTTTGTTTAGGCGTGCGATGGAGCTCGATGTGCGGCAGCGGACATGAACCCACACTTCTGAACCATCAAGGATCTTGGCAGTTGTTGTTTTGTAAAAAGGGAAATTGTTGTACTAATTGTAAAATATGTTAATAGAAGTTGTTTCAAAATCAGTGTTGTTTCACCTTGTGACCCGCCCAGAGTTCACCGCTTGTTTTCCCCTTTTGGTTCTTCCGCATTTGCGCAATGTTTTAAAAGAAAAAAAAGTTTATCCAAAAATCCAAAGGATTTTTATTTCACAAGTCGAGAACTCTGAGGCGTCGCAATTGGTATCAGAGCAGTATTTTAAAAGTATTACAGAAGTGTGGTTCAAGTCTCTGCACGCATCAACCATCACACTGTAAGTATGCCTAATTTAGTAGAATTGTATTTCTGTTGTTTGACTGCTTATCCTGTGTGTTTAGATAAATTTGTGTGTTTTTCGGGTGTCTTCTGATGCGAGACACAATTTCATGATTAAGCCTTGTATTTTTGGCTTACGATATTGATTGTCGGAACCTAAGGGTTTGTTCACGCTTGTGGATATAGTTTCCCAAGCTGATTTGAGTTGACTCCTGCGAGAGTTGCAATTCTTGGTTGAAACCTAGGGGACTACTTGCATAGTTCGCCCTTCTCGTTCCACATCATGTGGTGGAGATGATTGATATATCGTAGCGACAATCGAACTTTTATTCTAATCATGTTATAAACAAGATGACTTCGATAAGAATCGTCGTGTGAGGCTTTAAACGAGTGTTTTCCCTCCTTTCCAACTTCGTTGGAATTGTTCGTAACCCTGTCTTTGACGAAGGGTATCTTGCTGGATATGACCTTTTGGACAGAAGGTTGAAGCCTTGTCTGTGCCAGTTGAGCCTCTGTGTATCCCGTTGGAGGATGCTTTTGATCCCCAGTCTTTCTTGGTGATGAGAACATATCTGTTGTTATGCGCTTAGCATGCTGCGTTTGTGTTGTCGGTGATGGCATTTGACTCCTGAGAGGGTCGTGTTCTGGGGATAGTTTAACACCGATCATCAGGGTGTTGTTGCTCGCGAGAGAGCATTGCAGGGATTTTTGTTTCCCCCACCACTGTTTGGAGGATTGTGGTGCGTTGGCTCAGGAGGTGATTTCTGGTAGTGCCAACTGTGTTGTTGAAGTGGTGACTCTTCAATAGTGCCGTTAGGGTGGTGATTCTCTAACGATGCCATCAGGGTGGTGATTCTTCGAGGATACCATTGGGGTGGTGATTCCCTAATGATGCTACTGGAGTGATGATTCTTCAGTAATACCGCTAGGGTGGTGATTTTCTAGCGATGCCATTAGAGTGGTGGTTCTCTAATGAAGGTCATTGGAGTGGTGATTCTCTAGTGATACAGCTGGGGTGGTGATTCTCCAGCAGTGCCGTTAGAGTGGTGATTCACTAACGATGCTATTAGGATGGTGATTTCCTAATGAGATTGTTGGGGCGGTGATTCTCCAGCAATGCTATCAGGGTGGTGATTCTCTGACGATGCCGATAGCGTGGTGATTCGCTAACAATGCCATTAGGATGTTGATTTCCTAATGAGGTTGTTGGGGTGGTGATTCTCCAGCAGTGTCATTAGAGTGGTGATTCTCTAACGATGCCATTAGGATGGTGATTTCCTAATGAGGTTGTTGGGGTGGTGATTCTTCAGCAGTGCCATTAGAGTGGTGATTCTCTAACGATGCCATTAGGATGGTGATTTCCTAATGATGTTGTTGGGGTGGTGATTCTCCAGTAATGCCATCAGGGTGGTGATTCTCTGATGATGCCATTAGGATGGTGATTTCCTAATGATGCTACTGGAGTGGTGATTCTTCAGTAATGCCATTAGGATGGTGATTCTCTGATGATGCCATTAGAGTGGTGGTTCTCTAACGATGCCGCTAGGGTGGTGACACCCTAATGATGATAAGATTAATGATGTTAGTTGAGTAGAGATGACTCTTTTTGTCTTGCTGTGTTAGAGTGGTGATTCTCTAATGATGCCGCTAGGGTGGTGATTCCCTAACGATGATGTGATGATTAACAATGTTATGATTGGCGACATCATGCGAGTGATGTTTCTCCTCGTTTGTTGTGTTAGAGTGGTGATTCTCTAACATTTGTCGTCTAGAATGGTGATTTTTTAGCGATAGCGGCCTGGTATGGTGTCGCTTGAGTCCGTTCGTGGAACATGCTTATTTGTCGTGTTGTTGCTGCACGATTGAGTTGTGATGTGGTTTTTGTCTGAATTATGTATGCTTATGATCTTTGTATGATTGCTGCGATTATTAATTAGCGAGCATGGTTGTCAGACCTATCGATTGATTGCCACGTCTTTGTATCATGATAGATGACTTGGAAGTCTATGAGAAACTTAGTTGTGGCCGATTAGGCGCTGTCAGATGAGATCTGACCATTTTGTTGTTGCTTGTTGTTTTATGATTTCGCGGACGAAATCCTTTTGAGGGTAGGATGTAAGACCCACGAATTGTTTTGAGGAATTTATTGTTTGCTTTGAGTTGATATGTATGCTTCCGTTTGTTTATGAGGCTATAGCACATAATTAAGTATAAATTGACTATGCTTTGTATTTTTAGCTTTGTGCGCGCGACCCAAAAATCACATAAGTACACTGTGTAAGTAAGTGATCATGCATAATATTTGCATTTTATTAATCATTATTTATGCATGATCCATGTTAAAATCGCTTTAAAAACCCATTTTTATCGTTAGTTTTGAGAAACCGCATTGAATTGAATTTTATCAGAAAATCGAGTTTTTTAAAGCTTTTCCTACAGTTTTAGTATTTTTATTAGATTTAGATTTTCTTAATTATAGTTCAATTAGTTTAGGCTTGTATTAGCTAAATTTTAGTTAGTTTAGTAAGTTTGGATTTTTAGAAAAACATGTTTTTCAAAAGAGACCTTGTTTTGGAAATTAGCAAAAATCTTTGGACTTTTTTTGAAAAAACCTGTTTTAACCTAATTAGGGATTATAAATAAGGTTAGGCTGGAGAAGATGCTTTTCCAGCAGCCCTCACACCCCCTCCATCTTGCCTCTCTCTCCTCTCTCTCCCTTGCTCTCTCCCTCTATTGTTGATTTCTCTTCTTCTCACCTTCTTCTTTTTCCCCCTCTGTTTCATCAAGCCTCGAACCCCATCTTCATCGGCAGCCTCTTCCTCTTCGTCGGGATCGTGTGCACGCAGCTGGAATCTCCATCTTCCTCTCCTCAAACCCTTCTTCGCAAACAAATCTCGGTTTGCTCCTCGTCTTGTCTCATTTAGCTTCACGTAGTTTACAACATTGCAGTCCATGATTTTATTTCAGTTTGTGCATCTCTGCATCATGCACATAGATCAATCATCATCTGAAAAAAAAAAGGGAGTCAGAAAAAAGAAAAAAAAACATATACTATTTCGTTTATAGCTTTAGCGTCTTGTGATATTTTCAGCAGTGTTTCTTTCTTTTTCTTTTGTTTCAACATCTGTGACATGTAGGTACCAACGTCTTTTAATATTTAAGTTAGCATCATTTTCTGTTTTGAATTAGCTAAGGTTAGTTTGGTTTGATATTAAGGCATAGGTTATTAAGTGTAGTAGAGTACGGGTTTTCTGGGTATTGTTAGGTGTTATTATTTTGTGTGTTAATCAATGTCAATAAGGAAGGTAGTTTAATCGTTAGTCAGTAAGTCAGTTAGGTTAATTAATTAAATAGGTTAGCTAAATTTGTATAGGTTAAACTGTTCAGCGTTTTTCTGTTCAGCATGTTCTATTAGTTTTTGTTACAGCGTTTTATATTTTCTGATCAGTTTTTTTTTTTTTACTATAGCTGCATTTTATAAAGTTTTATTCATTCATTTTGTTTTGTGTTTTTTAGTGATTTATTTATTTTTCCTGTCACTGCATGTTAATTTAAGTTCATTCATTTTGTATATAAGTGTAGCGTCTTTTTTTTTTATAGCGTCTGTTGCTTTGTTTCTTGTTAGCGTGCTCCCATCCCTTAGGTCAATGTTTTGTGTAACTTGAGTCATTGTTTATTCTTAGTTTTCATTTAGCCTTATATAGTTTATTTGACTAAGTATTATGCTTTGATATTTGTTATTAATAGTCAGCCCTACCTCACGTTTCTCAGCTATTATATTACATGTTGACATGGGCAAGTTCTATGTTGACATGGGCAAGTTCTAGTACTGTAGCTGACTTAAGTTGATGATGCTTGTTAGTAATTTATTTCTATTAGAATTCAGTTAATAGATAAATTGATTAGTATAGTTTGTGATTTAGTGGGTAGTTAGATAATTGAGTTTTAAGAGAATGTGTTAGATGGTGTACATCAGACTAAATGTCAGGGCTAACGTGTTTCATAGATTAGTTTAGTTAGTGTAAGATTTCTCATAGTTTAGTAAATTAGAGTTAAATTGCTCCATAGTTTTATGTTTGTTTAATTAAGTTAAAATTCCATTAGTGATTATATAGTTGATTCTTAATTTGTTAGTTAGTTAGAGTATTTCGTCTTCTAGTGTAGTTATGGTTACATTAGATTTCGTTTAGTTTTGTATTGTTGCGGCTGTGTTTGTATTTTGATTCTTGCAGGAAAGCATTTGGACGTGCGGTGGAGCCTTTTCGTGCCCTAAAAGTACCCTCTCAGGTCCCCTCAAGCCCTCAAAAGTGCCCTTAGAAAAGCAAAAGTTCAAGAAAACATACATTACCTCAAAAAGGGACAAGAAGACTCGAAGCACTAAAGCCTTTTCTTTTCTTTTTAGATTAGGATTTTATTTTATTTTATTAATCGGGTCTGTAATAAAAATATTTATTTATTTTGTTTAAGCCCTCTGCGTAGGGCCGTACTCCCGTAGTTAGTTAATTATTTAAAGAATTCTTTTCATTTTGGCAATAAAGCATAGTTTAGATTGTGTGTTTGAATACGAGTATTTTCCGTTCCCTGAGTTCGACCTGGACTCCACCACTCGTGCGATCCGGTTTTATATTTTTGGTGTCTGGCTTTCACTAGATTTTAATTAAAAATATTGTTTTAAAAACGGTTTTCATAAAACTCACACCAAATTTTGGCGCCGTTGCCGGAGAACGGCGAAATACTAGTATTCACTTTATTGCCTTGTGTTTGTTCTCATATTTATAGGTTGTTAGTTTCATTCAGTTTTTTTAATTAGGATTGTTTAGTTTGCTTTTCGCATTTAGGCTTAGAACCACGTGTGTGCATACCATAGAGACAAGCTTACTTTTCTGCACAGCTCACCCATTAGGATCCCCTTAGAAGTGATTGTGTACGATTGGTACCGTGCACATAGATTTCATTTTCGTAAATTCTCTACTGAGTGCAACTGCGTGGTGCTTGTTTATTTCTTGTTTTCAGTAATTGTTTTTGTTACTCGCTTTGTGGTTTGTGTGGTTTGGCCGCTAGCGCGTTAGTTAGGTAGAAAAACCCAATTTAGGATGGTTGTTGCACCGGTCTACCCTTTGGTGCATGCACGGGCGACGTTCGCTTGAACCTGAGCTTTCCGAATTTGTTGAGGATCCCGAATCTTTCTTTAAGAGAGCCCATCAATCCAGCCCCATGGCTGAAGATCAGTAGTTGATCCGTCCTCTTAGGGAGTACTTTATGCCCAACACATACACTCCTGCCTCCTGCATCACAAGACCTGATGTGGGAGCGAACCATTTTGAAATCAAGGCCAGTGTCATCAAGATGTTACCCTCCTTTTATGGCCTTAGCAACGAAGACCCATACCGTCATCTTGACGAATTTCTCGAGATCTGCTCTACGGTGCGGATCAACAATTTTGGAGATGACGCGTTAAGGTTGACGTTATTCCCCTTCTCCCTTAAGGATAAAGCCAAGTATTGGGTGAAGGCCCTCGATACAGTTCAAATTACCACTTGGGAACATATGCAAAGGGAGTTTTTAAAGAAATACTTCCCAATTGGTAAGACGAACCAGTATCGAAAAGCCATCACTAGCTTTTCACAGATCGATGGAGAAATGTTTCATGAAACGTGGGAGAGGATGAAAGATCTTCTCCACAAGTGTCTCCACCACCAGGTGCCCCGCTGGCAACTGGTGCAATATTTTTATGATGGTCTCACTGAGAAGAACCGTCAAATGGTTGACGCTGCCTATGGGGGCACTTTTATGCTCAAAAGTGAAGATGAAGCATGGGCCCTTTTTGAGACCTTGAGCGAGAACTCCATGCACCATGCTTCTGCTTCACGATCTGAGAGGGCCACACCTGTGCAAGATGGTGCAAAGAAGGCTGGTATATTCGAGATAGGGATGTACCTTGAGTTGCAAAACAAGGTCGACCAACTGTCCCAAAAATTGGATCAGTTGTTGTCGGGTCCCTCTCCAGTCCTACAGGTGTGTGCGTTGTGTGCTAGCCCTGCACACCATGTTGTTGATTGCCCCGTTGCGCCACAGTACCCTGAGTTTGTCCAAGAGCAAGCTCAGATGACGCAGAGTTTCGCTAGGCCCACACCCAATCCATATTCCAGTACATATAACCCGGACTGGCAGAACCATCCCAATTTTTCATGGAGAAATCCACAAGCCCAACCTCCCAACCCTTCCCAAAGTCAACCCAGGCAAGGCGGTTATGCGCCTGGATTTCAGAGAACTAGCTACCCTTCAGCTCAACCTACTTATAATCAACCCCAGTCTCAGAAGCCTTCGTCCAGCCAGTCCTTTGAGGACAAGATGCTGCAAGCCTTCTCGGATATCAAGGCAAATCTGAGCTCCCATACACATTCTATTGCGAAGCTTGAGACGCAAATGGGACAACTCGCCGAGGCGCTTAGCAGGCGGAGTGAGGGGGCTTTACCTAGCCAACCGGTGGTGAACCCTAGGGGTAAGGAGCCGATGCATGGCCTGCACATGACAGATGCCCATCAAGAGCAGGCTCAAGCAGTAATAACCCTTAGGAATGGGAAGTAATACCAGGCGAGAGAGGCTGCAGAAGAAAGAGAGAGAACGAGTGAGAAGCAGCCTGTCCCTACTGTCCCACCTCAGGAAAGCGAGAGGGCTCTACCAACTGAGCCTTCAAAGTCCTATACTCCCAAAGCCCCCTTTTTTGAGGCGCTTGAGAGACCGAAGTCATTAGGCAAGCATGGAGTGAACATGCAGGAGATGCTTGAGATATTCAAGCACGTCCAGATAAACCTCCCCTTGCTTGATGCCATTCAGCAAGTCCCTGCATACGCAAAGTTTTTAAAGGAGCTTTGTACGCAGAAAAGAAAGTTAAAGTCACAAGTGCCGAAGAAGATATACTTGACTGAGCAGGTGAGTGCGGTGTTGCAGCATCAAACCCCACCAAAGCTTAAGGACCCAGGGACTCGAATTATTTCATGTGTCATAGGAGACATCACTGTCGAGCGTGCATTGCTCGACCTTGGGGCAAGTGTCAATATCTTGCCGGGTTTTTTTTTGACAAATTTGGATTAAAGGAGATGAAGCCAACACCTATGACCCTGCAGCTTGCAGATAGATCAATCAAGGTCCCGCGAGGGATTCTGGAAGATGTTCTAGTCAAGGTAGAGGACTTCTACTTCCCTGTCGACTTCATCATTTTAGATATGGAGGGAGTTAATGATATGCGACAGACCCCCATCATTCTTGAATACCCTTTTCTGGCCACTGCCAATGCGTGCATTAATTGTCGCACAGGCGCGATGGATGTCTCATTTGGCAACAGGAAGATGAGGCTGAACATTTTTCATGCGGCGATGGGACCTACCGGCGATGAGGCTTCTTTCGAGGTCGACTTCATTCAAGACCTGGTAGAAGCAAAGCATACCTGGTTATTGAGTGATCCACCTCAAGAGGAGGTTGATGAATCACTCGAAGAAGATTGTCATGGGTCGATAGAGAGTCGGACAGGTGATCTGAGTTGGACCTGGCACTTCGAGCCGCTTCCTGAATTGGCAGAAAAGCCGGCCCGACCATCCATAGAGAGTCCGCCTGAGCTTGAGTTGAAGCCCTTACCGGCCTCACTCAAGTATGCCTTCCTAGGCAAGGATCAGACTCTCCCCGTCATTATTTCCGCAGACCTGACTGACACACAGGAGTGTCAGCTGTTACAGGTCTTGCACAAGCATAAAGAGACAATTGGATGGTCGGTGGCAGATCTGAAGGGGATAGACCCCTCCTTTTGCATGCATCGGATTATCATGGATGAGGGGGCTAAACCCTCAAGAGAGGCACAAAGGAGACTAAATCCCCATATGAAGGAGGTAGTCAAATGGTTGGATGCTGGGATCATTTATCCCATCTCCGACACTTAGTGGGTGAGCCCTACCCATGTTGTCCCCAAGAAGTCTGGGCTCACTGTAGAGATGAATGAAAAAGGAGAAAGTGTCCCTATGAGGACTACCACGGGATGGCGAGTATGCATAGATTATAGAAAGTTGAACAGTGCAACTAGGAAGGATCACTTCCCTCTGTCGTTCATCGACCAGATCTTAGAGAAACTCGCGGGCCAGCAGTATTTTTGTTTCCTGGATGGTTATTCAGGATACAACCAGGTGGCCGTTCATCCCGAGGACCAGAAGAAAACGACGTTCACCTGTCCATATGGCACTTTTGCTTATAGGAGAATGCCGTTTGGGCTCTGTAATGCCCCGGCAACATTTCAGCGGTGCATGATGGCGATCTTCTCGCATATGATGGATGATGTCCTGGAGATTTTCATTGATGATTTTTCAGTCTATGGCTCTTCATTTGACGATTGTCTCCAAAAGTTATCTCGTGTGCTTCAACGTTGTAGGGAGACAAATCTGGTTCTTAGTTGGGAAAAGAGTCATTTCATGGTGAGACAGGGATTGTTCTTAGACATATTGTGTCTGAGAAAGGAATCGAGGTTGATAAGGCCAAAGTGGAGACCATTGCTAGATTAGCTCCACCGACCTCTGTGCGGCAGGTGCAATCATTTCTAGGGCACGCAGGTTTTTATAGAAGGTTCATTAAGGACTTTAGCCAGATTTCTCGACCGTTATGCAACCTGCTAACGAAAGATCAGTCGTTTTTGTTTGATGATGCCTGTCTGAAGGCATTCTTGGCCTTGAAGGAGGCTCTGACTACTGCTCCTATTCTTCGATCTCCTGAGTGGTTAGTGTCATTTGAGATTATGTGTGACGCGTCAGATTATGCGGCTGGAGCGATTCTCGGTCAGAAGATTGAGCGACGATCTCATGTGATTTATTATGCTAGTAGGACCCTCTCTGATGCGCAAATGCATTATACCACCACAGAGAAGGAATTACTAGCCGTAGTTTTTGCTCTTGAGAAGTTTCGCTCATATTTGTTAGGCTCCAAGGTCATCATTTACTCAGATCATGCAGCATTGCGATATTTGATTATGTTTTACAAATACTTTTTATATAGTTGTAGTATTATCTAGTTATATTATATGCAAATGCATCAGCCCGATGCATTCTAAATGTTTGGCTGGTTGATAAAAATATGCATATACGTTACCTGCATAACCATGTTGTAGCTGAAACAAAATTTCTTTGTAATCTGGTCCTGTAACGTCATGCTCATTCTCTTCTTTTCAGTTTTATTTTTTTTGTTTTAAAACCTGGACATAGGTAAGTTGATTGATACTTGAAACATTAACCCACGATTCCAGGATCATGTCTGGAGAGCTTGCTGAGTACACAAATCATCTGTACCTACCTATACCATAGTAGTTCAAGGGAAAAAAAATAAAAATAAACATAATATAATAGTAAGGTAGGTATGAGTGGGGATGCACTAACTAGGGTCTGCTCCACCAGCAAGGACGCTGGGTATTCTTTTCACTAAACGTCCAACCCATGCTGGACATTATCAGATTGAAAAAAAATAAAATAAAATGGAAACCCATTATGAAACTGGGTATTGTGAAAGCAGTCATTTTACGTTGTTTGAGGTCTTGAAATTTTAACATACCTAGGTAGGCATGATGGAGTCTTCCTTTTAAGGGGATTCAGTCATTTCATGAGAAGTAATACCATTTTATTCACAAATTTGTATATGCATATCAAAACTAATAAGTAGTTATAGAAATATGTATTCTCACTATCGGTTGGACCTAGTTCAATTAACGATTCAATGGTATATACTGGATCAAACTCAGTAATAACCCCAACCGTTTTCACAAGGCCTCTACATAGACGGGTGTAATCAGCTGGTAGTTGTTAAACGTGATTCTAATCTAACTTGAGTCTTTGCCAATGCTAAACCACGTACAAATCAGATTCATATAATATTGGACGTGAGGCTTGTTCTGTTTAATATGAATTTTCTATATATAGCACAAGAATATTATGGGTTCAGTTTCATTGTTTATACAATTTAAATGTTGTATTAGTTCGTTTGGGCGTCATCTAAACCAAGTATGAGTCCGGAAAATGGACCGAACATACTCATGTAATTCTTGTTAGGCCAATATATATATTTATATATATATATGAAAGAGTTTTACTCAGTATGACACACACGGTCGGCTGAACCATGTCAATAGAAGTGGGTGCCTCACTGACCCCTAGCTGAACTACCCTGCCACTTCTGGCAGCAGTCCATCGACGGGCTGGAAATTTCACTAACGTTAGCATGCAGGTTGAGCATGCTGAACCTGCACCTAGTATGGCTCGATGTATGTTGGCCAGATCAGCATCTTTTTGATCCAGCAGGGCACCATGGGTCTGGCGTGGGCTACAGGCCTTGTTGGTGTCATGTGATTGCAGCTTCAAAGCCGTGGTCCCGGGCGGTAATACATGGATCTACTGGGAACCGGTTGAGGCCAGTAGGCTCCCTCTTGTCAGACAATAGCAGGGGCTGCCTTCGTGCAAACCTAGTTGGCTGGATCGAGGGGTTTCGTCTCTCTCTAGCCTTGGGGTTCAGAAATGTTGTGGCAATGGCACTGGCCATTGCTCATAATGGAAGGTCAGCCATAGGGGTCCGTCGTGACCTGCTGGATTAGACAGTTGTGCTGCACCATTGATGTAGAAACAACAGTGAGTGGGTAACCCCTTTCGGGTGCTCATTGGGCCTTGCACGCATAAGTGGAGGATGGGTTTCTCCTCGAGCACAAGCAACAATTAGTATCCCTTGTTGTTTGGCATTACCTTGAGGTGGCGGCTACACGACCACGACTCGAGCGTGCTTAAGGCAGCCCGATGTGGCATGAAGTCCATGTGACTTCAATCTGTGTGTACATAAATAAATAAATGTGCATATATAAGATAAATAAAGCTTGCCGCAAATGGGGCTTAGTTTATGGGTACAAACGTGTACGCCGTAGCTCGTAAAGAAATATGAAATTATGGGCTCCAAGTCAAGCCATGTTTTGAGAAATGCTATGTTAATGGTGTTTATGGCACCCGAATCTTAAAATGCATACATGTATGTGAACCCGAGTCAGGTTTAGGATTTTAGAAATCCCAGTGGTGTGATGGCTCCCACAGGAAAATAAACAAAAATAAAAAAATGTATGCAACATCATAAAGTTTTGAGGTTCTGGGTACACTTGAAAGAAGGTGTATGTTACTGGATTCTTCGGGCTCTGGGTACACCTGAGAGACGGTGTATGTTACCGGACCCATGGTCTACCTTGGAGAGGGTCGGATACGATGTCGAATGCCTGTGCGTACCCATAGGGAAATAGAAAGATAAACATAAAAAGTTTACATTGTTCTCATAGATGTTTGTGAGTATTTTATGTTGTAATCCTTGTAGTGGATCTTGTAAATGCTAAAATCATATAATGCGTGTAAGAATAAACACACACCTGGTATTTTTCTTGTTTCATAGCAAAGTAGAGAGCATGCATATTTCAGTGGAACTTTTCCTTCTTAGCAAGTTATATTGCCTAGAACTTTATAATTATGATATCTGCAAATGTTGCACATAATTGTACACAGGACACTGAGCACAACATATAAATATAATACTTCTTACACAGACAGGGGAGTCTGATCCTTCTGCATTAAAATTTTTCAGGTAACGCATAATTGGAGCATCGTGGCGTCGTATTTGGAAGTAGTCAAGAGATCTCAGTTTTTCAGTGTTTCCTGTTTAAACTCTGAATAGTTAGATTTGTATTTCCCTTTATGAGATGTACTTAATGCTTTAATAAATGAATGAAATGATTTCAGTACCTCTCCGGCTTACCTGTAACTCGCCCGACGCTTGGACTTGTCACTTCCGCTGTTTCAAAAAAAAAAAATTTTACTCTAAAATTTTTACTATAAAAAGTTGGGGCGTTACGGTTTTGGTATCAGAGCAGGACTGAAAAATCTGAGATCTTGGCTCTTCCAGCAACCGCGATGGCTCTGTAAGTATGTAGAAATGTTGTTTTCTTAATGTAGAGATAAAAACATAGAATTGCATATTATATTTTCATGGATTATAACTAAGGTTGTAACGACCTTTTTATTGCCCAAACAAATGACTTGGGTAAACCGCTGCAATGATTTTATGAAGATGCTACATAACTTGGCCGAAGTGGTAGGCCAGCATGCTGCTGCAATGCAGCTGATGGGCGCCAATTTACATCTTGTGACCCATTAGAGGATACATAGAAGATGAGTGATACTTAAAGTACGATATAGATTTTTCTGGATAAGAAACATGAATGTGCTTGAGGGCGTAGCTTCCCAAGCTAGTTCCGTGTCAACTCCTGCGAGAGTTGAAGTTCTGGACCGAAATTCAGAGACTGCTTGGGTATTTTACCTTCTCGAAAATGATTGGTGAATCGTAACGAGTCTCAATATTATTATCCCAATCGCATTGGAAACGATGATTGTTTTGATAAGAGTCATCAGATGAGGCTCTAAGTTAATGTTTTCCCTTTTCCAACTTCGTTGGAGATGTTAGTGACCCTATCATTGATGAAGGGTACCTTTCCGAATAATCTTTCGGACAAAAGGCAAAAGCCTTGTCTATGCCCGTTGAACCTATGAGTTCCTCGTTGGAGGATGTTGTAGATCCCCAACTGTTCTTGGTCATGAGAACATAAATGATGTTATATGCTTAGCAAATGGCTTCTGGGCTGCCGATGATGGCAATCGACTCCTGAGAGGGTCATAGTTGGGGACTACATAACACCAGACTTCTGGGTGTTATGGTTTTTGAGAGAGCGTTGTGGGAATTCTTGTTTCTCAACCACAATCGAAAGGGATTGTTGTGAGTTGAGTTGGCTCAGGTGGTGATTACTGGTAATGCCAACGTTGTCATTAGGGTGGTGATGCTCTAATGATGTCATTAGAGTAGTGATTCTCTAATTAAGGTTGTTGGAGTGGTGATTCTTCAGGAATGTCGTTAGAGTGGTGATGCTCTAACGATGCCGCTAGGGTGGTGATTCCCTAACGTTGCCATTAGAGTGGTGATTCTCTAATGAAGGTTATTGGAGTGGTGATTCTCCAGCAATGCCGTTAGAGTGGTGATTCTCTAACAATGCCATTAGGGTGGTGATTCCCTAACGATGCTGTTAGAGTGGTGATTCTCTAATGAAGGCTGTTAGAGTGGTGATTCTCTAACAATGTCATTAGAGTGATGATTCTCTCATGAAATAGTTGAATTTGTGACTGTTCAACGATACTGTTAGGGTGGTGATTCTCTAACGATGTCATTAGGGTGGTGATGCTCTAATGATGCTGTTGGAGTGATGTTTCTTCAGTAATGCCATTAGGGTGGTGATTCTCTAATGATGTTGTTGAAGTGGTGATTCTTCAACAATGCCGTTAGGGTGGTGATTCTCTAACGATGTCATTAGGGTGGTGATGCTCTAATGATGTTGCTGGAGTCATGATTCTTCAACAATACCATTAGGGTGGTGATTCCCTAATGATGTTGTTGAAGTGGTAATTCTTCAACATTGTCGTCAGAGTGGTGATTCTCTAACGATGTCATTAGAATGATGATTCTCTAATGAAGTGGTGATTCTTCAGCAATGCCGTTAGAATGATGATCTTCTAACAATGTCGTTAGAGTAATGGCTCTTTATTCCGATGTCGGAGTGGTGATTCTCTTTATAGTGTGTTAGAGTAGTGATTCTCTAACAATGGTTGTCTAGAATAGTGATTGTCTGACGATAGCGACCTTATGCGATGTCGCTTGGGTTTATTAAAAAAAACATGTATATAGATTGTGTTACTGCACCATTAGGTTATGATATGACCTTTGCCTGAATTGAGCGTAGTGCGCTTAATGACTTTTGAAAGATTGCTACGATTATTACTTAGCGAGTATGGTTGTGAAACTTATTGATTAATGATTATTATGTTTTTTCTGTCCTGATATATGGCATGGAAGGCCAGGTGCAACGATATCATGGACACTGTGAACAATTTTGTAAGACCCGCAATTTTTCAGAAAATATCTGAATAAAATTCATGAGGCATTTACCGGTAAAAATAGCATTTTTTCTCAGAATGCGAAACAAATCAATTCCTGCGAGTCAGTTATACTTATGACATTCGTCGAATCGCGAATATATGCTCAAACACTCTAAAAGCCATAACTTCCTATCTTAACCAAATCAAAGGATTCCTGTGAGCCAACTTTCTTAGTTACATCAATACGAAGATAATGGCCTACTTAGAATTTTTCGGAAAAAAAATTGCCGAAAACCTGAAATTTTTGCGGGACCCACGGAAATGTTGGTGGGACCCACAGAAATATTTCTCAGAAAATATTCTAGAATATTCTAGCACCTTTTAGCATCTTCCAGGACCTTCTAGCTCCTTCCAGCACCTTCCATGGAAGGGATTTCTGAAAAGCCAAGGGGTATAAGGGTAAAAGTGAAACTTGGGGCCCAAGTTTCACTTCCTATAAATAGAGGAGCCCCCCTCTCTCTAAAAATCGCCAACTCCTCTCTCTCTCCTCCTTTTCCCAAACCTCCCCTACCTAGCCTAGCCCACCTGACTTAGCCTGAGCCTGCCTGACCTGGTCTGAGCCTGCCTGACTTAGCCTGAGCCTGCCTGACCTAGTCCTAACCCACCTGACCTAGGTCTGAACCTACTTGACCTAAGTCCAAACCCAGTTGACTTGACTTGAACCTGGTTTGGTTCAAAGTCAAAGTCCAAGTCCTTTTTCGTCTGAAGTCCAAAGTTCGAAGTTGATCCTTTTTTGAAGTCGAGCCTCGTTCGAAGCGTTTGAAGCAATTGGAGTCGTTTCTTCCTCAAATTGAAGTAAGTTCGCTTCATTAATCCATCTCTCTCAAGTATTTGATTGTTTGTATATAGCATATACTTTCTGAAGTAGTATCTTGCTTTAGTTCTTGGTTGAGCCCTCTAGGACGCTTCGGTGTTCACGCGCTCGCCTCATAACTATTGTCAGATATATATGTTCGAATGCGCAGTATATGCATTCTTCAAAAATAGTATCTCACCCTAGTTCTTGGTTGAGCCCTCTAGGACACTTTGGTGTTCACTCGCTCGCCTCGTAACTATCGTTGGATACAGATCTAGGTGTATATCTGTTGATTCTGCCGACGCGTCTTATATCGTACAGGCTATGTAATTTACCTTTGCCGTTGCGTCGTATGATGCCAAGGCTCCCTGCTTTCTGTATTTTCCGATTTATGCACTTCCGATTATGCATTTACTTACGCCGTCGCGTCGAACGATGCCAAGGCTCCTGCTTTCTGCAATGTATTTACTTATGTCGTCGCGTCGAACGATGCCAAGGCTCCTGTTTTGTTATATATGTAGAATATTCCGTTCAGTTACATACCCTGAACAATAGTATATGCATTTCCTTTACGTCGCCGTTGTATAAAGCACAACCTTCTGCTTATACTACATATATGACGCGTAAATAAGCATTCAAATGGAGATCAACTCCAAATCGCCAATGCGATTTCCTTACCGCTCCTCATTCAAGATTCTGCTTGACGAATGAAGCCCCTATTGGAAAGGCTTCGGTTTTTGGCAAAATGCTCTTTACGTAAAGACTAAATCAATTACGTATGGCCTGGCTATGGCCCAGGGTTCCTGCAACCTTGATGAATGCAAAGTACGCACAACGGTGCGCATCCATCTCCCGAGTTAAGCGTAGCGATTTCCCGCCAAAGAGGGGAGATGCTGCTGAAATGGACAAAAAAAAAATGCACGCTTTCAACGTTAAAGAGAGGAAGTGCTGCTGAAATTCCGGAAGAAGCTAAGAATAGCTTAGAAAGAATGTAGCAGGAGTGCTACCCAGTTTATGGAACGCCTTCTATAATATAGAAAGGTTCATCACACCACTGCCGGTAGAGCAGAGGAGGTGCTGATAGAATGGTTGGCAAAAGAGCTGCCAGAACAAGTTAAGTGGCACAACGATGCCGTTTGTTGGAACGACGTCAGAATGACTCATCTCCCTGACACCTGCAAGGGCACCATACTTGTAAGAGTCGTTGCGCCAAGGTAGTGGTAGCGCCTTGACGAGGTCCTGAGCTCGTTGCGTAAAAATACGCCGAGTAGCCGATCTATAGAGATCGAGTCATGTGCATGCTCATTAAGAATTATCAGACAACCAGACTCGTAAGGGCCACTGAGCCGGAGTGTGTTGTTTCCACCGAAAGAGGTGAAGTGCTCGTCAAGGCCGAAGTGCCGAGAGCAGAGTTAAGCATGCATATGAATAAAACCTTTGTTCCACGGTAAAAACCGTGTGGTTGATTGGGGTCGGGTACATACTTCTCAAAGGTTGACCTATAGGCATGCAATGTTCGTCAAGTAATTGTAAGACCGGCAGGCCCCTTTCAGAATTTCTCACCGAGGAAGACGGTGATGGCGCAACCTTGAGTGACATATATTTCACCCGAACCTGATAGAGTTCATTGATGGCCTCCGCACTCAGAGGTATGGAGGTCGTGGTTATCCTTAAATATCTAAGGATTGAACCCAACTACTGCAGTAGCAGAATGCATTCAGATACCTAGTAAGGATCTCTTCTGATATGCTGTACCATCCTACTAGGGGGATGGGGTCAACAGGCCTCTGGGGTATCTAAAATACATAGAATAATCAACCCCCAGATCGTCGCGTTGTCGCCCAGATATGAGTCCCCTAAGCCTAGGGGGAGGTGCATTTATCGAAACAAATCATTAGCTTAGGTACAACGATACTTTGAATGTATGTGTGTATGTACGTTGTTGAGTCAGTTCTGCATAACCTTTGTGAAGGTGTCATGTTCGGTATACTACTGGATCGACTGAGCAAAGACCTATGTTGTATCCACATGACTAAGCTAAGCTTGAGGAGCTGTCCTTAGATGCATGGGATACGGATGTGCCAAGTATGAAGACTTGAGCTAGACATCCATTCGTGACCCTGAAGAGGTCAAAGCTAAGTCGTAAAGACTTAAGCGGTTATTCTAACTCACAGTCCTGAAGAGGCTTATGCGAAGTCATGAAGACTTGCGTGGATGTTCAACTCATAGCCTTGAGGAGGCTCTTGCGATATACGCTAAGTCATGGAGGCTTGAGCGTCGTATTACGAACTGCGACCCTGAGTGGTCCATGCATTTACTTGTGTTGAATAGATAGGTGTTTGCTTACTTACCAGACCATCAGTGGTTCTGACCCCGTTTAATGGGGATTTCAGGTGTTGTACCTACGTGGCGATATGCAGAGCAAGGCAGCATCGAGTTCCAGGGTTTCTCTAGACAGAGTTGTACTGCTTCCTTTTTTTGAACCCACACTGCTTTTTTCTAAGCAGTAGTGTTGTAATAAACATGTGTTTTCGATAAAATGGAACACTTTGGTGGTCAATGAGTTGCTTGGCCACATACCTGCAACGTGCTCAGAGTTTTCTAAAACCGATGACTCATTATCGTCTGATTCCGCTGCTAAAAGCTTTTCTAAGTTCCGCTGCAAAGAAAAAAAAAAGAATTCATGAAAATTTTAACTAAGCTTTGTTTTGAAAATCTGGGGCGTTATAGAATTGGTATCAAAGCAAGAGTCTGAGAAACCTAGTTCGAGATCCGTCTTGTCCACCATATCGCGCTGTAAGTATATTTTACACTTCTTGTTCTGATCTGGGTGCATCTTTGTATAGATGACAACTCACGACTCACGAGGCTACTGCTATCATTGCGGGATTATGCACGATGAGTGGGTGTGCCCATATGAGGTACAAGACTGCCAATATTGTGGTGAAGAAGGGCATTCCGCCAACGAATGCCAAATGAAACATACCGCCGATATGGGTCGGCGGGGATCGCTTGGTCTTAGGGATGAGACCTCGCGTGTTAGTGGGCCACATTACTCCAGTAGAGGGAGTAGCTCATCATGCATAGATTTTAGGTAAATTTTACATAAAAACATGCATGATTTCATATTAAAATCAATTAAAAAACCCATTTATATGCTAGGATACAGCATTTTAATAAAAAATAAAAAAATAGAGAAAATAGAGAAAAATAGCTTTCTTTTGCAATTTAGTATACATTTTGATATTGTTACTAAAATTGTTTTAGTCTTCCTTATAGAAAAGAAAAAAAATTTAATTAAATATAAATAGTTATAAAAATAGTAGGGTAGTTATATTTTTAAATCAAATGAGTTTTTTAGCAAATAATTTTTTTCTTGTAGCTTTTCTTTTAATTTTTGAAAAAATAATAACAAACCGGTTTAACAAACCGGTTTGCTCTTTAAAAACCCACGAAGGGGAATTTTCAAAAGGGTCTTCCTCTGTGCGCCTCTCCCTCTTTCCTAACCCTTCCCCTCCACCTCATTCTTCTCTTCTTCTTCTCTTTCTCCCTATTTCTCTCTCTCGTTTTAGGTGGAGGTGTCTTCAATCCGGAGATGGTGTACAGGAGGGGGTCAACTCTTTCCTAACCCCTCTAAGGTTCACGGTGAGTTTTCAGAACTTCTTCTTCTTCTTCTTCTTCTTCAGAACTTCTTCTTCTTCTTCTTCTTCTTCTTCATCTTCATCTTCTTCAGATCTTTTTATCTTGTTGCTGCTATAACTTTAAAACCAAAATAAAAAGAGAAAAATTGAAAAACGAAAAAAATATATCTGCAAAAGAGTTCTGGTGATCAATAGAGATCTGCCGGGCAATCGGCTGAATCTCTGCCAGAATCCGGCACATTGAATCTTCTAATTCCTACAGTCATCTGAACGGAAGAAATCAACCTGTGGAGTGAACTAATGCCGATTGGAATTATGGTCGGTATCTGCTGGAATCCGGCAGCTATTAGAGGCATCTGAAGCATAGTATTACGGTAGCCAGGTGAATAAAATTTAAATTTCAGCAAAGTCAAGTGAATAGAAATCAAATGTTTTGTTGTATCCTATGATTATAAATCAGAATCGTGTTTTTTTTACTGGATCCATCGACAATTGAAAGTACCTCTGGCCGTGGGTTTTGTTTGCTGTTTTCCGGCGATTGAATATGAAAATCTGATCGATTGATCGATTGATCAATTGAATGCCTGATTCTAATCAACCGAATGATTAGATAGAATCCAGTTTGTTGAGATTGTGTGATGCCTGATCTAACTGAAGATCATTGTAATTCCGATTGATTGAGTTTAAATAATCGAGTATATAAGTTTGTTCACAGATCTCCGGTAAGTATGGCTTTTTAATAATCTCTGGTGAATATTATTTGAACAATAATGGATTAATATGTGGCATCGATCGGATGTTTGTTCTTGATCAAGCCATTGATTTTTGAGAACTGGCTAATTTGTATATTGATTGAAGGCTTGAGAATTCTGAACCTGAGTTCTGAAGGATTAATGTCTGATGATGTTAGTTTGAGTATTGTTAAAGAGTACTTGATAGAATGAATAATTGCTCTGTCTAAGCTACTGGATTCTTGATTAATCAGATTATCAGTTGACATCCAATTTCTCAACAATATCTGAACTCAGATCTACTCAATTGTTCTTAGCTGATTATTGATTATTTTGTACAAGGAATAATTGGGTTGATGACTGGTTTCTTGATTATCATATTATCGGCATCTTCATATGTTACTAGTTAATTAGTAACTACTTTTACTTAGTTGTTTTGAATTTAGGTTTAATTAGTTGATTTGAAATAATTAGCAATAGTAATTGCTTTGTAGTTAGAATACTTAGCTAATCAGTAATTAGTTTACTTAGTAAAGAAATATGATGTCAGTTAGTTTTTTTTTATATACTATTTTTAGTCTTAGAATTAATTAGCTAGTTGTTATTAGTTTAATATAGTCTGAATTGTCATTAGCTTCCTTTCATGATATCTTTCAGAATTTTTTAGTGTACTTTGTTTAGTATAATTTTTACTTTTATCTCGTGTACTGCTCGTGTCTTTTGACTTGTGCAGGATAGCACAGGAGTGGAGCAGAAGCGATTACATGACACGAAGTACGAAGATAGAAGATTTTTACTTTTCAGTTTAGAATTAGGAATTTAATTGGGTTTGTAAATATTGCACTTTACGCCCTCTGCGAAGGGTATTCATTTGTTGTAATAGTTAGTTGTTTTTACTTTTCTTGAACATTTTACATTTCAAATAATTCGGCAATAAAGATTAGTTTAGATTTATGTACTTGAATACGAAATATTCCCGTTCCCTGAGTTCGACCCGGTCTCATCCACTAGTGAGAACCGGTTTTTATTATTTGATGTCTGGCTTTCACATGTTTTTCATATAAAAATCTTTTCAAAATTACAACGATTTAAAAGAAGACATCAAATTTTTGGCGCCGTTGCCGGGGAACGGCGTAATATTAGTATTCGCTTTATTGCCTAGTGTTTGCTTGCATTTAGGTTTAGAACCACGTATGTGCATATCTTAGAGACGAGCTTACTTTTCTGCACAGCCCACCTACTAGGATCCCCTTAGAGGTGACTATGTACGATTGGTACCGTACACATAGATTTGGTATTTCTTATGCATAATCTCTGCTATGTGTAACTGCGTGGTGTTTGTTTAGTTTTTGTTGTTTTTAGTTTACTCGCTTTGTGGTTTGTGTGGTTTGGCCGCTAGCGCGTTAGTTAGGTAGAAAACCCAAAATTAGGACGGGTGCTACATCGCTCTACTTCAAGGTATATGCACAAGCAACGATCACTCGACCCGAGCTAATTGAGTCCCGAGTTTCTTGTTAGGAGAACTCCTCATCCTATCACCATGGCCGAAAATCGGTCGTTGTTCCGTACTCTTAAGGAGTACTTCATGCCCACCATATACACTCCCACCTCCTGCATCACGAGACCTGATGTAGGAGCCAATCAATTTGAAATAAAGGCCAGTATCATTCAAATGCTACCATCCTTTCATGGCCTTAGCAACGAAGACCCATATAGTCATATTGATGATTTTTTGGAGATCTACTCGACAATGCGGATCAACAATTTTGGAGATGACGCATTGAGGTTGACGTTGTTTCTGTTCTCTCTCAAAGATAAAGCTAAACATTGGCTAAAGGCTCTCGATACGGTTCAAATTACCACTTGGGAAGAAATGCAGCGCGAGTTTATTAAAAAGTACTTCCCAATTAGTAATACAAAGCAGTTTCGTAAAGCCATAATCAGTTTCTCGCAGATTGAGGGAGAACAGTTTCACGAGTCTTGGGAGAGATTGAAAGATCTTCTCTGTAAGTGTCCCCATCACCAGGTGCCTCGTTGGCAGTTGGTGCAGTATTTCTATGACGGGCTTACTGAGAAGCATCGTCAAATGGTTGATTTGTCTTGTGGGGGCACTTTTATGCTCAAAAGTGAGGACGAGGCATGGTCTCTATTCGAGACTTTGAGTGAAAACACGATGCATCATGATTTGTCTTCACGGCTCGATAGGACTACATCTTTGTCTAGTGGTCCTACAAAAATAGGGATTTCCGAAGTTGGATCCGAGTTAGATTTGCATACCAAGGTTGACCAGTTGACTAGGAAGTTAGATCAATTCCTAGATAATTCTTCGAGAAGTCCAATAGGAAGAGTGTGCGAGCTATGTGCACACTGTGTTGCGGATTGTCCAGCAGCGCCGCTATATCCTGAATTCGTTCAGGAGCAGATGAATGCTGCCCAAGGTTTCTCTAGACCCATACCTGATTCATTTACACCATCATATAACCCAGGTTGGCGAAACCAGTCTATTTCCCCATCCCATCAGCCTTCCCAGACACAGTATAGACACAGTAACCCTTTACAAGGTTACTCGCATCTCATTTTTCCACAGGTTCATCCCCAATCTAGTCTACCTTATCTTCAGGAGCCCATTCCAAGTTCATCATTTTCAGGAGAAGATGTTAGAGGCTTTTTCTGACATCAAGGCCACTTATTGCTCCCATACGCAGTTGATAGCCAAGCTAGAGACTCAAATGGGACTGTTAGCTCAGACATTGAGTAGACAAAGCAAGGGGAACCTTCATAGTCATTCTGTTATCTCAAAGGGAGAGAATTCCATGTCATTTGACTTGCAACCCACTGATTCACATCATAAGCAAGTCGAATCTGTTACATCCCTTCAGTATGGGAAGGCATGTCACTCCACTCAGGAATCGACTCATGAACCTCATATCATTTCTGCTGATGAGTCAATCTCCATGATACCTCAACAGAAGGGGCCTTACTCATAGCATACATTTTTATCATATAAAGCCTCATTTTCTTAGCCTTTAGGATCACCAATTGTTTTTAGTAAGCAAGAGGTGCAGATGCAGAAGGTGCTTGACCAAGTCAAGCCTGATCATATTCACCACTTGTCTGAAGTTGCATTCATTGATACTCGGTCGGTCCTGGACTCTCATTTCTTGACCAGTCTCTCAGATGAGACTAATCTCTATTCTTCACGTCGAGAGAGTTTTGATACTACAGTTAGAGGTAGACGGGATGGAAACACAGTGCGTAGTGTCACAGATGACACTCTTTTCTACATAGAACCCGGTTGAGCCTGACTTCATGTCCATTGATCTCATGGACGATGAAGGATTTTTTTAGGGATCCGTCTGGCTGGGGACGTGAAACTTAGCGCTTTATGGGAGGCAACCCATATCTTGTATATTATTAGATTTGATTAGAATTTATAGATTTTATGTTGTTTTTACTTTTTCATGAGTTTTTCATATTCTTTTTGTTTCATTCATGAGTTTTATGTTTTGTCATGTATACATTGCATTCAATACATCCATAGAACGTATATTTTTAATTCATGTCAGGTTATTCTACTCTTTTCCCTCATTTATTTCTCTCATGTGCATTCACGTAGTTTCATATAAGCATGGGGGAGTGCCACTGGGACAGTGTCATTCAAGCATGGGGGAGGGTGTAGAGTGCACACCTTGATATTTCTGTTTACGTTCTTGCACATGTTTACACATCTCTCATGAAAAGTAGATTTTTAAAGAAAGAGTTTGAACTTATATGAATGTTATTTCAAATCTGATGTTTTTAGAGGATTTTTAAGCCCCACGAAAAAATTTTATGACATAGATCTAAAAATTATGGTTGTTTATGCGGATTTCGAATAAATGATGATAAATACATGTTAGAATTTATTTTGAATCATAAATATGAATATGCACAGTGCTATTTTTGAAAAACTAAGCAAATGAACAAAAGCGTAAAAAATGAGCTCAAAAGAAAAAAAAATATAGCATGCGTTAGGTTGTTTGGATAATTCCACAATCCTTAGTAGATGGAACTTAGATGTAAGTTGAAACTTTTAATTCCATTTTCGAAAAGGAGAGTGAAAAACTTCGTGATCCTAAGTAACTGAGAACAGATACAAGTTGAAATGTTTGACTCTCATGTTATAAAGGTGAATGAAGGAAGTCACTTTTATGTCTTAGTTGATATCTTTTGGTATGTATTGAAAAAGTATAGAAGATATTGACATTGCACAAGGCATAAAAGCAGACCACACACAAGCTATAAAAGAAGAATAAGTGCGCAAAAAGAAAAAGCGTGAAAAATGAAAAAAGAGAGAAAAGAGCTTAAAAAGAAAGAAAAGTTCAGTGCTTAGAAGTGATTGAGAAAACCTGTGCAGAAAACATATGAGTGAGGATAAGTAAATGATAACTTGTTTTTATTGGATTTTCTAAGAATAAAACATAAATAATTGTGATATTTAGAAAAGTGAAAGAAATTCTTTTTCTGTGGTGGTATATAAAAGACTCTAATTATGTCTTGATTTTTTTTGTAACATGAAATATTTGTGAAAACAAAGTCTTTAATTACCTACTGCTTATGAGGATGTGTAATATTATGCATACATGACAGAGATGTTTGTGGGTAACATCACTGCAAACCCTCACGAGACCTTACTTGTCCACTGGGGTAACCCAGGGGTTGAAAGGGCTTGTTGCATGAGCTAAATGCAACCGTGATTCCTACGAAAGTGAGTTAGTTGATAGTTTGATTTTGTGCATTTGTCTAGTTTGCTCGAGGACTAGCAAAACATAAGCATGGGGGTATTTGATCATGCATAGATTTTAGGTAAATTTTACATAAAAACATGCATGATTTCATATTAAAATCAATTAAAAAACCCATTTATATGCTAGGATAGAGCATTTTAATAAAAAAAAATTAGAGAAAATAGAAAAAAATAGCTTTCTTTTGCAATTTAGTATACATTTTGATATTGTTACTAAAATTGTTTTAGTCTTCCTTATAGAAAAGAAAAACATTTTAATTAAATATAAATAGTTATAAAAATAGTAGAGTAGTTATATTTTTAAATCAAATGAGTTTTTTAGAAAAAAAATTTTCTTGTAGCTTTTCTTTTAATTTTTGAAAAAATAATAACAAACCGGTTTAACAAACCGGTTTGCTCTTTAAAAACCCACTAAGGGGAATTTTCAAAAGGGTCTTCCCCTGTGCGCCTCTCCCTCTTTCCTAACCCTTCCCCTCCACCTCATTCTTCTCTTCATCTTCTGCTTCTCCCTATTTCTCTCTCTCGTTTCAGGTGGAGGTGTCTTCAATCCGGAGATGGTGTACAGGAGGGGGCCAACTCTTTCCTAACCCCTCTAAGGTTCACGATGAGTTTTCAGAACTTCTTCTTCTTCTTCTTCTTCTTCTTCTTCTTCTTCTTCTTCAGAACTTCTTCTTCTTCTTCTTCTTCATCTTTTTCATCTTCTTCAGATCTTTTTATCTTGCTGCTGCTATAACTTTAAAACCAAAATAAAAAGAGAAAAATTGAAAATCGAAAAAAATATATCTGCAAAAGAGTTCCGGTGATCAACAGAGATCTGCCGGGCAATCGGCTGAATCTCTGCCGGAATCCGGCATATTGAATCTTCTAATTCCTACAGTCATCTGAACGGAAGAAATCAATCTGTGGAGTGAACTAATGCCGATTGGAATTATGGTCGGTATCTGCCGGAATCCGGCAGCTATTAGAGGCATCTGAAGCATAGTATTATGGTAGCCAGGTGAATAAAATTGAAATTTTAGCAGAGTCAAGTGAATAGAAATCAAATGCTTTGTTGTATCCTGTGATTATAAATCAGAATCGTGTTTTTTTTACTGGATCCATCGACAATTGATAGTACCTCTGGCCGTGGGTTTTGTTTGCTGTTTTTCGGCGATTGAATGTGAAAATCCGATCGATTGATCGATTGATCAATTGAATGCCTGATTCTAATCAATCGAATGATTAGATAGAATCCAATTTGTTGAGATTGTGTGATGCCTGATCTAACTGAAGATCATTGTAATTCCGATTGATTGAGTTTAAATAATCGAGTATATAAGTTTGTTCACAGATCTCCGGTAAGTATGGCTTTTTAATAATCTCTGGTGAATATTATTTGAACAATAATGGATTAATATGTGGCATCGATCGGATGTTTGTTCTTGATCAAGCCATTGATTTTTGAGAACTGGCTTCAAAACAACTAAGTAAAAGTAGTTACTAATTAACTAGTAACATATGAAGATGCCGATAATATGATAATCAAGAAACCAGTCATCAACCCAATTATTCCTTGTACAAAATAATCAATAATCAGCTAAGAACAATTGAGTAGATCTGAGTTCAGATATTGTTGAGAAATTGGATGTCAACCGATAATCTGATTAATCAAGAATCCAGTAGCTTAGACAGAGCGATTATTCATTCTATCAAGTACTCTTTAACAATACTCAAACTAACATCATCAGACATTAATCCTTCAGAACTCAGGTTCAGAATTCTCAAGCCTTCAATCGATATTCAAATTGAATAGGAAGCGCTCAACAAACATGTTGACGACTTTGTCAAAATCCCTCAATTTGATGGGATTGATATGCTCAGCATACCATTTGGCAGCTATCCCCTCCAGACTGCAGGGAAAACAGAGAAATAGGGCACGGTTGTCTTCATTGAACCGGGCGCATTCCGCAAAGAACATGGCAAGGTGAGCCTTAGGATCCCCAGATCCATCAAACTTAATGAATTTTCTGGGGAGGTTCTCCAGATTGATGTCCCCTTCCAAGCCGAGGTAGAAATCTTGTCTGGTGTATGACCTTTTTCCTTTATCTCGGACTTGCAGGTCTTTGACCATTTTTGTCAGTGCCTGGATCGAGTCCTCTGCAAGGGCCCCATATTTGGGCTTGTTCACTGACACTGGCTCTTCTACCAGCCTCTTGAACTGCCACAGATGTTTCGGGATGTAGATCAGCTGCTCTTCTTCGGAGTTCTCTTTTGCTGATTCGGAGCTTTCAGAAGTACTATCACGCTGTACTTTTTGCTTGCTGATCTTGACTGGCTTTTTTATGGGCTTCTTCTTAGCCTTGGCCTTAGAAGCTGCTTTCTTTGGAGCCGCCTTAGCCTGCTCGGCCATCATTTTTGTCATCATTTTCTGGAAAACCCGGTACATGGCCGGATCAACATCACTCTCATCTCCGGAGTCATGTTTTTTGGAATGTCTAGGAGAATTCATCTCTTCTGGCTCGCTGTCACTGTGTTGTTGAGCAGCCCTCTTATCAGCCCTTGTCTGAACCATTTTCAGATGCCAAAGCTTTTCTGCAGAATATGGGAATGGTTAGAGTATGGAGAAGCTTTCGAAAATCATAATTTCTTTGAGAAAAAGCAAGAAATGAGGAGATTTGGTAGACAATTTCAAGAGATTATCCCATTACCCGGGATTGGATCATCACATGATTTGTGATAATTGTGTTACCATTTTGATGATAACAGAGAAATATGCCTTGTTACCTAGGCGAGGTCGTCAACCATGATAAAATATATTGAAGAAATGCGGAAGGAATATCCCTTTTACCCATGATTTAGGTCGTCACCCAAAATTTGTGACTTTTATTTGTGCTATAAACAAAAATACAGAAAATAACATTTTTTGGCCAAAAAGTAAAATTTTTATTGATATTTTTAACATTCAAAGATAGAGAGAAGGTGGGAAATAATTAGCAATAGTAATTGCTTTGTAGTTAGAATACTTAGCTAATCAGTAATTAGTTTACTTAGTAAAGAAATATGATGTTAGTTAGTTTTTTTTTTATATACTATTTTTAGTCTTAGAATTAATTAGCTAGTTGTTATTAGTTTAATATAGTCTGAATTGTCATTAGCTTCCTTTCATGATATCTTTCAGAATTTTTTAGTGTACTTTGTTTAGTATAATTTTTACTTTTATCTCGTGTACTGCTCGTGTCTTTTGACTTGTGCAGGATAGCACAGAAGTGGAGCAGAAGCGATTACATGACACGAAGTACGAAGATAGAAGATTTTTACTTTTTAGTTTAGAATTAGGAATTTAATTGGGTTTGTAAATATTGCACTTTACGCCCTCTACGAAGGGTATTCATTTGTTGTAATAGTTAGTTGTTTTTACTTTTCTTGAACATTTTACATTTTAAATAATTCGGCAATAAAGATTAGTTTAGATTTATGTACTTGAATACGAAATATTCCCGTTCCCTGAGTTCGACCCGGTCTCATCCACTAGTGAGAACCGGTTTTTATTATTTGATGTCTGGTTTTCACATGTTTTTCATATAAAAATCTTTTCAAATTACAACGATTTAAAAGAAGACATCAGTAGCCGTACTCCAGCAACTTCTGATGAACTACCGTCTCTGGTAGGATTTGACTTGAACTTCCTTAAGGGGTTCGGTCAATCGCAAGGCTATCAACAGGCATCATGTACGCCTAACTTGCACAGTCGGGATGAGGGATGCAACAACTCCTTCTATAATCCCATTATGATTTCAGATTCCTCGAATCATAGTGCTATTATATGGGGGAACGAAGCGGCTTCACAAACGCCGAGCTTAAATGGCCAAGGAGAGGGATACAACCTATATCATCCCATTATGGTCTCGGAGTCCCCGAGCCATGATGCCACTGAATGGGCAAGTGGACCGACATCACTGATCTACCCACAAGATTCGCTTGAAAGTGCGAAAGTGCCGCCCAAGCCAAAACTAGTAGTGCCTGCACCAAGGCAATGTGGAAGCAAACGATACTTCGGGTTGTTTGGGTCAAGAAAAAAATCCAGTTCCTAGAAGAGACTGGTAGTGTTTTGGAGTCAATAGACTCATGTATAGTTTCTCAACGCCTAAAGTCTGTCAGTACGGCATGACGTTTTGTTTAAGGCGATGCTTGTGAAAATGTGATGTATATTAAGTAAGTAAAACTTTGCTTTGATATATACATTGAAAAACTAAAACACGTTGTTTGTATGTGATATATAAATGGCTCCTACGACGAGGAGAACCATGCCGAGCGAGGAGTCCCATACTCAAGGATTCCTACTGGAAATGCTCAACAATTTGGTTACTGTCATCCGAGAAACAAGGCCAGAACCAGTCGCACCTCGAAACGAAAACCTTGGGGGAATAACTTATGAAAAATTCCTCAAGTCGATCCACCAGTCTTCGCCGGAAGAGCCGATCCTGAATTGGCAGAGAGTTGGGTGGAAGAGACAGAACGTGCCTTCCTGGTACTGGGAGTACCAAAAGAAAAGAAGACCAACTTTGGCACGTACAGGCTGAAAGACAACGCACAGAAGTTGTAACGCCCCGAATTTCCAAAACAAAGCTAAGTTAAAATTTTCATGAATTTCTTTTTTTTTCTTTGCAGCGGAACTTAGAAAAGCTTTTAGCAGCGGAATAAGACGATAATGAGTCGTCAGTTTTAGAAAGCTCCGAGCACGTTGCAGGTATGTGGCCAAGCAACTCATTGACCACCAAAGTGTTCCATTTTATCGAAAACCACATGTTTATTACAACACTACTGCTTAGAAAAGCAGTATAGGTTCAATAAAAGGAAGCAGTACAAAATCTGTCTAGAGAAACCCTGGAACTCGATGCCGCCTTGCTCCGCATATCGCCACGCAGGTTCAACACCTGAAATCCCCATAAAACGGGGTCAGAACCACTGATGGTCTGGTAAGCATGCAGTCATACATCCATTCAACTCAAATACAATAATGACCACTCAGGGTCGCAATGCGCAATAACGACGCTCAAGCCTCCAAGACTTAGCGTATATCGCAAGAGCCTCCTCAGGGCTATGAGTTGAACATCCGCTCGAGTCCTCATGACTTAGAGCAAGCCTTTTCAGGGCTGTGATTTGAATAGCCGCTTAAGTCTCCATGACTTAGCCATGACCTCTTCCGGGTCTCAAAGTGATGTCTAGCTCAAGTCTTCATACTTGGCACATCCGTATCCCACGCATCTAAGGACAACTCCTCGAGCTTCGGTTAGTCGTGCGGATACAACATGGGTCTTTGCCCAGTCGGTCCAGTAGTATACCGAACATGACACCTTCACAAAGGTTATGCAAGACTGACTCAACACGTCATCCACTCATACATTCAAAACATCGTTGTACCTAGAACTAATGCATTGTTTGATAATTAACCGCTCCCGCCTTTGGTACGCAGGTAGAGCTATTGTCCGGGCATTAACGCGACGTTCTGGGGGTTGATTATTCTATGTATTTTAGATACCCCAGAGGCCTGTTGACCCTATCCATAGTAGGGCAGTGTGTTTCAACTGGGAGAATCCTACTAGGCCCATATTCGGATGCATCCTCTACTTGCAGTAGTTGGGTTCAATCCTTAGATCTTAAGGATAACCACGACCCCAAAACCCATGAGTGACTGAGGCCATCGTGGACTCTATCAGGTCCAAAGTAAAATACATGTCACTCAAGGCTGTACCATCACTGTCATTCCACAGTGAGCATAATTCCTGAAGGGGTCTGCCAGTCTTACAATTACTTGGACAAAATCTGCATGCCATTTAGGCAGCCCGTGCTTTTAGCACTACGGGAGTATGTACCCGACCCCATTCAGTCTGCCCCAACACAGTCATTACTGAGGGGGTACCCCTAACACGATTTTCAACCGCGGGGTATGTGCGACCTTAAGTCTTATTCATATGCATGCAGAACACCGCTCTTTGGCACCTCGGCCACCACGAGCATCACACCTCTTTGGGTGGAAACAACATACTCTGGCTCTTCGGCCCTTACGAGTCTGGTTGCGTAACCGTTCTCAATGAGCATGCATATGACTCGATCTAAATAGATCGGCTAGTCGGCGTATTTTTACGCAACGAGTCCAAACCTAGACAAGGCGCAACCTCTACTCCGGCTCAGCGGCCCTTACGAGCAAGGTGCCCTTGCAGGCACAAGGATACGAGTCGATCTGGCATCGTTCCATCAACGGACATCATTATGCCATTTCATTGGTTCCGGCAGCTCTTCTGCCGACCATTTCGTCAGCACCTCCCCTGCTCTACCGGCAGTGATGCGACGAACCCTTCTACGTTGTAGAGGGCAAACCATGAACTGGGTAGCACTCTGCTATATGTCAGAGTATCCTGCTACGTTCTTTCTGAGCTATTCTTAGCTTCTTCAGAAATTTCAGCAGCACTTCCTCTCTTTTACGGAGAAAGCGTGCGTTTCTTTTATCCATTTCAGCGGCATCTCCCCTCTTTGGTAGGAAATCGCCACGCTTAATTCGGGAAATGGATGCGCACCGTTGTGCGTACTTTGCACCCATCAAGGTTGCAGGAACCCTGGGCCATAGCCAGGCCATACGTAATTGACTCAGTTTTTACGTAAAGAGCATTTTGCCAAAAATCGAAGCCTTTCCAATAGAAGCTTCATTCGTCAAGCAGAATCTTGAACGAGGAGCGGTCAGGGAATCACATTGGCGATTTGGAGTTTGATCTCCATTTGAACGCTCATTTATGCGCTATATATGTAGTATAAGCAGAAGCCTGTGCTTTATACAGCGGCGACGTAAAGAAATGCATATACTATTGTTCAGGGTGTGTAACTGAACGAAATATTCTACATATATAACAAAGCAGAAGCCTTGGCATCGTTCGACGCGACGGCGTAAGTAAATACATTGCAGAAAGCAGGAGCCTTGGCATCGTTCGACGCAACGGCGTAAGTAAATGCATAATCGGAAGTGCAGTAATCGGAAGTGCAGAAAACAGGGAGCCTTGGCATCATACGACGCGACGGCAAAGGTAAATTACATAGCCTATGCGATATAAGACGCGTCGGCAGAATCAACAAATATACACCTAGATCCGCATCCAACGATAGTTACGAGGCGAGCGGGTGAACACCGAAGTGTCCTAAAGGGCTCAACCAAGAACTAAAGCGAGATACCATTTTGAAGAACGCATATACTGCGTGTTTGAACATAAATATATCCGACGATAGTTACGAGACGAGCGGGTGAACACCGAAGTGTCCAAAAGGGGCTCAATCAAGAACTAAAGCAAGATACTACTTCAGAAAGTATATTCTATATACAAACAGCCAAATACTTGAGAGAGATGGATCAACGAAGCGAACTTACTTCAAATCGTGGAAGAAATGGCTCCGGGTTGCTTCTTTGGCTTCGAGCCTTCCTTCGAGAGGTCATACTAAGTCAGATGAAGCTGACTTAGTTGAGAAAGAGGTAGAGTAGGTCAAGCTACTCAACCTAAGTGGTTTGAATCAAACAGGGTTCGATCCAAGTCAACTGGGTTCAGCAGGTTCGAACTCAGCTCAAGTAGGCTAAGTCTGGGTTCAGAAATCCAAACCGGAATCTGGACCAAAAAGGACTTTGACTTTGACTTTAAACCCAACTAGGTTCAAGTCAAGTCAACTGAGTTTGGACCAGGTCAAGTGGGTTCAGACCCAGGTCAGGTGGGTTAGGACCAGGTCAGGCAGGCTCAGGCTAAGTCAGGCAGGCTCAAACCAGGTCAGGTGGGCTAGGCTAGGTAGGGGAGGTTTAGGAGAGAGAGAGAAGGCAAGAGAGAGAGGGGGGGTCGATTTTTATGAGAAGAGAGAGAGTGGGGAGGGCTATTTATAGCCCAAGCCCACCTCCTCTTGGGAATTTTCATCCCCCTTCTACCCCCTTGGCTTCTTTTTAATTCCAAGAGGTTCCTTGGTGTGGGGCCCACTTGGATATTTCATGGGATATTTTTGTGGGTCCCACCAGATATTTTCTGAGGAATATTTCTGTGGGGCCCACCAATATTTCCGTGGGTCCCGCAAGAATTTCGGGTTTCCGGCGATTTTTTCCGAAAAATTCTGAGTATGCCATTCCCTTCGTATTGACGTAACTAAGAAAGTTGGCTCGCAGGAATCCTTTGATTTCATTCAGGTAGGAAGTTATGGCTTCTAGAGTGTTTGAGCATATATTCGCGATTCGACGAATATCCTAAGTATAACTGGCTCGCAGGAATTGATTCATTTTGCATTCTGAGAAGAAATGCTATTTTACTGGTAAATGCATCATGAATTTTATTCAGATATTTTCTGAAAAATTGCGGGTCTTACATCATTACCCCCTTAAAGGAATTTTGTCCACGAAATTCAGCTAAGAGTACAAGGTGAAGAGTTCAGGATATTTATCCCGCATATCCGATTCAGGCTCCCAAGTGCAATCATCGATTCCATGATGCTGCCACCTCACTTTAACAAGTGGGATGACCTTCGTTCTTAGCACTTGCTCCCGTCGGTCCATGATCTCCACTGGCCTTTCTTCTACCGTCATATCTTCTCGGATGTCAATGTCTTCATGTTGAATGACGTGAGAAGGATCATGAACGTACTTTCTAAGCATTGATACGTGAAATACATCTTGTATTTGCACGTATTGTGGTGGCAATGCTACTCGGTAGGCAGTCTCTCCGATTCGGCTCAAAACTTCGAAGGGACCAACGAATCTGGGGCTGAGCTTCCCCTTCTTTCCAAAACGAAACGCACTCTTGGTTGGAGAGACCTTGATAAAAACCTTATCTCCAACCGCAAAAGTGAGTTCCCTACGCCGCTGATCGGCGTAGCTCTTCTGTCGACTCTGAGCAGTCAGTAGCTTCTTTCTGATCATGTGGACTTGCTCAATATAATGCTGCAACACAATGGGCGAGTCCAAGGTTCCCTCACCCACTTCACCCCAATGGATTGGTGATCTACAGGGTCGTCCATACAAGGCTTCATACGGCGCCATCCCAATGCTAGCGTGGTGGCTATTATTATAAGCAAATTCAGCCAACGCTAGGTGGGAATCCCAATCACCTTTCCATTCCAGCATACAGACTCTTAGCATATCTTCAAGAGTCTGTATGGTTCGTTCTGATTGCCCATCTGTTTGGGGATGAAATGCTGTACTGAACTTGAGTTTCGTCCCCAGGGCTTTCTGAAGCTGCTCCCAAAAGTGAGAGGTGAACTTCGGGTCACGATCAGATATGATCAAAATCGGCACTCCATGGAGTCTAACGATTTCCCTAATGTAGATCTCTGCCAATCGTTCAGTTGAGTATCGAGTGTTGATTGGCAGGAAGTGAGCAGACTTGGTGAGTCTGTCCACGATCACCCATATCGAATCGTGTTGTCTCTTGGATCAAGGCAATCCAACGATGAAATCCATCGTAATGCCTTCCCATTTCCATTCTGGAATCTCGATCCGTTGCATCTTTCCACCAGGGCGCTGATGTTCGATCTTAACTTGCTGGCAGATTAAACACTTCGAGACAAACGTAGCCACATCACGTTTCATACCCCTCCACCAGTACTTTCTCCGTAAATCTCGGAACATCTTCGTACCTCCAGGGTGAATGATGTACTTGCTATTATGAGCCTCCTGGAGTACTTCCTGTCTTAGCTCAGGGTTATTTAGAACCCAAATCCTTTCTTCCATCCATATTCCTCCATCTTTTTTCAAATGAAAGAAAGTATCATCTTTTTCAGCACGAGCTTTCAATTCCAAGTACTGGGGATCCTTGAACTGTTCGGCTACGATGCGATCGAGGAACTCAATGTGGATCGTCAAACATGACATTTGGATTTTGCCAGAATCAGCCAAAAATGGCTTCCAGTTGACGAAATCCTCCATCAACTTCCATTGTCCGGTTAGGCTGGCCAGAGTGCCAACAGTCTTGCGACTAAGGGCATCTGCTACAACATTCGCCTTTCCAGGGTGATAGGAAAGCGTGAATTCATAGTCTTTAAGGAATTCCAGCCATCGTCGTTGCCGCATATTGAGTTCTTTTTGAGAAAAGAGGTATTTTAGACTTTTATGGTCCGACATGACCTCAAATTTCTCTCCATAAAGGTAGTGTCGCCAAATTTTAAGTGCGAACACTACCGCGGCAAGCTCAAGATCGTGGGTTGGATAATTTTTCTCATGGACTCTCAACTGTCGTGACGCATAGGAGATTACTTTGCCATGCTGCATCAACACACAACCCAGACCTGTTCCTGAGGCATCGGTATATGCCACGAAGCCTCCCTGACCAGAAGGTAAGGTAAGGACAGGGGCAGTGGTAAGCCTCTGTTTGAGAACCTCAAAGCACTCCTTACACTGGTCAGTCCATTCAAACTTGACTCCCTTTTTAAGTAATTTCGTCATCGGTACGGCGATTCGGGAGAAGTGTTGTATGAACTTCCGATAATATCCGGCAAGTCCAAGGAAGCTGCGGACCTCAGTGATAGTTTTTGGCTGCTTCCAGTCCATCACAGCTTCCACCTTCGCAGGATCTACTGCGATTCCATCTTTCGAGATTACATGACCAAGGAACATCACTTTGTCTAGCCAGAATTCACATTTTGAAAACTTAGCATAGAGTTGGTTATCTTGAAGGGTTTTCAAGACGATTTTCAAGTGCTCCACGTGTTGTTCCTTGTTCTCAGAATATACGAGAATGTCATCAATAAAGACGATGACAAAGCTATCCAAATATGGTCTGAATATCCGGTTCATTAGATCCATAAAGGCAGCAGGCGCATTAGTGAGTCCGAAGGGCATCACTACGAACTCATAATGGCCGTATCTCGTTCTGAAGGCAGTCTTGGGTATATCCTCTTCCTTTACTCTGAGCTGTTGGTACCCAGACCTGAGGTCGATCTTGGAGAACACCCTCGCTGTTCTGAGCTGATCGAATAAGTCCTCAATCCGAGGCAACGGGTACTTATTTTTAACAGTTGCCTGGTTAAGCATCCGATAATCGATGCATAACCGAAGGGATCCATCCTTCTTCTTTACAAACAGTACCGGGGCTCCCCACGGTGATACACTCGGTCGGATGAACCCTTGTTCCATCAGTTCTTCCAACTGACACTTCAACTCACTGAGTTCAGCTGGCGCCATACGATACGGGGCTTTGGATATCGGCGTTGTTCCAGGTAAGGATTGAATTCCAAATTCAACCTCACGAAGTGGCGGAAGTCCTGGCAATTCCTCAGGAAATACATCGGGAAACTCTCGCACCACTTCCAAACTCTCAAGGGGTTGGTCGTTGGATTTTTCCACCGAGAGACTCAACAGGAAGGCCACACAACCCTTCCTAAGGTATTTTTGTACCTTAAGTGCTGATATGAGCCTTTTCTGTGGAACAGGTTTGGATAACCGGTATTCCATCTTAGGCAATCCGGGTCGAGATAGAATTACTCTGCCCTCGCGGCACAGAATCTTGGCATTATTCTGAGCCAACCAATTCATTCCCAGAATGACATCGTACTGTATCATATCGATTAGGATGGCGTCAGTAGGCAAGTGTTGCCCTGCTATCTCAATATCCAAATTTTTCACACACCGGATACATTTGGTGCGTGAACCCAATGGGTTATATACTTCGATCATTTTATCAATTGGTTGCACCGAAGCGTGGAGTTGTTCGGTGAAATCGTCAGAGATAAACGTATGAGTAGCACCACAATCAAACAAGACGTAAGCTGCATGTCCATTAACAGGTACGGTGCCTTCAATCAGGTCACCATTTTCGACTTGTTCAGTCGTTACAGCGTATACACGACCTGCAGCAGGCCTTTGTTCTACTCTAGGTGGAGGTCGTTGAAACTGAGAACGTTGTGGTGCTGGTCGAGAGGGTCCGGCAGATCCGGCATTACTCCTCTGTTCATCTGCAGCCTTCTTGGCACAATCCCTTATAAAGTGGCCCATCTTGCCACAATATAAGCACCCACCAATGTCACGAGGACATGGCTTTCCAGGGTGGTTCATAGGACACCTTGGGCAGCTGAAGTTGGACTGCTGACCATTCGGAGTTGGGTTCTGTCTTGGCCTCACGACTTGCTGAGTGTTGTTCCCTCCTTGGAACTTCTTCTTTTGAAAGGGTTGTCGTGAACCCTGGCCACTTGGGAACGTCTTTTTACGATTCCCACCATTCACTATGGGCTTCTTTGCTACGATCACTTTAGATCGTGCCCAGTCCTCTTGGATTTTTGAAGCTGCTGCTACCGCAGCCTGAAAAGTCGAAGGCATGCTTGTTATCACTCGAGATCGCAGCCCTCCGCGCAGACCATTCACATATTTGTCGGCCCTTTCTTGGTCTGTTTCGAACAATCGAGAGCAGTAGCGCTCTAGATTCTAAAATTTGGTGGTATAGTCCATTAGACTTATACCGCCCTGTTCCAACTCCAGAAACTCCATCTTTTTCTTGTTTCTGGAATGCAACGGGAAGTAGTTATCCATAAAAATCCTCCGAAAGTCAGTCCAAGGAATGACTTCGACTTGTGAGAACTGGATAAGTTTAGTGGTATCCCACCACTTCCGTGCATTATCTTTTAATCGATACGTGCCAAAGTTGGTCTTCTTCTCTTCTGGTACTCCCAGTACTGAGAAGGCACGTTCCGTCTCTTCGATCCAACTCTCCGCGAGCTCAGGATCGGCTCTGCCAATGAAAACTGGTGGTTCAAGCTTGAGGAACTTCTCATAAGTCACTCCTCCCAGGTGCTCATTTCGTGGTGCGACTGGTTCTGGCCTCGTTTCACGGATGGCGGTAACCAGGTTGTTGAGTGTCTCCAACAGGAATCTTTGCATATGGGACTCCTCGCTTGGTATGGTTCTCCTCGTCGTAGGAGCCATTTATCTATGCACACACAAGCACTTGTTTTTAGTTTCTCAATGTGTATATGGAAGTAAAAAGCTTTATTTACTTAATATACATCATATTTACACAAGCATCACCTTAAACAAAATGTCATGCCGTATTGGCAGACTTTAGGCGTTGATAAACTATATACATGAGTCTACTGACTCCAAAGCATCACCAGTCTCTTTAAGACTTGGATTTCTTTGATGATGACGAACTCCAAAAGGTCCATCTATTGCCACATGACCTTGGAGCAGGCACTACTAGCTTTGGCTTGGGCGGCACTTCCGCACTAGCAAGCGAATAGTGGGGATATATGAGGGACTCCAGTCCACTTTCCCAGTCAGCAAGATCAAGACTCTGGGAGTCTGGAATAATGATTGGCGAACAGAAAGAATCCCCTCTTTTGTTCCTGCCATTTAAGCTCGGCATATGTGATGCCGGATGGTAGCTTGGCGAGTGATAGACCTCCGCCGGGAAGTTCAAATCAAAATCCCTCAGCCTTGGTAATTCATCAAAAGATGTTGGGGTATGGTTGCTCCCAACACTAGAGTGATGCGGTCCACTGACACGCGAAGTCTCATCCCTGAGACCCTTTGAAGCCCGCCGACCCATATCGGCGGTATATTTCCTTTGGCATTCGTTGGCGGAATGCCCATCTTCGCCACAATATTGGCAGTCTTGGACTTCATACGGGCATATCCACTCATCGTGCATGACCTTGCAACGATAGCAGTATCCACGCGAGTCATGAGTTGCCATCTATACAAAGATGCACCCAAATCAGAACAAAAGTATAAAAACATATACTTACAGTGCGATATCGGGACCATGACGGATCTTGAACCAGGTTTCTCAGACTCATGCTCTGATACCAATTCTGTAACGCCCCGGATTTCCAAAACAAAGCTAAGTTAAAATTTTCATGAATTTCTTTTTTTTTCTTTGCAGCGGAACTTAGAAAAGCTTTTAGCAGCGGAATAAGACGATAATGAGTCGTCGGTTTTAGAAAGCTCCGAGCACGTTGCAGGTATGTGGCCAAGCAACTCATTGACCACCAAAGTGTTCCATTTTATCGAAAACCACATGTTTATTACAACACTACTGCTTAGAAAAGCAGTATAGGTTCAATAAAAGGAAGCAGTACAAAATCTGTCTAGAGAAACCCTGGAACTCGATGCCGCCTTGCTCCGCATATCGCCACGCAGGTTCAACACCTGAAATCCCCATAAAACGGGGTCAGAACCACTGATGGTCTGGTAAGCATGCAGTCATACATCCATTCAACTCAAATACAATAATGACCACTCAGGGTCGCAATGCGCAATAACGACGCTCAAGCCTCCAAGACTTAGCGTATATCGCAAGAGCCTCCTCAGGGCTATGAGTTGAACATCCGCTCGAGTCCTTATGACTTAGAGCAAGCCTTTTCAGGGCTGTGATTTGAATAGCCGCTTAAGTCTCCATGACTTAGCCATGACCTCTTCCGGGTCTCAAAGTGATGTCTAGCTCAAGTCTTCATACTTGGCACATCCGTATCCCACGCATCTAAGGACAACTCCTCGAGCTTCGCTTAGTCGTGCGGATACAACACGGGTCTTTGCCCAGTCGGTCCAGTAGTCTACCGAACATGACACCTTCACAAAGGTTATGCAGGACTGACTCAACACGTCATCCACTCATACATTCAAAACATCGCTGTACCTAGAACTAATGCATTGTTTGATAATTAACCGCTCCCGCCTTTGGTACGCAGGTAGAGCTATTGTCCGGGCATCAACGCGACGTTCTGGGGGTTGATTATTCTATGTATTTTAGATACCCCAGAGGCCTGTTGACCCTATCCATAGTAGGGCAGTGTGTTTCAACTGGGAGAATCCTACTAGGCCCATATTTGGATGCATCCTCTACTTGCAGTAGTTGGGTTCAATCCCTAGATCTTAAGGATAACCACGACCCCAAAACCCATGAGTGACTGAGGCCATCGTGGACTCTATCAGGTCCAAAGTAAAATACATGTCACTCAAGGCTGTACCATCACTGTCATTCCACAGTGAGCATAATTCCTGAAGGGGTCTGCCAGTCTTACAATTACTTGGACAGAATCTGCATGCCATTTAGGCAGCCCATGCTTCTAGCACTACGGGAGTATGTACCCGACCCCATTCAGTCTGCCCCAACACAGTCATTACTGAGGGGGTACCCCTAACACGATTTTCAACCGCGGGGTATGTGCGACCTTAAGTCTTATTCATATGCATGCAGAACACCTCTCTTTGGCACCTCGGCCACCATGAGCATCATCACACCTCTTTGGGTGGAAACAACACACTCTGGCTCTTCGGCCCTTACGAGTCTGGTTGCGTAACCGTTCTCAATGAGCATGCATATGACTCGATCTAAATAGATCGGCTAGTCGGCGTATTTTTACGCAACGAGTCCAAACCTAGACAAGGCGCAACCTCTATTCCGGCTCAGCGGCCCTTACGAGCAAGGTGCCTTTGCAGGCACAAGGATACGCGCCGATCTGGCATCGTTCCATCAACGGACATCATTATGCCATTTCATTGGTTCCGGCAGCTCTTCTGCCGACCATTTCGTCAGCACCTCCCCTGCTCTACCGGTAGTGATGCGACGAACCCTTCTACGTTGTAGAGGGCAAACCATGAACTGGGTAGCACTCTACTATATGTCAGAGTATCCTGCTACGTTCTTTCTGAGCTATTCTTAGCTTCTTCAGAAATTTCAGCAGCACTTCCTCTCTTTTACGGAGAAAGCGTGCGTTTCTTTTATCCATTTCAGCGGCATCTCCCCTCTTTGGTAGGAAATCGCCACGCTTAATTCGGGAAATGGATGCGCACCGTTGTGCGTACTTTGCACCCATCAAGGTTGCAGGAACCCTGGGCCATAGCCAGGCCATACGTAATTGACTCAGTTTTTACGTAAAGAGCATTTTGCCAAAAATCGAAGTCTTTCCAATATGAACTTCATTCGTCAAGCAGAATCTTGAACGAGGAGCGGTCAGGGAATCACATTGGCGATTTGGAGTTTGATCTCCATTTGAACGCTCATTTATGCGCTATATATGTAGTATAAGCAGAAGCCTGTGCTTTATACAGCGGCGACGTAAAGAAATGCATATACTATTGTTCAGGGTGTGTAACTGAATGAAATATTCTACATATATAACAAAGCAGAAGCCTTGGCATCGTTCGACGCGACGGCGTAAGTAAATACATTGCAGAAAGCAGGAGCCTTGGCATCGTTCGACGCGACGGCGTAAGTAAATGCATAATCGAAAGTGCAGAAAACAGGGAGCCTTGGCATCATATGACGCGACGGCAAAGGTAAATTACATAGCCTGTGCGATATAAGACGCGTCGGCAGAATCAGCAGATATATACCTAGATCCGCATCCAACGATAGTTACGAGGCAAGCTGGTGAACACCGAAGTGTCCTAAAGGGCTCAACCAAGAACTAAAGCGAGATACCATTTTGAAGAACGCATATACTGCGTGTTTGAACATAAATATATCCGACGATAGTTACGAGACGAGCGGGTGAACACCGAAGTGTCCAAAAGGGGCTCAATCAAGAACTAAAGCAAGATACTACTTCAGAAAGTATATTCTATATACAAACAGCCAAATACTTGAGAGAGATGGATCAACGAAGCGAACTTACTTCAAATCGTGGAAGAAACGGCTCCGGGTTGCTTCTTTGGCTTCGAGCCTTCCTTCGAGAGGTCATACTAAGTCAGATGAAGCTGACTTAGTTGAGAAAGAGGTAGAGTAGGTCAAGCTACTCAACCTAAGTGGTTTGAATCAAACAGGGTTCGATCCAAGTCAACTGGGTTCAGCAGGTTCGAACTCAGCTCAAGTAGGCCAAGTCTGGGTTCAGAAATCCAAACCGGAATCTGGACCAAAAAGGACTTTGACTTTGACTTTAAACCCAACTAGGTTCAAGTCAAGTCAACTGAGTTTGGACCAGGTCAAGTGGGTTCAGACCCAGGTCAGGTGGGTTAGGACCAGGTCAGGCAGGCTCAGGCTAAGTCAGGCAGGCTCAGACCAGGTCAGGTGGGCTCAGGTGGGCTAGGCTAGGTAGGGGAGGTTTAGGAGAGAGAGAGAAGGCAAGAGAGAGAGGGGGGGTCGATTTTTATGAGAAGAGAGAGAGTGGGGAGGGCTATTTATAGCCCAAGCCCACCTCCACTTGGGAATTTTCATTCACCTTCTACCCCCTTGGCTTCTTTTTAATTCCAAGAGGTTCCTTGGTGTGGGGCCCACTTGGATATTCCATGGGATATTTTTGTGGGTCCCACCAGATATTTTCTGAGGAATATTTCTGTGGGGCCCACCAATATTTCCGTGGGTCCCGCAAGAATTTCGGGTTTCCAGCGATTTTTTCCGAAAAATTCTGAGTATGCCATTCCCTTCGTATTGACGTAACTAAGAAAGTTGGCTCGCAGGAATCCTTTGATTTCATTCAGGTAGGAAGTTATGGCTTCCAGAGTGTTTGAGCATATATTCGTGATTCGACGAATATCCTAAGTATAACTGGCTCGCAGGAATTGATTCGTTTTGCATTTTGAGAAGAAATGCTATTTTATCGGTAAATGCCTCATGAATTTTATTCAGATATTTTCTAAAAAATTGTGGGTCTTACAGAAGTGGTGGGATACCACTAAGATTATCCAATTCTCAGAAGTTGAAGTCATTCCTTGGACTAACTTCCGGAGAGCTTTCATGGATAATTACTTCCCGTTACACTCCAGAAACAAGAAGAAAATGGAGTTTCTGCAATTGGAGCAGGGTGACATGAGTCTGATTGACTATACGACCAAATTTCAAAATCTTGAACGGTACTGCTCCCAGTTATTTGAGACCAACCAAGAAAGGGCCGACAAGTACATCAATGGACTGCGAGAAGGGCTAAGGTCACGGTTTATCACCAGCATGCCCCAAACTTTTCAAACGGCTGTGGCAGCAGCTTCGAAAATACAAGTGGATTGGGAGCGATCAAAAGTGATCATAGCAAAAAGGCCCGTAGTTGATGGTGGGAACAAGAAGAGAACGTTCCCAAGTGGCCAGGGTTCACGACAACCCTTTCAAAAGAAAAGGTTCCAAGGTGGGAATGATAATCAACAGGTCGTAAGGCCAAGGCAGAACATGGCTCCAAACAATCTGCAGTCCAACCCAAACTGCCCAAAATGCCATGTAAATCACGCAAGAGGACCATGTCCACGTGACACAGGTGGATGCTTCTACTGTGGCAAAGTGGGCCACATTGCAAGACAGTGCAAGAAGAAGCTTGCTGATGAGCAAAGGAGGAATGTCGGACCCTCTCAACAAATACCACAGTGAACACAAGTCCAACGACCCCCACCTAGAGTAGAACAAAGGCCTACTGCAGGTCGTGTATACGCTGTAACGACTGAACAAGTCAAAACCGGTGACCTCATTGAAGGCACCGTTCCTGTTAATGGACATGTAGCTTACGTCTTGTTTGATTGTGGTGCTACTCATACCTTTATCTCTGATGATTTTACCGAACAACTCTACGCATCGGTACAACCGGTAGATAAAATGATCGAAGTATACAACCCGTTGGGTTCACGCACCAAATGTATCCATTGCATCAAGAATTTGGATATAGAGATAGCTGGGCAACACTTGCCTACCGATGCCATCCTAATCAATATGGTACAGTACGATGTCATTCTGGGAATGAATTGGTTAGCCCAGAACCATGCCAAGATCTTATGTCGAGAGGGCAGGGTGATTCTATCACGACCGGGAATGCCTAATATAGAATACCGGATATCCAAGACAGTTCCACAAAAGCAGCTTATATCAGCTCTTAAGGTTCAGAAATACCTTAGGAAGGGTTGTGTAGCCTTCCTACTTAGCCTTTCAGCTGAAGGCTCAAATATACAATCCCTTGAGAGTTTGGAAGTGGTTCGAGAATTTCTCGAAGTGTTTCTTGAGGAATTGCCAGGACTCCCACCACTTCGTGAGGTTGAATTTGGAATTCAATCCTTACCTGGAACTGCGCCGATATCCAAAGCCCCATATCGAATGGCGCCTGCTGAACTCAGCGAGTTGAAGTGTCAGTTGGAAGAACTGATGGAACAAGGGTTCATCCGTCCGAGTGTATCACCGTGGGGAGCCCCGGTGCTATTTTGTAAAGAAGAAGGATGGATCCCTTCGGTTATGCATCGATTATCGGATGCTTAACCAGGAAACCGTTAAAAATAAGTATCTGTTGCCTCGGATTGAGGACTTATTCGATCAGCTCAGAACAGCGAGAGTGTTCTCCAAGATCGACCTTAGGTCTGGGTACCATCAACTCAGAGTTAAGGAAGAGGATATTCCTAAGACTGCTTTTAGAACGAGATATGGCCATTATGAGTTCGTAGTAATGCCCTTCGGACTCACTAATGCACCTGCTGTCTTTATGGACTTGATGAACTGAGTGTTCAAGCCATACTTAGACACTTTTGTCATCGTCTTCATCGATGACATTCTCGTGTATTCAAAGAATGAGGAACAACACAAGGAGCACTTGAGAATCGTCTTGAAAACCCTTCAAGATAATCAACTTTATACCAAGTTTTCAAAATGTGAATTCTGGCTAGACAAAGTGATGTTCCTTGGCCATGTGATCTCAAAAGATGGAATCGCAGTAGATCCTGCGAAGGTCGAAGCTGTGATAGACTGGAAGCAGCCAGAAAATATCACTAAGGTCCACAGCTTCCTTGGACTTGTCGGATATTATCGGAAGTTCATACAAGACTTCTCCCGAATCGTCGTACCGATGACGAAATTGTTGAAGAAGGGAGTGAAGTTCGAATGGACTGACCAGTGTAAGGAGTGCTTTGAGGTTCTCAAACAGAGACTTACCACTGCCCCTGTCCTTACCTTACCTTCTGGTCAAGGAGGCTTCGTAGCTTATACCGATGCCTCGGGAACAGGTCTGGGTTGTGTGTTGATGCATCATGGCAAAGTAATCGCCTATGCGTCACGACAGTTGAGAGTCCATGAGAAAAACTATTCAACCCACGATTTGGAGCTTGCCGCGGTGGTGTTCGCACTTAAAATCTGGCGACACTACCTGTATGGAGAGAAATTTGAGGTCATGTCGAACCATAAAAGCCTAAAATACCTCTTTTCTCAAAAAGAACTTAATATGCGGCAACGGCGATGGTTGGAATTCCTTAAAGACTATGAATTCACGCTTTCCTATCACCTTGGAAAGGCGAATATCGTAGCAGATGCCCTTAGTCGCAAGACTGTTGGCACTCTGGCCAGCCTCACTGGACAATGGAAGTTGATGGAGGATTTCGTCAACTGGAAGCCATTTTTGGCTGATTCTGGCAGAATCCAAATATCATGTTTGACGATCCACATTGAGCTCCTCGATCGAATTGTAGCCGAACAGTTCAAGGACCCCCAGTACTCGGAGCTAAAGGCTCGAGCTGAAAAAGATGATACTTTCTTCCATTTGAAAGAAGATGGAGGAATATGGATGGAAGAAAGGATTTGGGTTCCAAGTAACCCTGAGCTAAGACAGGAAGTACTCCAGGAAGCTCATAGTAGCAAGTACACTATCCACCCTGGAGGTACCAAGATGTTTAGAGATTTGCAAAGAAAGTACTGGTGGAGGGGTATGAAACGTGATGTGGCTACGTTTGTCTCAAAGTGTTTGATCTGCCAGCAAGTCAAAATCGAGCATCAGTGCCCTGGCGGAAAAATGCAACGGATCGAGATTCCAGAATGGAAATGGGAAGGTATTACGATGGATTTCATAGTTGGATTGCCTCGATCTAGGAGACAACACTATTCAATATGGGTGATCGTGGACAGACTCACCAAGTCTGCTCACTTTCTGCCAATCAACACTCGATATTCAACAGAGCGATTGGCAAAGGTCTACATTCGAAAAATCGTTAGACTCCATGGAGTGTCGATTTCGATCATATCTGATCGTGACTCGAAGTTTACCTCTCACTTTTGGGAGCAGCTTCAGAGAGCCCTAGGAACGAAACTCAAGTTCAGTACAACATTCCATCCCCAAACAGATGGGCAATCAGAACGAACCATACAGACTCTTGAAGATATGCTAAGAGCCTGTATGCTGGAATGGAAGGGTGATTGGGATTCCCACCTAGCGTTGGCTGAATTTGCTTATAATAATAGCCACCACGCTAGCATTGGGATGGCACCGTATGAAGCCTTGTACGGGCGACCCTGTCGATCACAAATCCATTGGGGTGAAGTGGGTGAGCGAACCTTGGACTCGCCCATTGTGTTGCAGCACTACACTGAGCAGGTCCACATGATCAGAAAGAAGCTATTGACTGCACAGAGTCGACAGAAAAGCTACGCCGATCAGCGGCGTAAGGAACTCACTTTTGCGGTTGGAGATAAGGTTTTTATCAAGGTCTCTCCAACCAAGAGTGTGTTTTGTTTTGGAAAGAAGGGGAAGCTCAGCCCCAGATTGGTTGGTCCCTTCGAAGTTTTGAGCCGGATAGGAGAGACCGCCTATAGAGTAGCATTGCCACCGTAGTATAAACAGATACACAACGTATTTCACGTGTCAATGCTTAGAAAATACGTTCACAACCCTTCCCACGTCATCCAACATGAAAATACTGACATCCAGGAAAATATGACTATGGAAGAAAGACCTGTTGAGATCGTGGACCGTCGGGAACAAGTGCTTAGGTCGAAGGACATTCCACTTGTTAAAGTGAGATGGCAACATCACAGAGTCTATGATTGCACTTGGGAGCCCGAATCGGATATGCGGGATAAATATCCTGAACTCTTCACTTTGTACTCTTAAACTGAATTTCGCGGATGAAATTCCTTTAAGGGGGTAATGATGTAAGACCCGCAATTTTTCAAAAAATATCTGAATAAAATTCATGAGGCATTTACCGGTAAAAATAGCATTTTTTCTCAGAATGCGAAATGAATCAATTCCTGCGAGCCAGTTATACTTAGGACATTCGTCGAATCGCGAATATATGCTCAAATACTCTGGAAGCCATAACTTCCTATCTAAATGAAATCAAAGGATTCCTGCGAGCCAACTTTCTTAGTTACATCAATGCGAAGATAATGGCCTACTTAGAATTTTTCGGAAAAAAATCGCCGAAAACCCAAAATTTTTACGGGACCCCCGGAAATGTTGGTGGGACCCACAAAAATATTTCTCAGAAAATATTCTAGAATATTCTAGCACCTTCTAGCATCTTCCAGAACCTTCCAGCTCCTTCCAGCACCTTCCATGGAAGGGATTTCTGAAAAGCCAAGGGGTATAAGGGTAAAAGTGAAACTTGGGGCCCAAGTTTCACTTCCTATAAATAGAGAAGCCCCCCTCTCTCTAAAAATCGCCAACTCTTCTCTCTCTCCTCCTTTTCCCAAACCTCCCCTACCTAGCCTAGCCCACCTGACTTAGCCTGAGCCTGCCTGACTTAGCCTGAGCCTGTCTGACCTTGTCTGAGCATGCCTGACTTAGCCTGAGCCTGCCTGACCTGGTCCTAACCCACCTGACCTAGGTCTGAACCTACTTGACCAAAGTCCAAACCCAGTTGACTGGACTTGAACCTGGTTTGGTTTAAAGTCAAAGTCCAAGTCCTTTTTCGTCCAAAGTTTAAAGTTGATCCTTTTTCGAAGTCGCGCCTCGTTCGAAGCGTTTGAAGCAATTGGAGTCGTTTCTTCCTCAAATTGAAGTAAGTTCGCTTCATTAATCCATCTTTCTCAAGTATTTGATTGTTTGTATATAGCATATACTTTCTGAAGTAGTATCTTGCTTTAGTTCTTGGTTGAGCCCTCTAGGACGCTTCGGTGTTCACGTGCTCGCCTCGTAACTATTGTCAGATATATATGTTCGAATGCGCAATATATGCGTTCTTCAAAAATAGTATCTCGCCCTAGTTCTTGGTTGAGCCCTCTAGGACACTTCGGTGTTCACTCGCTCACCTCGTAACTATCGTTGGATACAGATCTAGGTGTATATCTATTGATTCTGCCGACGCGTCTTATATCGCACAGGCTATGTAATTTACCTTTGTCATCGCGTCGTATGATGACAAGGCTCCCTGCTTTCTGTATTTTTCAATTTATGCACCTCCGATTATGCATTTACTTACGTCGTCGCGTCGAACGATGCCAAGGCTCCTGCTTTCTGCAATGTATTTACTTATGTCGTCGGGTCGAACGATGCCAAGGCTCCTATTTTGTTATATATGTAGAATATTTCGTTCAGTTACATACCCTGAACAATAGTATATGCATTTCCTTTATGCCGCCGCTGTATAAAACACAACCTTCTGCTTATACTACATATATGGCGCGTAAATAAGCGTTCAAATGGAGATCAACTTCAAATCGCCAATGCAATTCCCTTACCGCTCCTCGTTCAAGATTCTGCTTGACGAATGAAGCTCCTATTGGAAAGGCTTCAGTTTTTGGCAAAATGCTCTTTACGTAAAGACTAAATCAATTATGTATGGCCTTACTATGGCCCAGGGTTCCTGCAACCTTGATGAATGCAAAGTACGCACAACGGTGCACATCCATCTCCCGAGTTAAGCGTAGCGATTTCCTGCCAAAGAGGGGAGATGCCGCTGAAATGGACAAAAGAAACGCACGCTTTCTCCGTTAAAGAGAGGAAGTGCTGCTGAAATTCCTGAAGAAGCTAAGAATAGCTCAAAAAGAACGTAGCAGGAGTGCAACCCAGTTTATGGAACGCCTTCTACAATGTAGAAAGGTTCGTCACACCACTGTCGGTAGAGCAGAGGAGGTGCTGGCAGAATGGTTGGCAAAAGAGCTGCTAGAACCAGTTAAGTGGCACAACAATGCCGTTTGTTGGAACGACGTCAGAATGACTCGTCTCCCTGACACCTGCAAGGGCACCATACTTGTAAGAGTCGTTGCACCAAGGTAGTGGTAGCGCCTTGACGAGGTCCTGAGCTCGTTGCGTAAAAATATGCCGAGTAGCCGATCCATAGAGATCGAGTCATGTGCATGCTCATTAAGAATTATCAGACAACCAGACTCGTAAGGGCCACTGAGCCGGACTGTGTTGTTTCCACCGAAAGAGGTGAAGTGCTCGTTAAGGCCGAAGTGCCGAGAGCAAAGTTAAGCATGTATATGAATAAAACCTTTGTTACACAGTGAAAACCGTGTGGTTGATTGGGGTCGGGTACATAGTTATCAAAGGCTGCCCTATAGGCATGCAATGTTCGTCAAGTAATTGTAAGACCGGCAGGCCCCTTTCAGAATTTCTCATCGAGGAAGACGGTGATGGCGCAGCCTTGAGTGACATATATTTCACCCGAACCTGATAGAGTTCATTGATGGCCTCCGCACTCAGAGGTATGGAGGTCGTGGTTATCCTTAAATATCTAAGGATTGAACCCAACTACTGCAGTAGCAGAATGCATTCGGATACCTAGTAAGGATCTCTTCTGGTATGCTGTACCGTCCAACTAGGGGGATGGGGTCAACAGGCCTCTGGGGTATCTAAAATACATAGAATAATAAACCCCCAGATCGTCGCGTTGTCGCCCAGATATGAGTCCCCTAAGCCCAGGGGAAGATGCAATTATCGAAACAAAGCATTAGCTTAGGTACAACGATACTTTGAATGTATGTGTATATGTACGTTGTTGAGTCAGTCCTGCATAACCTTTGTGATGGTGTCTTGTTCGGTATACTACTGAACCGACTAGGCAAAGACGTGTGTTGTATCCACACGACCAAGCGAAGCTCGAGGAGTTGTCCTTAGATGCGTGGGATACAGATGTGCCAAGTATGAAGACTTAAGCTAGACATCCATTAGTGACCCTGAAGAGGTCAAAGCTAAGTCGTAAAGACTTAAGCGGTTATTCTAACTCACAGCCCTGAAGAGGCTTATGCGAAGTCATGAAGGCTTGCGTGGATGTTCAACTCATAGCCCTGAGGAGGCTCTTGCGATATACGCTAAGTCATGGAGGCTTGAACGTCGTATTATGAACTGCGACCCTGAGTGGTCCATGTATTTACTTGAGTTGAATAGATAGGTGTTTGCTTACTACCAGACCATCAGTGGTTCTGACCCCGTTTAATGGGGATTTCAGGTGTTGTACCTGCGTGGCGATTTGCGGAGCAAGGCGGCATCGAGTTCCAGGGTTTCTCTAGATAGAGTTGTACTGCTTCCTTTTATTGAACCCACATTGCTTTTTTCTAAGCAGTAGTGTTGTAATAAACATGTGTTTTCGATAAAATGGAATATTTGGTGGTCAATGAGTTGCTTGGCCATATACCTGCAACGTGCTCAGAGTTTTCTAAAACCGACAACTCATTATCGTCTGATTCCGCTGCTAAAAGCTTTTCTAAGTTCCGCTGCAAAGAAAAAAAAAATTCATGAAAATTTTAACTTAGCTTTGTTTTGAAAATCTGGGGCGTTACAAATCTTGTTGAGGTTGTGCAACAGCAGGTAGTTGCAATGCAACAAGTGGGTGCGAACCTCCAACAGGTGGCCCAAGATAGGTAGAACATAGGTACAGTCACTTACAAGCGCTTTATGGAAACGGATCCCCCTGCTTTTAAGGGCGAGACGGACCCTGAAGCAGCAGAGACGTGGATACGCGAGATAAAACATATTTTTCGTGTTCTGAATGTTCCAGAGGAACACAAGGTGAACTTCGGTACTTATCGTTTGAAGGACCACGCTGAGAAGTGGTAAGACACGATCTCCGCGGTCAAGTTCCAGAATGAAAAGGTTACTTGGGATGAGTTTGTTGAGGTTTTCAACTCTGCATATTTTCCTAAGCATGAACGTAGTAAGAAGATGCAAGAATTTTTAGACCTATAACAAGGGGCAACAACACTGGTGGATTATATCACTAAGTTTCGCTGTCTAGAATGATATTGCCCAAATGTATACACCGTGGAAGAGGATCGAGCAATGAAGTTTGCTTGTGGATTGAAGCCAGCTTTAAGGACCAAGATGTTCACCCAAGGGCCAAAATCACTCAATGAGGCCATTGAAGTAGCGACCCTATTGGAAGAAGATTGGGTCAAAGAGCAAAAGAATCAATGGAATAAACCCGAGCAACAGATCAAGGTGAGTACTAATGAGAAAAATCCTAGTGAAAGGGAGTTCACACCACCTACAAAAAAGAAAATGCGGCAGGAAGGCTACCCGAACCGCCAACAACAAAGGAAATCGCAACAGCCAAAGGCTCAACAAATTTGTCGACGGTACAATGAGGATCGTCCCTTCGGAGTTTGCCCTCTCTATAATGGCAAGTGTTTCAAATGTGAGCAACCAAGACATATTGCTAAGTTTTGCCCAAAGAAGTTTACTGAAAATTTAGTTTGAGCTGATTCAACACCATTAAAAGAAAAGACATGCCATTAACTAAGAAATACCATAACCTTTTTGTCAATTGATGTTTGTGATTTCATGGACGAAATCCTTTTTAAGGAGGGTACAATGTAAAACCCGTGAATTTTAAGAAATTTTCAATGAAATAAAAATGTGTTTATGTGAAATAATATGGTTTATGAAATATTCAATATGATTTTGAGGCTTGCGGGCCAGTAGAGCGAACCTGATAACGAATACTAGAAAGGGTACATAGATCCGAACTTTAGTAAGATCCGATGATTCGACCCGGTTCATGGGGCCCAATGGGAAACCCGATGGTTTTGGGATAATAGCGTGAGATCCGAAGCACATTTAAGGTGAGAGGGTGCAAAGTTGAAATAAATGGGAGAAAAATCCATGTAGTAACAAGAGAGAGCTACCAGCGGGGGTAAACATCTCAATAAGACATAAAGGAAATTTCTTTGCAAAAGTAAACAACAAGCAGTGGTGTGGTGTAGTGGTAGGGCACACAGTTGTGTGGAGCCATAACCCAAGTTCAAAACTCATGGTGCGCCCACGTAGAATTGAAAAACATTATATTTTTTTCATGAAATTGGGAACAAGACGAATAGGGTTAAATACAATTTAATCCACACACTTTGCAACGAAAAGCAATGTAGCACAACTGGTGGGGTTCATTACCCCTTAGGTTGAAAACCCTAGTTCAAAACCCCATGTGCACAGATTTTTCTTTTTACACACAAAGGTTACAATTTTTACTTTAGTAAAAAAAATAATAATAATAATAAAATAAAGAAGAAGATGGTAAAAACGTGGGATCTTGGCCAAGCCCACTTCTTAGGCCTTTTCAGCTCACTTTACCAACATTGGTGGGGATTCCCATCAAAAAGGGAAAAGGGTACCAATAAAGCAATCAAATGGGAGGTTAGAGAAAATCTTGCCAAAGGAGAAGGGGGGGCAATTCTGGAAAATCGGTGCACCCACCAAAAACGTGGGATGGGGATGGAGCTTTGAAGTTTTAAAGTTTAAAACTCCCCTAATTAAGAGGAGTTAAATGAGGGGCTCAAGGGAAACCGTGTAACTCTCTCTCTCTCTCTCTCTCTCTCTCTCTCTCTCTCTCTCTCTCTCTTGTGCACAACCACCATTGTTGGAAGGTGAAAGTTTTCTTCTTCGTGACCAAGTGTGCTGCAATGTGAGAAGAAAAAACACAAGAGATACCATTAACGCCGCTAAAAGCTTAAAAAAAAAAACAAAGGTAAGGGGCATTATTTTCATATGTACGTGATCAATGCCTAGTGGTACTAGTATGTGCGTCATATTTTTTTTAGCACAAACAAGGAAAAATATAGGAAGATGAACCATTTCCAAAGACAACTACATGGCATGCATGGTTGACGTTGATGGTGGTTTACTTGTGAATAGTCAATGATGGTTTATTCTTTCTTATTACTCAATTAATGTATTAGACGAATTTATGGAGGTTACCAGATTAAACATGCATTGAATGCTAAAAAAAAATCTGGAAGAAGGACCATGTACAACTCATGTTAGTCAGTTTATTTATCATACATGAATTTGAGACCATCGGCTGGGTATATCAGACCTACATAACTTGCTTAAAAATGAGAACTTGACAACATAGTTTATGTTTTACAAATACTTTTTATATAGTTGTAGTATTATCTAGTTATATTATATGCAAATGCATCAGCCCGATGCATTCTAAATGTTTGGCTGGTTGATAAAAATATGCATATACGTTACCTGCATAGCCATGTTGTAGCTGAAACAAAATTTCTTTGTAATCTGGTCCTGTAACGTCATGCTCATTCTCTTCTTTTCAATTTTATTAATTTTCTTTTAAAACCTGGACATAGGTAAGTTGATTGATACTTGAAACATTAACCCACGTTTCCAGGATCATGTGTGGAGAGCTTGCTGAGTACACAAACCATCTGTACCTACCTATACCATAGTAGTTCAAGGGAAAAAAAATAAACATAATATAATAGTAAGGTAGGTATGAGTGGGGATGCACTAACTAGGGTCTGCTCCACCAGCAAGGACGCTCGGTATTCTTTTCACTAAATGTCCAACCCATGCTGGACATTATCAGATTGAAAAAAAATAAAATAAAATGGAAACCCATTATTAAACTGGGTATTGTGAAAGCAATCATTTTACGTTGGTTGAGGTCTTGAAATTTTAACATACCTAGGTAGGCATGATGCAGTCTTCCTTTTAAGGGGATTCAGTCATTTCATGAGAAGTAATACCATTTTATTCACAGATTTGTATATGCATATCAAAACTAATAAGTAGTTATAGAAATATGTATTCTCACTATCGGCTGGACCTAGTTCAAGAAGGTGATTGTTTCATTGTAGCGTCAAGATCAATGAATTTATTAATGATTCAATGGTATATACTGGATCAAACTCAGTAATGAACCCAACCGTTTTCACAAGGCTCTACATGGACGGGTGTAATCAGCTGGTAATTGTTAAACGTGATTCTAATCTAACTTGAGTCTTTGCCAATGCTAAACCACATACAAATCAGATTCATATAATATTGGACGTGAGGCTTGTTCCGTTTAATATGAATTTCCTACATATAGCACAAGAATATTATGGGTTCAGTTTCATTGTTTATACAATTTAAATGTTGTATTAGTTTGTTTGGACGTCATCTAAACCAAGTATGAGTCTGGAAAATGGACCAAACATACTCATGTAATTCTTGTTAGGCCAATATATATATATATATATATGAAAGAGTTTTACTCTGTATGACACACTCGGTGGGCAGAACCATGTCAATGGAAGTGGGTGCCTCACTGAACCCTAGCTGGACTACCCTGCCACTTCTGGCAGCAGTCCATCGACGGGCTGGAAATTTCACTAACGTCAGCATGCGGGTTGAGCACACTGAACCTGCACCTAGTATGGCTCGATGTATGTTGGCCAGACCAGCATCTTGTTGATCCAGCAGGGCACCACGGGTCTGGTGTGGGCTACAGGCCTTGTTGGTGTCGTGTGACTGCAGCTTCAAAGCCGTGGTCCCGGGCGGTACTCCATGAATCTACTAGAAACCGGTTGAGGCCAGTAGGCTCCCTCTTGTCAGACAATAGCAGGGGCTGCCTTCGTGCAAACCTAGTTGGCTGGATCGAGGGGTTTCGTCTCTCTCTAGGCTTGGGGTTCAGAAATGTTGTCGCAATGGCACTGGCCATTGCTCATAATGGAAGGTCAGCCATAGGGGTTCGTCGTGACCTGCTGGATTAGACAGTTGTGCTGCACCATTGATGTAGAAACAACAGTGAGTGGGTAACCCCATTCGGTTGCTCGTTGGGCCTTGCACGCATAAGTGGAGGATGGGTTTCTCCTCGAGCACAAGCAACAATTAGTATCCCTTGTTATTTGGCATTACCTTGAGGTGGCGGCTGCACAACCACGAGTCGAGCGTGCTTAGGGCAGCCTGATGTGGCATGAAGTCCATGTGACTTCAATCTGTGTGTACATAAATAAAGAAATGTGCATATATAAGATAAATAAAGCTTGCCGCAAATGGGGCTTCTTAGTTTATGGGTACAAATGTGTACGCCATAGCTCGTAAACAAATATGAAATTGTGGGCTCCAAGTCAAGCCATGTTTCGAGAAATGCTATGTTAATGGTGTTTATGCCACCCGAATCTTAAAATGCAAACAAGTATGTGAACCCGAGACGGGTTTAGGATTTTGGAAATCCCAGTGGTGTGATGGCTCGCACAGGAAAATAAACAAAAATAAAAAAATATATGCAACTTCATAAAGTTTCGAGGTTCTGGGTACACCTGAAAGAAGGTGTATGTTACTGGATTCTTCAGGCTCTGGGTACACCTGAGAGACGGTGTATGTTACCGGACCTATGGTCTACCTTGGAGAGGGTCGGATACGACGTTGAATGCCTGTGCATACCCATAGGGAAATAGAAAGATAAACATCAAAAGTTTACATTGTTCTCGTAGATGTTTGTGAGTATTTTATGTTGTAATCCTTGTAGTGGATCTTGTAAATGCTAAAATCATATAATGCATGTAAGAATAAACACACACTTGATATTTTTCTTGTTTCATAGCAAAGTAGAAAGCATGCATATTTCAGTAGAATTTTTCCTTCTTAGCAAGTTATATTGCCTAGAACTTTACAATTATGATATCTGCAAATGTTGCACATAATTGTACACAGGACACTGAGCACAACATATAAATATAATACTTCTTACACAGACAGAGGAGTCTGACCCTTCTGCATTAAAATTTTTCAAGTAACGCATAATTCGAGCATCGTGGCGTCGTATTTGGAACTAGTCAAGAGATCTCAGTTTTTCAGTGTTTGCTGTTTAAACTCTGAATAGTTAGATTTGTATTTCCATTTATGAGATGTACTTAATGCTTTAATAAATGAATGAAATGATTTCAGTACCTCTCTGGCTTACCTGTAACTCGCCCGACGATTGGACTTGTCACTTCCGCTATTTCAAAAAAAAAAAAAATTACTCCAAAATTTTTACTATAAAAAGTTGGGGCGTTACATGTTGACCCTATCCATAGTAGGGCAGTGTGTTTCAACTGAGAGAACCCTACTAGGCCTATATTCGGATGCATCATCTACTTGCAGTAGTTGGGTTCAATCCTTAGATCTTAAGAATAACCACGACCCCAAAACCCATGAGTGACTAAGGCCATCGTAGACTCTATCAGGTCCAAAGTAAAATACGTGTCACTCAAGGCTGTACCATCACTGTCATTCCACAGTGAGCATAATTCCTGAAGGGGTCTGTCAGTCTTACAATTACTTGGACATATATCTACATGCCATTTAGGCAGCCTGTACCTCAACAGTACGGGAGTATGTACCCGACCCCATTCAGTCTGCCCCAACACAGTCATCATCTGAGGGGGTACCCCTAACACGATTTTCAACCGCGGGGTATGTGCGACCTTAAGTCTTATTCATATGCATGCAGAACACCGCTCTTGGCACTACGGCCACCACGAGCATCACGCCTCTTTGGGTGGAAACAACACACTCTGACTCTTTAGCCCTTACAAGTCTGGTTGCGTAACCGTTCTCAATGAGCATGCATATGACTCGATCTAAATAGATCTGCTGCTTGGTGTATTTTTACGCAACGAGTCCAAACCTAGTCATGGCGCAACCTCTACTCCGGCTCAGCGGCCCTTACGAGTAAGGTGCCCTCGCAGGCACAGGGATACGAGCCATTCTGGCATCGTTCCATCAAGGAACATCATTATGTCATTCAACTGGTTGTGGCAGCTCTTCTGCCAACCATTTCGTCAGCACCTCCCCTGCTCTATCGACAATGGTGCGACGAACCCTTCTACATTGTAGAAGGCATTCCATGAACTGGGTAGCACTCTGTTGTATGATAGAGTATCCTGCTATGTTCTTTTTGAGTCATTCTTGGCTTCTTCAGAAATTTCAGTAGCACTTCATCTCTTTAACGGAGAAAGCATGCATTTCTTTTATCCATTTCAGGGGCATCTCCCCTCTTTGGGGGGAAATCGCTACGCTTAACTCGGGAAATGGATGTGCACCGTTGTGCGTACCTTGAATCCATCAAGGTTGTAGGAACCCTAGGTCATAGCCAGGCCATACGTAATTGACTTATTCTTTACGTAAAGAGCATTTTGCCAAAAAGCGAAGCCTTTCCAATAGGGGCTTCATTCGTCAAGCAGAATCTTGAACGAGAAGCGGTAAGGAAATCGCATTGGCAATTTGGAGTTGATCTCCATTTGAATGCTCATTTACGCGCAATATATGTAGTATAAGCAGAAGCTTGTGCTTTATACAGCGGCGGCATAAAGAAATGCATATACTATTGTTCGGGGTGTTTAACCAAACAAAATATTCTACATATATATTTGCAGGAAGCAGGAGCCTTGGTGTCATTCAACACGATGGCGTAAGTAAATGCATAATCAGAAATTGCAGAAAGGAGTAGCCTTGGCATCATATGACGCGATGGCAAAGGTAAATTACATAGCCTGTGTGATATAAGACGTGTTGGCAGAATCAGCAGATATACACCTAGATCTGCATCCAACGATAGTTACGAGGCAAGCGGGTGAACATCGAAGTGTTCTGAAAAGCTCAATCAAGAACTATGGCGAGATACCATTTTAAAGAACGCATATACTGTATATTTGATCATATATATCTGACGATAGTTACGAGGCGAGCAGGTGAACACCGAAGTGTCCAAAAGGGGCTCAACCAAGAACTAAAGCAAGATACTACTTCAGAAAGTATATGCTATATACAAATAATCAAATACTTGAGAGAGATGGATTAATGAAGCGAACTTACTTCAATTTGAGGAAGAAACGACTCTGATTGCTTCAAACGCTTCGATCCGTCCTCCAAGAGGTTCGACTTCAAAAAGGATCAAATCTGAACTTCAGACGAAAAAGGACTTAGACCTTAACTTCAAACCTAACTAGGTTTAAGTCAAGTCAGTTGGGTTTGGACTAGGTCAGGTAGGTTCAGACCTAGGTCAGGTGGGTTAGGACCAGGTCAGGCAGGCTAAGACTAGATCAAGCAGGCTTAGACCAGGTCAGGTAGGCTCAGACCTACTGGGCTATGTAGGGGAGGTTCTACAGAGAGAGAGCTTAGAGAGAGAAGGGGGGTTGGCGATTTTTCCTAAATGGGGGCTCCTCTATTTATAGGGAAGGTTGCTTAGGGGCTAAGCAACACCATTTACCTAAATGCCCTTGGGTTTTTTCAGAAATCCCTTCCATGGAAGGTGCTGCAAGATGCTGGAAGGTCCTGGAAGGCTCTGGAATATTCTAGAATATTTTCTGAGAAATATTTTTGTGGGTCCCACAAATATTTTTGTGGGTCCCGCAAAAAAGTCGAGTTTCCGACATTTTTTTCCGAAAAATTCTAAGTAAGCCATTATCTTTGTATTGACGTAACTAAGAAAGTTGGCTCATACGAATCTCTTGATTTCGTTCAGGTAGGAAGTTATGGCTTCCAGAGTGTTTGAGCATATATTCATGAAGATACGAATATCCTAAGTATATTTGGGTCGCAGGAATCAGTTCGATTTGCTTTACGGTAAAAATGCTATTTTCACTAAAAAATGCCTCAAGAATTTATTCAGAGTTTGAACTGAAAAATTGCGGGTCTTACACCAGTCCTCCATCTTCCCTCTTTAGATCCCAACCGTCCATTCTAAAAACCCTACATATTTAAGGCATTAAGAGAGAGAAAGAGAGGATTCTCTTGTGCGATTTTGGTGGAGCCTCTCTCCCCTTCCCTTCTCTTCCAAACCGTGAGAGTGTTAGTGAGTGTCTGTGGGTGCTAAGCACCACGTTGGGTGGAGCTTCTCAATCGTAACATCATCATCTTCACCCTTCTTTGAAAGCCTCGAAGGTGAGACGCTCCTTCACAAGACCAGGAATGTGGTTTTCGGTTGAGCATTTCAGATTTTATTACTCATTAGCCGATTTCATTGAGTAGGATTGCATGCAGCATGTTTGTGAGTTTCAATTAAGCAAATTTCTATGCATTCTTGCATTTTTGTGAGTTTCCATTTCACCTACTTTGTTGTGGATTTTCGGTTGAGCAAATGCATCTGTGTTCTTGCATTTTTCGTGGGCTACCCATGCATGTTTTTATTTCAGATCTGTGGACTTCGTTGAAGCACACCCTCATGCATCTATTTTTGACAAACGTGATAGGTTGTAAGGGTACGGGATCATTCCATACTCGCTCGCATTGTCTCCATTTGTGTTTGTCGCATTTCTTTACACTTTTTGTTGGTTGTCTCGTGGTATACCCCGTTCCTGCCCAGCCATGGCAGCGAATCAAGGCTACCAAGGGGTCATTTTGGTTTGCAATGAGGCCTGTGAATCGGCTCTAGCCCAGCAACCCTACCCAGTTCGGGTTAGCCCCTTTGGGGATTCGGATGCTGCTGGCTAGGTTGGTCAGGCCAAGCACGACTCCCCTCTTTCTTTTGCAGTTCGGTTGGACCCATCCAGCTAGCTGGACGTGTCCAGCAAGAGGCGTCAGCCAGAGCCTTCCCCTCTTTTGCGCCTTTCAGCACTTCGTAACCCATGAGCGGAGCTCCATTTAGGGGCTATGGGTTTTGGTCTTTCACCGTTGGCCTGACATGGTCTGGACCGAATATGGTCCACACCTGTCAAAGGCCTGAGCATAGTTCGGTTGGGACGTCCTTCTCTTCCTATCTCCATTTCTGTTTTTGCGCAACTTGTGCCAGCACCCAGTTCGGGTGGCTAGAGTTTTCGGATGGCCTAACATGGTCTGGACTGGATATGGTCCAGACCTGTTAGATGCCCCTAACCGAACCGAGTTTTGGTTAAGGGCTCCTCGCTTTTGTGCCCAGCTTAAAGCGGGTGATGTTTGGGCTGCTACAGCCTAGCAGCAGCATTTGGACCGCAGTTGGGTGCAGGCCGTAGGCCTGCGCCCCTTTGTTTGGTGGCAGCTGGGCCACGTTTGGGGTCTCGACATTCGGTCCTATCCCTGCTCAAGTTAGAGCAGCCCATTAGTTGGTCCAGACCTGGACCATTTCCTTTGTAGTTGCAACCGAGTACGCGTGTGTGTGAAGGCTCTTTTCCCGAACCCGGCACACCTAGTCTGGATGTTTTGTCCCTTGCAGCAGGGTCACTTTGGCGCCGTGTGACAGCATAGCCTGCTGTCCACTTTTTCGTTCTGCAGCACTGCCCAAGTCGGGCCTCCTACGTGCGCGTGGTGCCCCATGGCACTGTATGGCGGGTTTTGGTGTGGGACCATTTTGGAAACTCCAGTCCAGCAAGATGGAATTTCTTCCTTTGCACTGCGCTTTAAGCGTTGTTAGCAGACCTTCGAGTTGCAGCCTATGGGGCTGCAAGTATGCTTATGATGCGGGATCCAATATCCCAATGAATACATTAAGTGTTTTGACTAGTTACGAACCGTGCTGCGAGTGCGCATTGTCCAATGCGAAATTACGTAAAAATGGTTACGTATGCGCAATGATATGGTAAAAAACCGCCAATTGGAGTAGTATAGATTCACCCTCGTTGTGGGTATGGCCACCTTAGCATAGAACGCAAAATGTTCGCAAATGATTGCAAATGATACCTCGTTAAGTGTCTTTTTATAAAAATAAGGTTTCTTACGAAGTTAAGAGGTTGATGGCACTTCTCTTGTCGTACACGACACGTCACAAATTACGTGTTTATTTAAGCAAATCATCACGAGTTATGTGTTGCAAGATATGGTTGCAAAGTGCGTAAATAGATGTTAAACCCATCAATATGGGTAATGTGGATGCATACTTTTATGCATATGTCCGCTTTTGCATAGAACGCGAATGTTTTGCAAATGGTACCTTGTTTAATGTCTTTAAGTAAAATAAGGTTTTACATAACTATGAAACCTATGGCGTATGCCATCAAATGAATGCAGCCACATGTTCACTTTTGGACATATTTGAATGTACGAACCACTTAGCAATTAAATGTAATTTCCCTAAGTATGAAGGGAGTTTGAGGCACACGTATGGAGATTATTAGTCTTATGAGACTTATGCGATATTTGGAACTCCTTGGCGAGTTTTAGTGTGGGTGATGGCCCCACCTCGCGAGATGAGCTCGCTTATGATAAAGATACAAGTTTGTATGCCTTTGCATGTTTCACGATTCATTGCTAGAAATGCTTACTGTGGCAAAATGTTTCTAACTGTCTCATCGTAATGATCCATGATTTGGATCATTACATTGCTAGTTCACATGTTCGAGGCACGATGCACATATATGCACACTTGTACCTACGTGCAAATCAAGGCAAACTATCTGTTCTGTATGACATATTTTTTCTATGTTAATACATTGGTTAATTATGTTCCTTGATGCATACTATGCTATAAATGTTATGAAGTGTGAAATGAATAGTCTTAGTTATTTTCTCATGATTGGCCTAATTACATTCCAAAAGCATGTTAATGATAGTAGTTATCACTTATTGCTCCATGTGTAGTTTTATCACTGCTTTATACTTACTCATGTTGTAACTGCTCAATTATTGTAAATAAGCATGCTATGTGTTTCATGATAGACTGTGCTATCGAATTTCACACATTGATATATTGTGTTTTGGTTTGTCTCACCAGCTCGAAAGAGTACTGACCCCATTTTTTGGGGATAAAGGTGTTTGTTTAGGCGTGCGATGGAGCTCGATGTGTGGCAGCAGACATGAACCCACACTTTTGAACCATCAAGGATCTTGGCAGTTGTTGTTTTATAAAAAGGGAAATTGTTGTACTAATTGTAAAATATGTTAATGGAAGTTGTTTCAAAATCAATGTTGTTTCACCCTGTGACCCGCCCAGAGTTCACCGCTTGTTTTCCCCTTTTGGTTCTTTCGCATTTGCACAATGTTTTCAAAAAAAAAAGTTTGTCCAAAAATCCAAAGGATTTTTTTTCAAGTCGGGAATTCTGGGGGCATCGCAGAAAGGGCCCATGGCCCTTCAGTGTTATCGTTTTCTTTTTTTTCTTCTGGTTCTTTGAGCTTGGCATGTCGGGTCATCTGGGGCTTTGGGCACCCGGTTTGTCAAAGTTTCGGGGGACTAGGGTCACGGACCCATGTGCATGGTCTGAACCAAAGGTTCAGACCAGAACTAGGTCAGGCCGTGTGGGTCCGATACCAGGGACCAAACGCACAACCCTCTCGCTTTGGCCCAGTTTTGACCCAAGGCA